>NC_091703.1:65832205-66135588 GCF_041296265.1 Equus caballus | reverse complement strand
TGGAACACTAGTGGATACTGTTAGGAGTGTCTTCACTATGTCCCCAGCATTTCACCCACAATCTAATCCTTCCAAGAGACTCACGAAGTGAGAGAACAGAGACCCTGAGAATGATTTATGTGACCTGCCCAAAACCACACAGCCAAGTGCAAGTGATGATGGTGCCAAACGGACCCGAGTCTACCTGACCTCAAAGCCAGCTCTTCTCCACTAGACAAAACACCTCTTTGCCCTTACTTTTTACCCCTTCGGGGCTTTTTCTTGAATTTCTCTTTCTCACAACAGTTAAATCATCCACTCAAAGATCTCAGATAACCTCAGCATTCTAAGGTGAGCTGTCAGATCTCATTTGGTCCACCTCGTCTTCCACTTCTGCTTGTTGATTCCTTCTTCCTCTAACCTCTTCCTTCCGCAAAGCTCAGAGTAGACAAAACAAGCTATTTCCATCACAACAAAAATGTTATACATCATTTGAAAAGCAAATATTTGTACACTCCTTGGTAGTATTGAATATACAATAAGGTTATAAAAATAGCAGAATCTAACTATTATAAGAAAATTAATAAAACCAGTCTTCCTAAGTGAAGTCCAATCCACGCTGGCTGTCTACTCTCTCTCTTTAGTACCTGTTTTAAAACGCTCTTCCAACAAGTCCTGTATCCACGGGGATAGTCCCTAGGGCAGGACAAACCTTACATGTCTGCTCCATCAGTCTGACTCCTCAGTCAGTCACAACTGCCAAGGCCTAAATCACCCACAAGAAGCCAAACGGCCCGTCCTCACTTCATGCAGGCTGAGCTTCCTTCCACCCCTGGAACACCAGATTCCTGCTGCAGCCACTTGAGGTTAAAATAAGGAACACGTTAGAAACCTTTTCTCCAAAGTCTCTCCCATATTACATTTTACATTCCTAAAGAAATGCAGATTCAGCTCTGCATTTTCACTCTCCTGAGAATCCCCATTCTCAAGATTTCACATTGCCTTCAGACACTCAACCTATAGGGAAAAGAAAACCCTGCTATCTTCTACGACCAGCACGTGTCCACTCTCCCTTATGACAGTAACTGTTTGTGTGCATTCCTCTCCCTGCCAAACAATGCCTTCAAAAGGCTGCAGTTGAAATCCTGTCACCCACAACTATGGCCGCCATCTTTTCTATCAATTTCTCAATTATGCACAATGTGATTTCATTCTGACTCTTCCCACAATTTATTCCAGTGTTTTCATCCTCTCTTTCCCTGCTTATAGGGATCAGGGCAGCCAAGCTCAAATGTTATGCTTTTCTCCTCATCCACACCGTCCCGTGATATCAGGAGAAACTTCTTCACTTGCATCTTGCAACTGCCTTCTTCTTAATTAAAAATTTGACTTTTTAAAAAGACTAGCCTTACTAATGAAAAAAATGTCATCTCCATTAGTTATTTTCATTCCTGTATTAAGTATACTTTTAAAACTCTGCTTTAGAGAAAAGTAAAAAAGAGAGAGAACATAATCATCAAGTATTTATACACGTGATCTGCCCTCCAAAATCTCACACAAAATAACTTCATATGTAAATAAGACCACCCTTCAAAATAAAATATTTATTTTAGAGGATAAAAGGAAATGATGTTAATCTCAAATGATAATTATAAAAAATATGTGTCTAATCATAGGAAAACAGCAAGTCATTTGTTCCAGCTCTTTAAAAATATTTTAATCATGCAAAATCAACATAATGTATACTAACACAATGCTAAAATGTTAACGAAGATGAAGTGGCTTTCATTCGTCTTACAGGATGTATGTTTGCCAATAGTTATTAAAAATAATTACTCTAAAGGAACTCTAAATATATTATTTTAGAAACAATTTTAAAATACAGCAGTAAGCAACAGTAACTATTGCTCTTTATACATTTTTGGCATAACACTGCCATACAGTTACAGAATTATGAGTGTTTCATAGTACCATACAGATCCAGAAACTGGTTACAACTCCTACCACATACACATGGTATTGGTGCTGACAGACATGCACAGCATTCTGTAATTCACACTGCGGTAGAATACAGAGCACAGGGAAGGCTCCGCGGCCACGGGAGAGTCAGACTCCATGTGGGAAGTAAAATACACATCTTTGTAAGACTCTTACCCATTTTCCTGAAATACTTAAAACGCAAAGGACACAAGAGGCTCTCCAATGAAGTAGTGAATAGACTCAGTCTGCCATCTATCTCCTTAGGCAACTAAAGAGCCAATATCTTACTTAGGCAACAAGTAAACATCCTTTCTATAAAAAGGGATAAAAATGCTTGTCAAAGATCCTAACACTTCGCTCTTGTTTGATTCTCTTAAGTGTAACACCACAGTTAATATGCTGTCAACTCTTCATGACATGGGAGATGGTGACTATTTATAAACACCTGTCACTGAGTCTTCTCTTTCTGCAGCCAGTCCCTCAGTTTCTTTTGTTAGTAAAACCACCAACTGCTGAGACACACCAGCAAAGGAATTAAATTTGGTCTCTGCTCATCTGATGACTTCTGTCTACTGGAAGGTTTCACTGTGGTGTAGGTGGAATTCATGGTTCAGAGCAGAGCATTAATGGGATTCTGTTTCCACACCAATACCTGATCTGAGTACAAATAACACGGAGCTGATTCTTAAAGCATGTCCCCACCATAGGCTTTTGTAGAGCATTCCTCATCTGCTTCAATAATTCTGGCACTTACACAAACCTATCATTGGTTATATCTTTATTCCTGTAATGAGTTTCTTCTTACTGTTTCAAATCTTTTCTTTCGTTTGTGTTTTCTTCTTCTTCACATGAAACTAAATCCATCAATAGTGAAAAAAATGCTCATTTGACAAATAAGTACAGAACTCGAATATTTCTTAACCAAAGCTTATTATATAATTACTCTCTCTAGTTAACGTAAACTGTTCCACAAACTCCATAATTTAAATATGAAAATATGATAAATTTCATAGCTTAAATATATTTTCATAAGGTCTCTGACTTAAAAAATCTTTTAGCATAACAAGTGAGCATTGACATCTTTTCTCCTTTACTCAATTTTCAAAGTATACCGAATCATTTTATGCAAAGACCTTTCTACACATACCTATAAAGGAACAACCGAAAAGAATTTTTGGTTAAAGAACTGGGGGTGGGGGATTATTATTTCAATATGTTTCCCAAGATAGTTATAAAGATACAGCTCTAATTGACACAGCAGGTGCCCAATTGCTCACAATTTCCTAAACAATTATAAAATGGTGGCTAATAAATTATAACATATTTTATGAAAATTGACACCCGTTAAAATTGTGGGGTCCAAGGTGGCACACCTTGCCCAGAAGTCAGAGATCATGGAGCCCAACCTCTAATTATCCAGAGGACACTCTGAGGACCCGTCACGCTATTGGAGAGGGTGGAGCCGGCGCTGGCTCCACTTCACCCAGATGCCCACTGATTCCTAGTCACCTCTCCCTCTCTGAACTCTACTTCCAGGCAGATTCTGGGCAATTAAACAAAGTATTTAATTGTATCCTCCAGATAAAAACTCTAATTCAAGAAAACAAACATATTAAGAAGCAACTCCTCACAAACAACCAAAAGAATAAGCTTCTCAACAGAACAGGATAACAGTATAAGATGACAACATTGTCTCTAATCTAAGAAAAAAAGCAAGAACAGTGCTTTTGAAATGTGTCTAATAAGACTATGGCATAAAAGTTTTCTAATTAATTTCAGATTCCTTCAACCATCTGCTGGAACTAAACTTTTAAATAATTTCTCTAATAGAACTCCATTTTCTGCATCCATCTGCATCTAAGAACACGAAGTAAAACAGAGAAATATTACTTGTAGCAACTGAAAAATGTTTAAGATAAAAATTACAGCATGTAGCAAAATTAAGCAAAAGCGTAAATAAATCTAACAAACAATGTAGTTCATCCTTCTTACTCTAAATACTTTTTGCCAAATATACTAAATATACTGTTGAACATTGTGCCAAGTACATTTCCTTTTGAAGTGATGCTGTTGTCACAAACAGAAATTTTTCCAAAACAAAAAAGCACCAAAGTAAATTTCACTAAAGTAACGACATCCATGGTTTGAAAAGTTTGTTATGGCAAGATTTTATGATGGAATAAAAATGTAAACTTCTGAATGAAAACCATTTACATTAGTTAAGGCACATCTAGATACCTTCAGGCATTCATATTTACATTATTATTAACCTCACTAATAAGGGATTTCTACATAGACGGTCTGTCCTCGAAGACAACCTGCTGGGTGGACTGAAGGACAAGAGCAGGGAGGGAGGCAGGGGCTCACGGTCACTGAGATCACCCCACACATCTGTCCACATCACAGATAGCACAGAACTCAAAGTGGGAAGAAGTCAGTTTATGCACACTAACTTCTAGATCCTACAGCTTTCTCTACAGCGGCACCTACATTTGAAATGATTCTAGCACGTCAAATACCAGCCTACCTTATATTTAACACAAATCCCAAAAGAGCAAGGGGAACTTTCCAAGTGGGGAACAAAAGAGAAATCTTCAAAACTATTCCTATAACAAAGGATCCCCACTCACCCCCAAAGAGACATGACAGACCCGCAGATGTAACTACAAGAGAGCATGATCAAGAACGTCCTCCTTTTCTCAGGTGAGAAAATAAAGCTTTCAGAATAGCGTCAATTATAGAAAGACCCAAAACCTGCCTGATTTGGTTACTCAGTGGATTGTAAACTCAACCATATCTCTACTGTAAACTTGGGAAACCATAAACAATTAACCAAATATTCTCTATCCATCCGTTCAACCAATTTTTGACCACTTGATATCGAAGGTACTTAGTAAAATGATTTTTAAAGAGTAACAGATGTAACACTGCGCTGTTTTTCCCTTTTCCCCAGTTCATACTTTCACTTAAAGTATAAAAGCTAGATGCAGAATAGATAATTTTATATGACAAAATATGAAATATAATGACTATGATATATATATCATTTTCATGTTTATATTTTTTATACTTAGCAAAAAATTGTAGAACTTCTCTAGAAACTCCTGAGTACTAAGTTTTATTTTCATCCTTGAAGCTGAGAAAGAGGGTCTCAAAAACCTAAATTCAAAATAGAACTATATGAAATAATCTCTGAACTGAGAACTTAGACTTGATTTAGAGAAAGCAGATATATTTTCACTCCTATCATGATTCTTTTGAGTTTCCTATGAGATTGAGCGTGAAAATGTATAATGGAACGGTATTCTTAATGTTAAACTTTTCTCTGCCGTGTACAGAAATATACCTTATAATTATATATCACTTTACAGTATTTCAAAATATTTTCACATATATTATCTCCTTAGAGATATGAAAGCACAAAACATTAGAAATGTACATATAACATCTATTTGCCGTGAAATGCAAGTTAATATTTTATCAATAGCCAATATTTAGTATTCTTGCAGGCCATGGTACAACAATAAAGTCTATAGATTTGCAAAGATTCGATAATGTTTCTAGCTATTTGGCCATGCTTCACCACATTTTAATAACAGCTTCTCAGTAAATTTCTGCAAGCATACTGTAATTTTTAAAAACACAAGACATCAGAGTCAAACCCAGGGGACTGCTTCATATCTAAGACACACAGAAATACATATCTATAGATCTTATTTTAAAAACTATTAAATGTACAAAGTATTCTTAATAGAAAAAAATATAGACACTCATAATTTTTATCTGCAAAAGGAATGACTTCCTCTCTCCCTTTTTCTCCACTGAATAATTCTCTCATAAGTTATTTACATGTAGGAACCACACTGTTACATGTGAACATGCATTTAAAAAACAACATGGTGGGAAAGGCCACTGTTTTAAATGGAAGCAGGCAGCTTTACCCTTGAGACTAAATTTTCTCAAATCCAGTGGCACAATCTAATCAAACCCACAATTAGGAATAATCTAAAAGTTAAATTGTTGAACAAAATGATTTTACTTCTAGGGGCTCTGACAAACTACAATCTCTAAGTAATTCATATTATATCTGTTTATTTTAGTATCTGTCCACTGTGTAGCAATATTTTAAGATCTGCGCTGAGTTTTTAATTTTTACTATTTATGCACTTAGAAATCAGTCTCAACACTTTATCATATATGCAAAATTAGTAAGATAGTTTGAATTAAATTAATTGTATTCCTACAATTGGGCCTACTGTGACAACCTCCTCTCATGCCCTAACCCTGTGGAAGTGTTTATTGAGCTCTATGGGGACGCTGATACAAGCCCCACATTAGCGGGTCCACAGAAAAAAGAAATTGAAATGAAAAGCAGTATTGTTTCCCCAAATCCTAATGCTCATTTCACAAAACAGTGGAAAGCCAAATTTGGCATATTATGGGAACTAAAAGTGACAAAATGTTCTATAATGTATTTATTGGAATATGACACACAACACGAGTGTTACTAACATTTATATTAAAAAGTCAGGTGTGAGCAACTGTGACGGTTTATGTAAATTTCAAAGCAATGATATTATATTTCTAAAGACACACTATCAGTGTATTTATTTTCTAGAAATCCTCTGCTGAAAATCCTCTGATCAATAATGGTCATAGAAGATGATAGGATGTGATTAAAACCTAGGACCTAGTAAAAATTCTCTGGTGGTCAAAGTGAATAGAACTTTTCGTAAAAGCCTCAGAGACACACAAAAGCCAATTCCTTTCCAAATGAAACACAGTGAAGTTTTTTTCTATTAATTTCCTTAACTATATTTATGCATATGCTTCAAAGTTCTCACTACCATGTTCCTGATTGCTTTTCTGATGTGTAATAATAATTAGTAATAATATTATATTATACTGGGAATAAAATTATTTGCTCTTAACCAACATTAACACATTAAGCGCTTACTAACACTCAGTATATGTAATTTCAAATTTGTTCTTAATTTCATGTTTTGACAACTTAGAGATGCATCAAATTGTATTTTCCAAAAAAAAGATATGCCATGGACTAAGCAATATTATTGATTTCATAGGCCACATAACACAGAGATATTCACAGTTTTAGGAACCACTGACTTGTTTCCAGTGCAAGAGGCACGCCTTTGAAAAATGAGTAACTTCCTTTCTTATTTTTTTAATTCTTCACACTCATTTGCATTCAGAAACAAGCACCAAATTTATATGGAACAGCCACAGAAAGTAAAAGTCTTTTCTTGGACTTTTGCATCAAAATTTGTTTTTAAGCACTTACTACAGAAAAACATTTTTATCATTTTAAACAAAGCAAATTGTCGGAGTCATGCAGTTGAAAGTCCGCCTCCGTTCTATTTAAATTTCAATACAGATGATGTGCATGGACACTAGAAATGCACGTGCCAGCTTGTAACAAAGATGGCAGGGGGCACAGGAGGAGAGGGAGAGAGGAAAAGCGAGCAGGCTGACAGGCGGGCTGGGGGATCACCGCTCCTCAGGAACTTCATTTCACTTGTCAGAACTTAAAAACAAACATGGTGAGGGTTTGCGATGAAAAAAAATCTACATTACTTCCTGAACACGTATGAGAAGACCAAATTCTTTCTTCCAGCTTAAAACAATTAATCCATCAATCGGGTAAAGGTGTGGTCACACAATGACACCATCCTATTGATCATCTTCACGTGGGCTGTTAATCTCGTAAAAGAATTTATTTGATATACCAAATACTACATGATTATTTCCAGATACATTGAAAACAATTTTAAAGTAATTATTGTGTACAGAATTTGAAAACTCATATCCTAAAAGTGTTACACAGTACATTCATTCATTGGGTCTCGCCTTAAAACTTCGTATTAAATATTAAATTGTCATCCAAAACAAAAAGCAAATAACAAAACGCTTACAACAGAAATCACAGACAGACGGCTGAAGCGCGGGCTCCTCTCTGTTCTTCAGGGTACATCGGGGAGCTCTCCCTCCTTCCCTAACCTGGTGCGTGGGTTTCCTGACAACTCACGGTGACGGAACCTCATCACCGGAACCTGTATTTCCAGGATCTTCACCATCTTGGCTGTAATTCTCACCTTCCTCAGCTTTTTCGGGAGGAGACGCGGTCTCCTTCGTCTCTGCGGGATTACTAACTGTTTTTTCTGGGGGAGAACTCGCGTTTTCGGCCTTCCGCTCCTCCTCCGCGCTCCCCGGCCGCGCATCCCCGCCGCCGGGCTCCGCGCCCGGCCTGCCTGCCTCTTCTCCCGCCTCCCGAGGCACCCCTATTTTCTCCTCGGCTGTTTTGCCACCGCCGGGAGCAGCTGAGGAGGCACTTCTGGAGTCCTTGGGTCTTTTGTGCACCGGGGTCTGGCCACCGGGCCCGGCGGGGGGCGCAGCCGGCCTCTGCGCTCGGGCCCCGTCCGCCGGCTCCTTCCTGGGCGGGCCCCAGATGAAATTCTCCGAAGGCGTGTAATGCTTCTGCGCGAAGCGGAGCAGCTTTCTCCTTTCTCTTCTGTCTCTAATCGTATAAACAAAATACTCCAGAGCACTCTGCTTAATATTGGGGATAGTGTTTTCCACAAGAGCTTCATGAAGAATAAATTTTACAAGAGGAGATTTAAAACTTTCATATCCAAGCTCACCAAGGCTTTTAAGAATACGGGTGATTCGCAAGTAGTTGTGCTGGGACCTGCAAGAGAGCAATGAATAAATTGGGGGGGGGGGATCAGGTGGGGGAAAGGACAGAAATAAAAACTATTGGAAAAAATATATATATATATTTTTGAGGAAGATTAGCCCTGAGCTAACTGCTGCCAATCCTCCTCTTTTTGCTGAGGAAGACTGGCCCTGAGCTAACATCCGTGCCCATCTTCCTCTACTTTATATGTGGGACGCCTACCACAGCATGGCGTGCCAAGTGGTGCCATGTCCACACCCGGGATCTGAACCGACAAACCCCGGGCTGCCGAGAAGGGGAACATTTGAACCTAACTGCTGCGCCACCAGGCCAGCCCCTGTAAAAATATTTTTTATGGAACTGCCAGCCATGGACATACACCTTGTAATGACTTTAGTAAAAGTTATATTTGACACTTAAGAATAAATTACAAGGCATTAAACCCTTATACCTCAACGTAATGCCAATCTGTGTAAAACTCAAATGTACAATATAAATCGCCCTTGTTTCTTTAGTTCTCATATTTGAAAAATATCTAAATCTAAAATTTATTCCCACTGACGTTGAGTTGTTGTTTGTTTACTAAATACAGAGGAAGAATGATCTAATAGATCACTTATTTGCAACAACACCCATGTATCTGTACGTGTCCCAGGTAACCAGAACATAAACACAACATTCGTTAGCTGCCAGTTAATGTCAGCTGAGGAGCAACGTCCACCATATTAGCCAAGCCAGAGGAAAGCAGCAAAAACCCCCCTCCCTTGCTAGAACAATTCTGACAAAGGATGCAAAATGGACTTATTTAGCAGAACATAGTTTGACAGTTAAGAGTGCGGACTTGGGAGTCAGAACTGAGGCCACGCCCCGGCTCGGTCACCCAGAGGACGTGAAGCTGTGGCCTCTCCCCAAGGCTGAGCAGGCTCACCTGTAAAATGGGGAAATGGCCCACGCCCCACTGGACTGCTCTAGGAATCAAACGAGTTGATACGTACGCAGGCCATGTCGGACTCAGTAAGTAGCAGACACTATTGAACAGTAACACTGTAATTGTTACCGTTGCTAAAGATTTGGTATTCAGGACCACCATACTTGGACCAATCCCAACTTGATAACCTAATTCTCTTCCATCCCTGGCCCCTCTCTCCTCCTCTTTCCCTATCAGAGAATTTTATATTTTACTTCTAATGGCTTTGACTCCAAAGATGCCTTTTTCCCCAGGTTGCACTAACATCTTTCTTCTCTGTCCCAAAACTAAGGCCGTTGTCAAATGAATGCTTTACAAACCTGTTTGTCGCAATTCATATGTACCTCCCCTACCTCACTCAGCCCAGTAGTTACCTCATTACACGTGCCTGGCTGCATCCTAAAGGAATCTTAAGCTACACATATTAAGCACATGTGTCATCAATGGCCCAGGTGTTTGTTTACTCAAAACTGCCACCAAACCGTAACCATCACTTATTTCTAACTTCCTAAAACCCATTTCACACGTTGGACACGGAACTTCCTATGAGCATCGCGTACCTGCCCTGGCTTCCAAAAGCGGTTCACTCAGGAACAACTGGGAAACCATCTGGGGAGGGCGGCCAAGGAGGCTGAATTATTCGAGATGGAAGGGGCGGTTCCAGGGTCTCATATTTTAATAAATGTTTGTTTGGACAAAACAAAACCCTTAATGATTCAGGCTAAGCAAACCCTGGGAAAGCCCAGTCCAGCAGTTTATACTGTCCTCATCCCTCTGGACCTTCACCAGAAAAGCAGTATCTTAAATGTTCGACTCTCTGAAAGCCAAAGGTAGAACACAGCACCGATACGTCTCAGTTTTATGAATATGTATTTTTTAATAGTTAGGAAGCAAAAGTCTTTTGAGACAATATAAATTTGGGTGAAGTTAAGACAACGTGCCACTAACAGCAGGACTGATTTGTCTGTCACGTCTGTACGCAGTGGGTATATTCTAAAAGCTTAGTGACAAAACTCCTGGGAAACACCTGCTTCATAAGTCTATGAGAAAGAGATGTGTGGAAAAGTGGTAGAACATTTTTTTCATCCCAAGGAGGAGTTATATGATACAAGAAAATTTACTGTATTTGCAACCAACTCAATTTCACATATCCAGCCCCAGAAGAATGGCCAAGTTCAAATTTCCGTATACATTTATCTGCATCTATACATTCTCCAATTAAAAATATTTACATAACAGTAGAAAAGGATAAAAACTTGGGTTGAAGAGAATGAAGATCAGGATCCTGGAACAAAATTATACAAGAAAGAAATCAGGTGTTTCAATATGATTTGAAATCAATGCCACAAATAAAGACAAAATGGGAGAGAGAAGAGTAGCTGAGACCCTCCAAAGGCGAGCAGTCCCTGGGGCTTCAGATGGGGGGACGGGCTGAAGTTGTCAGGAAGACCAGGTCATGAAGAGAGGACACACAAGGGGCAAGAACCAGGAGACAGAAGAGGCAGAGGGAACGCCGGGTCTACACTGCAGCTCTGTCACCCAAGGTGACCACAGATGAACCTGCACTACCTCTGAGTCTGTGCCCTGGTGCCCCCACCGCCTCCTACTCACCTCGTTTGTTTACTGAAGGCTCTTTCACTCCGCTTCCATCCAATATCTTTGTCTCCTGGGCTACTGTAAACACACGGCGTTCCCTGCCTACTCTAAACAACTCAAAGGTCATACAGATGAAGACACACACAAGTTATGACGTTTAAGGACACATCAGAAAAGAGCCCAACGGAAAAAAGAAAATGGAATAGAAGTTTTCCTATAATCCCCTATACTTTGTTCCAACCTAGTCAATATCACTTTTGGCAACTAAATCAGAAAGGAAATTTGTTTTCTGGAAGATTCTAAGGCAGCTAACTCACAGCTGGAAAAGTTCTATGCAATACCCAAGGAAAGGAAACAGAGAGACAACAGGCGGTGGAAAGAAAGGGAGGTGATGCGGCCAAGGATTGAGACGTGCCAGTTAGTTCAGGCTCCCTCTCCTGACCCAAGCCTGGAGGTCATTTAATTAAAGCCTCAGAAGGGCTTTGTATCCAGCTACCAGTTAGAGGATCTGACAATAGAACCCCAAGGAAGGTTTAAGCTGACCAACATATTTTGTTTTATCATTTATTCATTCAACAAACACTTACTAAACAAGACTGCTATTTCAACCAAAACAAGCGTCTGGGAGTGGAGGTTCTCTAAAATAATAGCGGTGGTACATGGAAGATGAGGTAACATCAGATCCTCGCCAGAGATTTGCTTTTGCCATCCCTCACCTTCAACAGCCACTTGCTTACAGCTTTCTCTGACAGACAAAACACGCTTAGGAACTGTCCAGAGAGAGCTGCCCGCACGGCTCAGGCAGGGCGTGTGCACTTCTGCTGTGAGGGCAGCCTTGTGAAAGCAGAGTGAGCTTGAGTGATGAGTGAAAGGGTCTAGTTAGGGTCATAAAGCTTTCTGCCCATATCTTCAGCAGTTCAGTTAAGCCCACCCTCTTAACAGTGCTGATGACAACGAATAAAGTACAAGGAGAGCTCGAACAGTCACCCTCAGGCTCATTCGAGCAGGCAACATGAAAGGTCCAGAAAGACAAAAAATTTAGTTAATTGATGCACAAAACTCTGATTTGTTTTGGGCAAAGAAAAATTTCTTAGGTAGTTTTAATTTATGTTTCTCATACTTGCCCAGTTCAGCTAATTATAATGTACTAAAAACTGCTTTAAAGCTGTTGGTTTTACAGTCCAGCACTCCTAAGTCACCCCATAATTAAAAAGAAAAAAAATGCCAGTTTGCATGTGAAGAAAAGAAGAAGAGAAATAAACTTTGGGTATAAGTATTAATGAAAATTATAAATATCCAAGCAAAAGAATACAGCAAATCAATTACAAATAAACTATGGTAAAACTTTCTTCACAGGTTTTGGGATTTGTTGACCAAAAATGGGCTTTTGTTTTTGACCTAAATAGTGAAGATTCTAATTCTCCTTTTTTTTTTTTTTTTTTTTTGAGGAAGATTAGCCTGGAGCTAACTACTGCCAATCCTCCTCTTTTTGCTGAGGAAGACTGGCCCTGAGCTAACATCCGTGCCCATCTTCCTCTACTTTATATGTGGGACGCCTACCACAGCACAGCTTTTGCCAAGTGGTGCCATGTCCACACCCGGGATCCTAATGGGTGAACCCCGGGTTGCTGAAGCGGAACGTGTGAACTTAACCACTACGCCACCGGCTGGCCCCAATTCTCCCCCTTTTTTAGTAAAATGTATGGGCACATTTCAGCCTTATAAGATGATTTTCATATGTCAAAGGCTTAACTCATGGATTTAATGTAAAAAGGCAGCAGGCCCAGCAGTGTGAGGAACAGACCGTGCCACAAGAAGCTCACAGCCTGGCAGAAGGAATTTGTAAAACTGTATGCAAGCGATAACCGGAAACACCAGGACACGAGGCAGAGAGCACAAGAGAGGCCATGCGGGCCGTGGGCAGAGCGGAGGTGTCAGGAGAGTCAGCTCTGAGCTCAACGGCCCTATTTCTACCTGGAATCCCATTCTCTTCTGTTGTTGTTTTGTTTGTTTTAGAATATAGAACAGAGAATAAAATGCATTTCAGAGCAGCTTCTGAATTCAAATTCCTGGGTCCATCTGCCGGCTGTTCCCATAGAGAACTCCAAGCAAGGGAAAATAACCCGCCAGCCCCGATGCCCCCCGGGGTCTGTACTTACTCATTCAGATGCTGAAACCTCTCCTGCCAGTTGGCAGCCCGAGCGACATTTCCAGTTTTATCCGTCAGTTTTATTCCAAAAAATTCTAACATCATTTTATAAGCCAGGAGGAATCTTCTAATTGCTTCTTTTGTTTTTTTGAATTCCTGATGAAAAAAGAAAAATCAGCTAAAATGATTCAGTTGCTACCAGGACAATAAAATAATGATATGATTTGGTCATTTCGTATAAAATGAAATGAGCTTGCATTACCTCAATTTCATATGTAGTTAGTTCTTTAGCGTAAAAGTTCAAGCCTTGTTCTCTCAGGGGGAAGAGCCTGTTTTTTAGAAAAATAATATTTTTATATTAAAGCGTCTAGAAAGCATGCGAGATGAAACAGGAGTTGGTTCAAGACAGATGATGCGTGACTGACCATTGGATGTAAGTGTGGCTGTGCTCCAGCTTCTCGAAGTCTCCTTTCCACTTGTTTAGAACCTCTTCGATGTAAACCCCTAAACAGGAAATATTTAGAAAATGAACCATACAGCTGAAACATTGTCGAAGGCATTTCAAGATTTAATCACTTAAGTTTCATATTAAAACTTTTTAAAATTTAATAACATCACTGAAGAATATGCTTTTAGAAGACTCATACATATGAATGAATGCATTTGCCATAGTTATGTAATAAGCCTAGTTTTAAAAAAATTAATGGCACCTCAAATTGCAGAAAGTTCTACTGGACAGTGCTGCCCTAAAGCAGAGGTTGGCAAACTACGGTCCGCCATCTGGTTTGTCAATCGGGTTTTACGGGAACACAGCTGCACATGTGCTGGTCTGTTCCACACACACAGCAGAGCCAAGTGGCTGCCACAGACCCCATGGCCCACAAAGCGGGAAATACTTACTGTCATCTCCATCCAGAATGTGACCTGCCCTAGAGGGTCACACAGCTCTTTACATACTAGATCGGATCAAAATGAATGCATCCCAGGGGAAAAGCAGCTTCACCTGCACACACCTCTCCCAAACCGGCGCTCTCATCCCCATTTACCAACGAGGAAACTGGCATTCCTTCAAAGTCACAGACGAGTAAAAGAATAAACCTCGAGTACAACACAGGTCTCTGCTCCCACAGAGGAAGCCCTCCTCAGCACATCCTACTGTTCCCCTGTAAGAACTGCTTACAACAAAACCCTCCTGCTTCGCAACCTGCCCAGGTCCTCACAACCGACTACATGGCCATTTAGTCAATTTTATAGAAAAAAGCACAACAACATAATATTCCTCTAAACATAACTCATCTTCTTGTTTCCTCCACAGACCGCCGGTCTGCTGCAGAGCTGTCACACACGGGAACCATTCCCCCCACAACTTCCCATGTGTTTCCCATCCACCCCGCCCTCTTCCTACTCAGTAAGTAGAGTATATCATTGCAGGTCTAGGCTCACTGGCAAGTGTCTGCGTGCGTGTGCATGCATGTGTCTGTGTGTACACATATGGGGGAGGAAAGTGTGTGGGTTGATGTAATTTATAAAATAAACTAAAATAATGTTTTATGTGACCTTAGCTTAAACTTCTGACCCCCACCAATCTTAGGAGATTTCAAAATAAATTTTGTGATAAAGATTACAAAAAATTAATGCATTGCTTGAAGTTATTACTTCAAATTACTACCTCAAAAATAAATTCACTATTAGAAATACAAAAATAAATCAGGTAAATAGTGTCATATCTCTATGTTCAATGTTTTTAATAGTTAAAGGCATTCCTTTAGATAAATTTTATTAAATTCAAATCAGAGTCAAATTAACAACCTATTGCATTTCTTAAAAAGGTTTTCTTGCCCCAAGTCCTAAAAGAATAATTTAATTAATCTTATTTCAATTAGTAAGTAAAGCAGTGCGTTTCTATCACTGGTAAAGACTACAAGGCATTTATCCAGAGTTTTCCTTCCAAATCAGAGCAAACTTTTGGGACGCCAGAAAACTGATTAAAAAGAAGTGGATGTGGCATTTCAGCAATGTTCTCCAGTCCTAACTCTCAGCTGGTGGGTTTCCCGGTGCAGCGTACGGGGAATTCCTCTCCCAACACTCCACCCAGCCTTTAGACATCCTTGCTCCAGTTAGCCACCAAGGAATGCAGGGTCCTGCCACTTGGAAAGCTCCACAATCCAGGATCCTCATCCCTGACTCACACTGCTCTGGATTTGGCTGTTTCCACCGAGAGCAAAGAGCAGGAGCCAGGGTCATCCAGTCACCTACGGAGATTAAGGGCTCTAAGGAGAGGAGCCAGCTTTGCTGGCCTGACCCAGATAAATTAGCCTGCCCATCAGGAACCACACACAGTGTGGTACCTCAGTGAAATGTGCTCATGACCATGGAGGCTGCATCCTCTCACTGTAAGTGTAGAAAAGGTGCCATGAGGGCAACTGTAGAGCTGTGAAGGAGGAGGCGGTTTACTTGGCAGAGCTGAAGGGAGATCTGCTATATCTGCAGTTCCCTTCCCAGGGCGCTGGACACTGAGCTGGGACTGCCGTAGCTCCCTGCACACCGCACACTGAGCTGGGACTGCTGTAGCTCCCAGGGCGCTGGACACTGAGCTGGGACTGCCGTAGCTCCCAGGGCGCTGGACACTGAGCTGGGACTGCTGTAGCTCCCTGCACACCGCACACTGAGCTGGGACTGCCGTAGCTCCCAGGGCGCTGGACACTGAGCTGGGACTGCCGTAGCTCCCTGCACACCGCACACTGAGCTGGGACTGCTGTAGCTCCCAGGGCGCTGGACACTGAGCTGGGACTGCCGTAGCTCCCAGGGCGCTGGACACTGAGCTGGGACTGCCGTAGCTCCCAGGGCGCTGGACACTGAGCTGGGACTGCCGTAGCTCCCTGCACACCGCACACTGAGCTGGGACTGCCGTAGCTCCCAGGGCGCTGGACACTGAGCTGGGACTGCTGTAGCTCCCTGCACACCGCACACTGAGCTGGGACTGCCGTAGCTCCCAGGGCGCTGGACACTGAGCTGGGACTGCCGTAGCTCCCTGCACACCGCACACTGAGCTGGGACTGCCGTAGCTCCCAGGGCGCTGGACACTGAGCTGGGACTGCTGTAGCTCCCTGCACACCGCACACTGAGCTGGGACTGCCGTAGCTCCCAGGGCGCTGGACACTGAGCTGGGACTGCTGTAGCTCCCTGCACACCGCACACTGAGCTGGGACTGCCGTAGCTCCCAGGGCGCTGGACACTGAGCTGGGACTGCCGTAGCTCCCTGCACACCGCACACTGAGCTGGGACTGCCGTAGCTCCCAGGGCGCTGGACACTGAGCTGGGACTGCTGTAGCTCCCTGCACACCGCACACTGAGCTGGGACTGCCGTAGCTCCCAGGGCGCTGGACACTGAGCTGGGACTGCCGTAGCTCCCTGCACACCGCACACTGAGCTGGGACTGCCGTAGCTCCCTGCACACCGCACACTGAGCTGGGACTGCCGTAGCTCCCAGGGCGCTGGACACTGAGCTGGGACTGCCGTAGCTCCCTGCACACCGCACACTGAGCTGGGACTGCCGTAGCTCCCTGCACACCGGACACTGAGCTGGGACTGCTGTAGCTCCCTGCACACCGCACACTGAGCTGGGACTGCCGTAGCTCCCTGCACACCGGACACTGAGCTGGGACTGCCGTAGCTCCCTGCACACCGGACACTGAGCTGGGACTGCTGTAGCTCCCTGCACACCGCACACTGAGCTGGGACTGCTGTAGCTCCCAGGGCGCTGGACACTGAGCTGGGACTGCTGTAGCTCCCAGGGCGCTGGACACTGAGCTGGGACTGCTGTAGCTCCCAGGGCGCTGGACACTGAGCTGGGACTGCTGTAGCTCCCAGGGCGCTGGACACTGAGCTGGGACTGCTGTAGCTCCCAGGGCGCTGGACACTGAGCTGGGACTGCTGTAGCTCCCTGCACACCGCACACTGAGCTGGGACTGCCGTAGCTCCCAGGGCGCTGGACACTGAGCTGGGACTGCCGTAGCTCCCTGCACACCGCACACTGAGCTGGGACTGCCGTAGCTCCCAGGGCGCTGGACACTGAGCTGGGACTGCTGTAGCTCCCTGCACACCGCACACTGAGCTGGGACTGCCGTAGCTCCCAGGGCGCTGGACACTGAGCTGGGACTGCCGTAGCTCCCTGCACACCGCACACTGAGCTGGGACTGCCGTAGCTCCCTGCACACCGCACACTGAGCTGGGACTGCCGTAGCTCCCAGGGCGCTGGACACTGAGCTGGGACTGCCGTAGCTCCCTGCACACCGCACACTGAGCTGGGACTGCCGTAGCTCCCTGCACACCGGACACTGAGCTGGGACTGCTGTAGCTCCCTGCACACCGCACACTGAGCTGGGACTGCCGTAGCTCCCTGCACACCGGACACTGAGCTGGGACTGCCGTAGCTCCCTGCACACCGGACACTGAGCTGGGACTGCTGTAGCTCCCTGCACACCGCACACTGAGCTGGGACTGCTGTAGCTCCCAGGGCGCTGGACACTGAGCTGGGACTGCTGTAGCTCCCAGGGCGCTGGACACTGAGCTGGGACTGCTGTAGCTCCCAGGGCGCTGGACACTGAGCTGGGACTGCTGTAGCTCCCAGGGCGCTGGACACTGAGCTGGGACTGCTGTAGCTCCCAGGGCGCTGGACACTGAGCTGGGACTGCTGTAGCTCCCTGCACACCGCACACTGAGCTGGGACTGCCGTAGCTCCCAGGGCGCTGGACACTGAGCTGGGACTGCCGTAGCTCCCTGGCCCCTGAATCTGAAAATCAACAGGAAAGCTAACTCTGATGTAAACACTGCTTTTCAATTATGTTCTCAACAATTTTCAGGTATGGCACAGTGGAAACGACCCTGGAGACTGGAACCTGGACCCAAGTCTACAATCGAGTGACTCAACGAGGCCTTCCTTCAAGCTTTAAAACCCGGTGACCTCATCTTCAAAATGAGGAAGCTGAATTTGATCTCCTCTAGTCTTCCCTCCTGATCTGACAGTCCACAGTTCTGTAAATCTCCTCTTTTCCTCTCACAGAAATGGCCCCACTACCTTTCAGATAAAAGCCACTGGACACAGTGATCTCTCCAGAATGTGCCAAGGGGATGCTCACCACTGAGGGTCTAGCACTTTGAGGACACATCAGACTGCAGAGCAGAGCAAAGCCCGTCAGTGAACAAAGCATTAAGAAGGCACCGACCGCGGAATAAACAAAGAATAACTAGTGTGTGTTATTCTTTAAAGTTTGCTTTTTACCAAGGTAGCAGATCACTTACCATCTGGCTTAAATGGAATTTTATTCTTGTAAAAACGAAGATTGCTCAGGTCATTTTGATATCGGATATCTTTGAAGTTCTGCTAAAGGAAAAAATAAGTCAATCCCCAGCATGCGGACACATCGAAAAGGCACCAGGACCCTTCCTGCATGCTTGCTCAGTGGCACCACAAAATACGAAAAACAGAAGGGAAACACTGCACATCTTAGAAAAAAGGCTTCTAGACTCTTACTGGGTACTGGTGTCGGTATTTGTACAAATCCCTCGCAGCATAAAAACTTCTCTTTGGTTTGGCAGTTGCTTCAGTGGAATCACCACCCTAAAATAAAAAGTGAAATTCCATTTACGTATTGAACCAAGATAATTTCACTGAGAAATTTCCAGAACACTTAAAATAATGAACATCCATAAAGAAACCCTGAAAAGTGTCAAGCTGCTCAGATTAATGAAAACATCATAAATGTCCTTTTAATAATGCTTACTAGCAACATTCGTGGGCATTCTATTTCCCTGATTTGAACTCAGTAACATTTGTCCTAAGGTGTTTCACTAAATGAAAAACTTTATTATTCACCAAAAGCCAGCAGAGGCTAGATATTATGGAGCAATATCCATCAGAAATAGAACTCAAAATGAATTCAAGACCCATATTTTACCAGAAGTTACACAAGTGATTCTATGACAAAATTAATTTTAGAATTCTTTACATAATACCAAAAAAGTTTTAATAAATCAATTCTACAAAGAAAATTGTCATGAATTTTGCAACATTTAGATGTACTTGAAAGGCAAACAATATTAATGAAAGGAAAAGGGGCTTTTAAAACAACCTAAACAGCTTTCTAGACTCCACCCTTTATACACCATAACAAGTACACAAAGGCATGGATAATCTGCTAATTCAGTGATAACACGCGATATAAACCAGCAAAGTTAAAATATGTACACACAAAGCAAGAAAAGCTCTCAAATGGGATGAACTTCAGACTGTAGTAACTTATATGTGGTAGTTTATTCATATGATTTAAATTCTAAGCAAAATTCCCACCACCGTGAAGTCATCTTTCAAGCATAAGATGCGGGTCAACATAGTCGGTTGACATTCTCTAACTACCTGTACTATTAGAAGGTATGAGAAAGCCTTGTGTCCAGTGTCATGCAGAAGGACAAGGAGACTGATAATAAGGATGAAACAGAAGACAAAGTTCAGAACTGAATATTCATTAAGGGCTTTGCCCCGAATCCTTTCCTCGTCATTCACTACCCCTGCCTGTGTTGACAAACTGCCATCCTCTAAGCAATTTTCGCACATTTTCAAAATGGCATGATTCTCACTATTACTACGAGCACAGAGACACTTTAACACCCAGTTCTCCGATGTTTAGCATTAGCTACTCTGTCATGTTACATAAGCAAGGAAAAGCTTGAATTCTGGTCCTTGCCACATGTTTCAAAATAGCTCTGCCTAGCAAATTTCTGAATCTATTTACCCTAAGCTACAACCATATGAATC
The DNA here is from genome assembly GCF_041296265.1 of Equus caballus. Lineage (NCBI taxonomy): Eukaryota > Metazoa > Chordata > Mammalia > Perissodactyla > Equidae > Equus > Equus caballus. Next base: position 66,115,409 of record NC_091703.1, on the reverse strand, counting down.
ATCATCCTACATTTGTATGGAAAGCACTTTTCCATTTATAAGCACTTACATGTATATTACTTCATTCGATTCTTACAGCACACCTGGCTGGCTGTTACTGGTGCTTCCACCTCAGAAACAAGGTAACCCAACCTTAGAGAAGTGGAACAAGACCCAGGCCTAGTGACAGCGCAGGAACTAGAACCCCAGGCTCTGGGCTCCAGGTCCAGCTAATCGGGAAGAATCAATTTCAGCCCCACTAACAGGGAGGAACCATCACAGAAACTCTGGTATAATGTCAGCAGCCTAAGACTTGGAGTCTCGAGACGGGTTGAGTCTCAATTCTGATACTCATTTGTGAAGCCTTAAGCAATCACTTAACTGGATCTCAGTTTTATCATCTGTGAAATGAAGATAATGACTCATGCCCTACCTATCTCGCAGGATTATCACAAGCAAGGCTGCATCCTCCAACCTCTGAACGTACCAGCCTGCTGGCATCTGTGGCTGCTCCTCTCACTTCTGCTTCTTGGCACTCTCGATCCTGCCCCCTCGTGCACAACCTTCCTTGTCCCACTTCCCCCCTCAATCACAGCTCCAGAGCTCTCTCCCTGTTATGGTGAAACATCACCTAAGAGTTGCTCACACACCCTGCCTCCTCCTCCTCCTCTCCCATTCTCCCATGACCCACCCCAGTCAGGCTTTCATCCTCAGCCCTCCATCAGAACGGTTCTGTGAATGTCACCAGCAAGTCTCCATCTGACCAATCCAATTCTCAGTGCTCAACTCAGCCAACCTCCCGGCAGCATCAGGCCGTTTAATGCCACCCTCCTTCCTGGAACACTGTCAGATGCCGGGCCTCTCCTTGTTTTCTTCTTCCTATCTCACCAGCCACCCCGGCCAGCCTCTTCTTCGAGTCCTTCTCCTCTCCCCATGCTCTAGAGGGAGGAGTGCCCAGGGCTTACTCCACATTCTTCATCCCTCCTTGATGACCACATGTCTTCCCATGACTTTAAATCCCACCAGTCTCACATGTTATGACCCAGTCCTGGACTGAGCCTCCACTCACGGACATAATGAACTGCTCAACAACTCCACTTGGACGTCTAATGGGACACCTAACTCAGAAGAATTCTTGCCTTAACGCTGATGCTGCTTTCTCCCTAGACTTCCCCATCTTGGTTAATGGCACCACCGTTTGTCAAATATTCACTTGACTAGGAATACAGCAACGGAGGACACCAGAAGCAGTCAGTCTGGGATGTCCTTAGAAGGTAGCTCCAGGAGAACTTCCAAATGACTATGGGGAATAGGGAACAAGTAGGGTTGATAGTCAAAATGCAAAATCAACAAGTAGATTTCTTTCTAGGAGTTAGGGATCCTAACAAGAAAAATTAATCCTCAACGGGAAAAAGGGAGGGTGAGTGTGCTCTGCCATTTACTGGGGTTGCAATTAACTGACTGAAACATTAACTATCAAATTGTTTTCACAGATGGACCTGGTTAGCTGGACTGAATCTGAGCTGGTGTTTCTTGATATCCTAAGCTTCTTTAGAAGGTTACTTAATTGCCAGACAGGTAGAAGGGGAAAACACAGGATACAGTGTCTCATATTTTCCTGGGGTTGACCTCACAGTGCAAAATGACCGAGCAGACAAACAAAACACAAGGGGCAGCGGGATAGTCACCGTCCCACAGGCTGAAGGCTCTGACCTGGGGGACAGACACACACATCCTTCTCTCCCTGGAGGATCTTGGGCAAGCTTCCCCTGCTCGCTAAGCGGCAGTTTTCTCTAAAATGGGGATTAAAAAACAGCTCCCTAGGCCCAAAAGTGCAATGGATTGCAATAACACGTTTAGCAGAGAGCCTGCTAAACTAAGCCTTGGTTTCCTCCTGACCTCAACAGAGATGATGGACAAGACGCAGAGGGTTAGGGTTGGCTGTGACACCCAGGTGGTGAGGCCTCCACTCTGGCAAAGAAGCGCGCGGTCACACCTGACTTCGGCTCCGCTTTTTCTCTCGTTCCCCGGGCCGGTACAGGCGCGGCCTAGGCAAACCCTCAGTACCCCACCATGCACATTTCTTCAGAGACTAGCTATACAGTTCGTCTTTCTTGAAGTTTTCTGAATTACTTTCAGTCCATCAGAGGTTAGAAGGGATATTGATCTCTTTACTAACCTCTCCTCCAAATTGTATTAGCAAATGATTTAAGCACAGTTGGATCAACAAGTCTTCTGGGTGAAATAAGATGTTTGCAGAGTGCCCCAACTCCTTGGTTGAAAGGCGTACTTGGGGCTGTGGGTTCTAACTTCCGACGGGGACCTTCTACACTTTTAATGGCTGTGGACCCCCTGGACGGGAGAGTGCCCACTGCTCGTCAACTGCAGTCCCACCTTATTCTGGGTAATTGCTACCAATAACACGCGCTAGACCGGTTTTCACAGCCTCTATTTTTAGACAGGATCCTCCCACCCCACCTTTGCATCTCCCAGCCGCGCGGCACAGCCAAGAAAACACCCATTCAAGTTGGGTTCTGCCTTGAGGGACTTCCCTGTGCGGCCGCAGTCAGGCCCCAGGCGGGAGCTGAGGGCCCTGGGCCGCGGGGCAGCCGGACAGCCACCGGCGCGGAGGGTCCGGCAGCAGAGAACGAGCAGCCACCCGGCGCCTCTGCCCCTGAGTGCGGGGGTCGCTCGGCGCGTCCCTCCTCTCGGCGCCAGGGACAGGAGGGCGCGGGGGGCAGGGGATGAGGGGGACAGGGGGCGCTGGAGACAGGGGGTGCGGAGGGTCAGGAGGCGCCAGAGACGGGGGTGCGCCGGGGACAGGAGATGCGGGGACAGGGGGCGCCGGGGGTGCTGGGGGGCAGGGGGAGCCGGGGACAGGAGCCACTGGGGACGGGGGACGCGGGGACTGGGGGCGCGGGGGCAGGGGGGCGCTGGGGACGGGGCGGCGCGGGGACAGGGGGCCGCGTACCTGCTCGGCGCCCGCCGCAGCGGCGTCCTCGTCCGGCGCGGGGCTGGCGCGGGGCCGGCCGCCGGCGCGCTCCGGGGGCTGCTCGGGCTGCGCGGGCTCCTGCCCCGGGCCCGCCCCGCCGCCGGGCGCCGGCTCCTCGGGCTCGGGCTCGGGCTCCGAGTCCGTCTGCCAGGTGGAGTCGCAGTCCTCCACGGTGCTGGGCTCGCGGAGGCTGCCCCCGCCGAGCAGGTTGCCCATGGAAGAGGCGCGGGCGCGGGCGCGGGCGCTAGGGCCCGGGCATGGCCGCGGAGGGCGCGGGCGCGGGCGGCGGAGGCTCGGCGCGGGGAGGAGCCCGGCCGCCGCCGCGAGAGCCCGCCCCTCGGCTCCCCTCCTCCCGGGCGGGCGGCGCCGGGGGCCGGAGATCCCCGCTTCCACTCCCCCAGGCCCGCCTCAGCTCGCACCGACGTCCTCTGGGTCGGGCGGGGTCGGCTGCCCGCCTGCGCCCTCGTCCCCCTCCACCCCGTCTCCTTCCTCCCCCTCCACCCACATCTCCTGCACCTCCCCCTCCCTCCTCCTCCACCCGCTCCTTCCCCTTCCACCCAGATCTCCTCCACCTCCCCCTCCACCTTCTCCCTTCCTCTCCCCCTCCACCCCCTACCTCCCCCTCCACCCCGTCCCCCTCCACTCACATCTCCTCCACCCCTCCCTCTACACCCTCCCCCTCCACCCACATCTCTTCCCCCTCTCCCACCCACTCCATCCCCATTCGCCCCACCCTACCTCCACCGCCTCCCCTTCATCTCCTCTCCCCCCCATCTCCTCCATCCCCACCTCCCCCTCCCCCATCTCTTCCACACCCTACCCGGTCCACCCCCACCCCCTCTCTGTCCGTCCCCTCCCCAGGCAGGGATGACCTGCTTGGGGCTCCTCCTAGCTGAGCAGGAAGTGTTCCCGCGGCCTGGGAGCAGGGGGCCTGGGTGGACGAGGTATCCAAGGAGGTGGCACCGGATGCAGGCGAGACCTGTCCACCCCTCCGCCTCTCCTGCTGGTCCAGGAGGGAAGGAATTAGCCTCAGCAGAAGACTGAAGCTAAAGACGACCAGCCCCAGGGAAACAGGAAATCCAAGCTACCAGTACTGTATTTAGAGCAGCCACCTAGAGTCCCCGTGGACTAGACGAAGTCAAAGCTATCGTCACCTCGTCTGATGAGCAAAAGGAGCAGTAACAGCCAGACTTTCACAGTGATCCGTGGTACTTTTACCAACACCCACTAATGTTCTGTAAACGAAAGGAGTAAAAGGTGTTACAGAAGTGCTTAGAGATAAAATAGCGTGATGGGATAAGCTGCGCAGAGAAAGGCGACTGCTGTCAACTCTGTGTCGTCTAACCAGAAGGAACGCCTCTGGAAGGCAGCGTGTACGTGCCCCAACGTGGCAGGACCGCTGTCGAATATGGACTGAGAAAATGGGTTAGATACGGAAGATTAGTCGGTGTAGTTGAAATAGTTTCTTTTTAAATGTTTCTTGATGAAACAGGAGCCTACATCAAGGCCAATGGGCTGTTTCTAGGGGAAGAATAGGGTGAACAGGATGCCTCTCTTCAAGCATTGCAGCTTAAGGTGCCGGCTGTGGGTCTGTCCCTCGCCAGGCTGTGCCCTGGGCGTGTCACATAGATACTTTAGACCTGGATTTCCTTCTCTGGAAAATAGCACCAGACTGTATCTCTCCAAGGCCCCTTGCAGCTCTGACTGGGAAAAGCTCTAAAACTAAGTAATAGACACTAGACGCACAAAAAGATTTTTTGATCCTAATGGCTTAGTCCAGAAGCCCTGCAGCAGCAGTAGAGCACATGACTGTCTGCTCGTACCTGGGGATTGGGATTCATCTTCCACGGGCCAAGGACCAGAGCCCACACAGGAGTAAACGCCATCTGTCCGGCCATAGCATTGCAGGTGCAGACAATCTAGGGGTGGCTGCTGTGCCCAGGCGCTCCGTTGGTTGGTCTGGGTGTGTAAAGATGAGTCAGCCTCACACTCTTCACTCTCCACCTGTTGAGACGTAAAGTCCAGTTCCCCACCCTGAGTCCTGGCTGACTCCAGTGGCTTGCTTTGGGAGATTACGTAACCATTCTGGTCTCTCTCTGGTAGCCCTGAGCTGCCAGGTAAGACGTTCAACTACCTTGAGACTGTCCTGCCGGAAAGGCCACTGTCTCTGTCTTCTGGCCACCAGACCTGGCTGAGCCCTGCCTTCCAGCATCCCCTGCTGAATCCTGCTGGTTTTCATTGGATCCTCCAGACCAGCCGGGCCACCAGCTAGGTACCTCTCAGTGAGCTTCACTGATGCCGTGTGGAACAAGGGAACGGCTCAGCAGAGGCCTGCTCAGACTGCTGATCCTCAAAATAGAGGAATGTCATAAAATGTCTGTTGTGTCAAGGCACTAAATGTTGCAGTAGTTTGTTCTACACAAAGGATGATGGAACCGTGACAAGCATCTGTATAAGTCTATATGTGTTTGTATATACAACTGCTGCAATTAAATCCTGACCTTTTCCACCACCTTTTGGCAAATGTATCAATTTTTTTATAGAGCTATAGATTTCGTGCCAAGTTTTGCAATATATTTTCTAAAGAACATAATTTTACATGAAGTATTACAACGACTTTAAGTAATAATTTTACAAAGTAAGTTTAGAACAATAATTGATCACATTGTGTCCAATCTATGTATTTAAGTTAATTCTGGAGGTATCTCATCTCTAGGTTCTGTACTCAGGAATTACCCTACCTAAAAACCTAAATTTTTCCATTATCCCTATGTTTGAGAATATTTAACATTCCTGCATTGACACTAAAAAAGTATGTCTTTGCTTCATATGAAAAAGTCAACACTTAGTCAGTGCCAGGCACATATTTATTTATCACTATATGTTAGCTGTAATCTTTAGGCATCCAATATGTCTTCAAACAATATTGAACTCAGCAATAATCTATATATATATATGGAACGAGGAGAAATTTCTATCACAATGGCCTATTATAAAGTATAACTTCTGATGCCCTGTATCCAGAATCTACCCTAAGCTGTATGGATGCTGCAGCCGCGCTCTCATGTAACTGTTGTCAGCCTCATCATGGTGTCAACTATGTCCTTGAAGGGTGGGGCCATTGTAAGGAGCTGGTGCTTCAGGAACTAAACTTTTTTGGATAGAATCCAAGACATATGTGACATATCTTAAATTGTTTCTTATGGTTAATTGTGTTTTCGGGGCTTTAGGAAAGAAGGTTTATTGTTATATAATTTCCTTTGAGAGCCTTTCAGATAAAAGGGTAGATCAAAGGCCATTTTATCCAACCTCAGGAGTTAACTTCTCAGCAGCTCCCAGGAATTTAAGACCTATGGTGGAAAAAAAAAATAGTGTTGTAAAAAAATTGCCCTCTTTTATCAAAAGTAACTCTATTTCCATTATTTCTTATAGGAAAAAGGTGTACAAGACACAGTTGTTGCTCTCAATCCCTTGGGAACACAGATGAGTAAATATAAATGACGATATGAGATCTGATAACGAAACGCTATGAGAGCACAAAGGGGAACAATTGTCTCTCCTTTGTCAGTCAGAAGAGTTATTCATTCTTTCAATAAAAATGTCCTGAGCACTTCCTAGGAACCAGTCACTGTGATCTGTGATGGACACTGGAGAGAATATGGTGCACGAGACCCGTCCCTGTTCTCAGGGTCAATGCCGAAGGCTGAGGAGACAGCACGTTGGAGAAAAGCTAAAACAAAGTGATCGAATTTGGCATATCATGACCTTAGAGAGAGCAGTTTCCGTAGAACGGTGAAAATAAATAATAAATCAGAACAGAAAGAGGAAGTCAAGGCTGCTGGTGTAGAAGATATATATATCTGTTTTGTCCGGGCATGTTCGTGGTAGAGAAAAGGAGGAAGGTCGAGAGCTTGGCTCTTCTTGCCTGTGCAGCACCCTTGGTTCCATCAACTCTACTGGTTCCGTCGCCAGGCTGTTCACTTCTTGAATGGTGAGCAGACTGGAATTGTTGGAAGGGCTGGCTGGCTCTCACCATGAGAACTTCCTGGGTGGCGTTTGTCATGGGAATTTAGCAGGGCAGAGAAGCTGCCCGCAGCCACACAGGCTCAGAATCTCTAAGTTGTCAGTGTCGCTGAGTTGGTCTGACTTGAAAATTTTCACTCATTTGTGTTTTTTTAAAGTATGCTTTTTGGTGAGGAAGATGGCCCTGAGCTAACATCTGTTGCCAATCCTCCTCCTCTTCTTTTTCTCCCCAAAGCCCCAGTACATAGCTGTAGGTCACTCTAGTTCTTCTATGTGGGATGCGGCATCAAGCATGGCTTGATGAGTGGTGTGAGGGAGACGACGGCAGCCTGTGGGCCAGGAAGCAGGCCTTCACCAGGGTTTGAACCTGCCAGCACCTTGATCTTGGATTTCTTAGCCTCTAGAACCATGAGAAATAAATGTTTGTGGTTTAAGCCACCCAGTCTATGGTATTTTTGTTGCAGCAGCGCAAACTAAGACAGTGAGCATGAAATCAGAACAGGGAACACTATAGGATTTAAATGTTAAGAGATCTTAAAGTCCCAAAGCCTGCAGCCTCCTCTGCCTGTGATAGGGAGCATAACCGGGCACCGTGCTGTTAGGCAGACTGTGCCTCTTAGACTCTATCTCTTCTGAGGATCCGTCAGTGATCAGACTGTTGATAGTGGATTATTCAGGGAAGGCATTTCACATCTCTAAGACCCTGTACAACAGGGGCTCCAGCCAGGCAGAATGCCAGCAGGAGGGCTGCAAGGCTAGATGCCCCCTGCTCGGCCAGCCGCTGGGCTGTGGGACTTCCAGGGTGGCTGGGAGAGAAGAGCAGCCCTGGGGGGTGGAGCTATGGCCACATAATGACTGGCTGTGGCTGTTTCAGTCTTCAGCCGCTGACGAGCTGGCTGTCCCGCTCCTTCACGTGTGTGGATGCCTTCATCAGGGCTAGACTGTCTCGGAAGTCTTGGGGCCACCCTCTCTGTATGGGGACTGCTCATTTCCATCGGAGTCCATTTAATGGTGAATCAAGACTTAATTCTCAGAGGAAAGCTCTATTTCCAAGTTCTTGAAGACACTCCATTCTTACCCCAGGTATTATTTCTAATAAAAATTAGCAAACTGCAATGAGGTTGACATTTTTCTTCCTCAGATCCTTCTATACTAGGTAATACATTGTAGGCACTTTTAAATGCTTTCTAATGAATAATTAGGTAAATGAACAAACAAACCTAACCTAGTAGTTGTATGTTCCTTTAAACTGTTATCTGTTGCTTTCATCAAAAGCCTGTTAATGAACAGAGTGTTAATACAAAGATAACTCACTGATTAGCTGATCAATAATAGCTCTTGGCAGTCCATAGACTTCAACTACAACGCATTCACTCACTTATTTTAATGATGTGGTATCTTTAGGTAACTTTGGGATTATGAAGACATAGAAAGAGGTGATTTTGTTTTGAGTTTCAAAAGTGTAACAAAAATTAACATTTCCTTAAGAGTCAATGAGACAAACTTTTAATTAGGTCTATGTTATAGGTATTATCATTCAGAAATCATTGGGGGGTCACAGACAGAGACCAGTCTGATCCCAGGCACATGAGCCACGACTGCCAAGTATAAGAAAATAACTGTATTTCTTAACTTTAAAATAATTATTAAATCACCTTGTCATTTTTCCTTACGAAGTAATTGCAAGAATCATTGGTGCTGACCAGCATTTCTATTCCTATAACATTGCATGTAGTAAGCCAATTAAATGGAAACTTTTCTCTTTAATTTTGCCTTTTATATTTTGTAAAATAGAAGGGACAAAAACTCAGAGTGTAACAGATTTCTGGGCTTGGGCTTGAGAGGTGTGGAAATCTATAAGGACGAGTCCCAAGAAGGCATTGTCAAGGCCCTGCTTTAATAAGTAAAAACGCCATTCCTAGGAATTTATAGTAGAAACCAATCAGTCTGCAATTTGCATGATGCTGAATACCGGGGGAGTTTCTCAGCGAATATTAATTGATGACGATTGAGATTATTACATACATGTTTTAAGGTGAGAAGAAGCAAAACTGGATAAATTCAGAAGAGGAAATTGATCCAGAAGTGTTAATACCCTTATTAAATCAGTTGTGTCCCAGCATATTTCAGCAGTCCTTCAGAAAGATACCAATGCTCTAACATTTGTACAGGTGGGTTACAAATACAGAGGAGGAAAGTAAGGGTGAAGATTGAGGTCAAAAATAGAATTTTCCAATCTCCTTGCAGCCGAATCCTAAGGGTCCTCATTTTAATACCTACCCCTTTTTCCAACATGGTCAACCTCTCCTTCTTTACTGGCTCCACCTTCAGACACACACACACACACACACCCCCTCTTCCCTACCTTAAAAAAAAGTAAACTTGACTGGATGGTCCTTAATAGCTACTTTTCTATCTTTTACCTTCCACTCACTCCCAAACTTCTACAAATGACAAATGATCTGGATGTTTCCACCTCCTCATTGTTCATTCCCTCCACAACGGCATTGCATTCCCCTCCACTCCACTGAAACTGCTAGAAGTTATTGCATAAGCGTCATAATCTCTGCGGCGTGTCGTTCTGCTCACTGTGTTCACCACTTGGGCGACCGGGTCCATCTTCAAAGTCCTCGCTCCACCACTTTCGGGGTCCCACTCTGTCCTGGCTCTCCTCATTCCACCTCCAGATCCTTCCTCAACTCTCTTCTCATTTCCTTGACTACCGGCTCTTTCCTCTCTCTGTGCTGACTCTCTAAGGGAATCCACCAGTTATCACAATATCCACTCTGAAAATCTAACCTCTCTGATGACGGTCCCCATTCTGTATCTCCAGCCTTGTCCTTTCATGGGGGATTCTACTGTTAGCTGAAAGTCTGGAAATGAATCGTTACTTTATTTTTTTCACAAGTTGAACTCTCTTGATTGCTTCTTTTTGGGTAAGTTAAAGGCTTATTAGTAAAAATCAGAGATATAGATTTTCTGAGGAAATGCATGGCACATGTATGTGCAGAAATTGATGGAAATGCTGCATTTTGTACAACATTCATTTCTATTTTGCATTGAATATGCATTGCTCAGGAGGAGCAATGCATTGAACATATCATGTAATGTCATTGTATGTGTTATAACACAATACTTTAAACCACTTCTTCTGCATATCTGCTCATGTTTCCAGACTTCAGGGCCACGCTACACTTCTGTACCTTTGAACGAGCGCTGTGTAAATTCCTCTGGGGTGTTTCTGCCGTCTCAAAGTCTCAGCGCCATATTGGAAGAACATGCGTTGCGTATCAGGGGCTGTGCTAGGGACTGGGATACAAAGATGAATGACCCATAAACCCATGCAAGACATCCTGACGTAAACTCTTGATCCTGCTCTCTTCTGAAACTGGAACTTCCCCAGCTTCCCTGCCGTTCTCTTAATCAGCCAAGTTAAAAATCTTGGAGTCACCCTTGATTAACTCTTCTTGTTTGTTTCTCATATTGGTAAATCTTCAATATTGGGCTAGTTTTTTTTCTTGAAAATTGTTGTCCTATCATCTGTTCCTTTGTTTCCATGGCTTATTGTCACAACACTGGTTTAACCCTCTGCTCTGCAAAGCTAGAGTACGTGAATAGTCTCCTGCGTGTTTTTTATGATCTATCCACCTCCCTTCTTCCAATACATGTAGTGTATCACTGCCAGACCAGTCGTCCATAAAGATCCAATTAGGAAAATCCCTTCATCCTCTGCTCACCACCTACGATGTGCCCATCTTGTTACGATGGGAGCTTGACTTTGCTCGTCTGTCTTTCTCTCTCCTTCAAGCTTATGAATGCCTACTCTTGGTAGCTTTGTCTTCTCATGGATGCCTTGGGTTAATCAAAGAATGTGTAGATATGAAACCAAAAGTATAACCCATAAAACCTTTTAAAAGTCTTAAGTTGGTTTTTATCAAAATTTAGAACTATTGCTCTGCAAAGGATACTGCTGAGAGTGAAAAGACAAGCTACAGATTGGGAAAAAATATTAGCAAATTAAGTATCCAAAAAAGGATTTGTCTTCAGAATGTACTCTCAAAACTCAACAATAAGAAAACAAACAATACAATTTTTTTAAATGGGCAAAATATTTGAATAGACACTTCACCAGAGAAAATATACAGATGGCCAGATGACAAATAAGCACATGAAAGGATGTTCCACATCATTAGCCACTCATGGAAACATAAACTAAAATTACAACAGGATACCACTACCTACCTATGAGAATGGCAAAAAACCCCCCAAAAAACCTATGAACAATACCAAGTGCTGACAAGGATGCAGAGCAACTGGAAGTCTCATACGTTGCTAGTGGTAATCCAAAATGGTACAGACACTCTGGAACAGGTTGGCACTTTCTTATAAAGTTAAAAACATACTTACCATGTGACCCAGCAATCCCATTTAACTTACAAAAAAAACCCCACTTATGTTTACAGGGAAAAAAACTACATAAATGATTATAGCTACTTCATTCATAATCACCAAAATTTGGAAACAATCTAAACGTCCATTGATAGTAAATGACAGGAAAGAAATGGTTCCTCCAAACAGTGGAATGCTGCTCAGGAATGAAAAGAAACAAAGTGTTGATCCCGCTGGCAGTAGATCTCACAGGCAGCAGACTGAGCAAAAAGAGCTGGCCCTACAACGTTGCATACTGTGTGACTCCACTGAAATGACACCCAGAAGGGGCAAAACTATGGGAAAACTATAGGGAGGAGAAAGAGAAGAGCGTTTGCAGGGCTTAGGGTGTGGGAAATGGGGAGTAAACAGTGGTGGCACTAGGGAAATCTTGGTGGTCATGGAGCTGTCCTGTATCCTGGTTGTGTTCATGATGATGTGAATCCATCTATACGTGCATTAAAACACACAGAATTGTACAGCAAAAAAATGTTATTTTTACAGTATGTTAATTTAACAAAGTTTTAATAGTGATAAAATAATAAAAACTTGAATTAAGTGGGTATATATGATTCTAGAACCATCTCTATTGTTATTTAGGTTGCTTAGAATGTTTTGCTATTAAAAACAACATGAAACTAATGCTAATGAATGTACTTAAAAATTATACTTATAGCAGTTAAAAATCTTATAGCCCTCTTTTTAAAGGATATTTTCTTGTAAATATATTGAGTGCCTTTGATATTAAGATAAGGGATACAAAAGGGTTACATGTGTTCAATAAAAATTTTTTTGTATAGCTACAAAAATGCAGCAAAATATACTTGTAATATTTATGAGTTAAAGAAAATAATTATGAGACAGAAAAATGTGTATAGTACTAGGTAACAAAATAATAATTATAGTGATTATAATAGCTATGAATTAAAAGATCAGTTGTAGGTATAATGACCATCATATTAGTTAGTTTAATGAGGATGGAGATTGTAAAGAGAACCTGTACATATTTGAGAATACAGCCACGTGCTGCATAACGATGCTTCAGTCAACAATGGACCACATATATGATGGTGGTCTCCTGAAATTATAACGGAGCTGAAAAAATTCCTATGGCTTAGTGACATTGTAGCTGTCCTTACGTTGTGGTGCAACGCATTACTCATGTGTTTGTGGTGATGCTGGTGTAAACAAACGTCCTGCACTGCCAGTCATATGAAAGTATAGCAATACATTTATGTACAGGCATATCTCACTGTATTGCTCCTCATTTTATTGCACTTTGCGGATATTACTTTTTTTTTTTTTTTGAGGAAGTTTAGCCCTGAGCTAACATCTGCCGCCAATCCTCCTCTTTTTGATGAGGAAGACTGGCCCTGAGCTAACATCTGTGTCCATCTTCCTCTACTTTATATATGGGATGCCTGCCACAGCATGGCTTGCTGAGCAGTGCGTAGGTCCACACCCAGGAGCTGAACCAGTGAACTCTGGGCTGCTGAAGAGGAACGTGTGCACCTAACCCCTGCGCCACTGGGCTGGCCCCAAGATATGTTTTTTACAAGACTGTCCACCAGCATAAAAGAGTATAACTTGCTGAAGGCTCAGATGATGGTTAGCATTTTTTAGCAACAAAGGATTTTTTAATTAAGGTATGTACATTGTTTTTTTACGACATAATGCTATTGCACACTTAATAGACTACAGTATAGTGTAAACATAACTTTTATATGCGCTGGGAAACCGAGGAACTTGCGTGCCTCCCTTTATTGTGATATTTGCTTTGCTGTGGTGGCCCAGAACCTAACTTGCAATATCTCCAAAGTATGCCTGTACAGTACATAACACTTGATAATGGTAATAAAGGACTATGTTTCTGGTTTATGTATTCAGTATACTATACTTTTTATGGTTATTTTACAGTGCACTCTTTTTACTTATTAAAATAAAGTTTACTGTAAAACACTACGTAGTGTTACGCCAGCAGTAGCCTCATACATCTCGTGTTTACCGTGTGTCTTGATTGCATCATTTTTTCCTCTGCTTGATTTAATCTCATGTTGTTTTGCTCATCATGGCTCCTAAGCGTTCAAAAACTACTGCTAATGTTTCCAATGAGAGGTCACATTGAGTGACTGAACTAGAAACAAAATTAAAAGTGATTAAAGACTATGAAGGTGGAAAATCAGTGATGGTTATTGCTCAGTAGTCAGGCATGTCCCGTTCCACCAGGGCTACACTCCTGAGGAACAAGAACAAAGTGATGGAAGCTGTTGGAAGTGATGGAAGCTGTTAAAGGATCTGCTTCATTGAAGCCAACGAGACTAATAGAAATTTGAGAAGGACCTACATCAGATACGGGGAAACTTCTGATGACCTGGATTGAAGACCAGGCACAGAAGCATATCCCTCTCAGCACCATGACAATCATGACCAAAGCAAGAAGTTTGTGGTATTGAAAGAAAAGGCTGTATGTGACTACGATGTTGAATTCACCGCTAGCTCTGGGTGGTTTAAACGATTCAGGAGTCATTATTCATCACATCATGTGAAAGTGCTGAGTCTGCGAGTGCTCATGCAACAGCAGCTGAAGAATTTTTGGAAACTCTAGATGAGCTGATTGTGGAGGAAAATTCCTTGCCAGAGCAAATATTCACTATGGACGAAACCTCCCTATTCTGGAAACGGATGCCTGAAAGGACTTTCATCCACAAGGAGGCCAAGTCAATGCCAGGTTTCAGGGCTTTTGAGGACGGGATAACCTTCCTTGGGTCTTCCTTGGGGTCAATGTTGCAGTCTACAAATTGAAACCCTTTGTGATGTGGCACAGGGAGAACCCCAGGGCCTTCAAGCATGTCAGTGAGCACGCACTGCTGGTGTAATACAGGGGCAAGAAGAAGTCATGGATGGCCCAGCTCCTCTTCCAAGATGCCTCCTGAATTTCTTGGCCAGCAAAGTGGAGAAGTGCTGTTTGGAGAATAACATACCTTTCAAAATTTTGCTTATTGCTGATAATGCTCCCAGACATCCTCCTTTTACTGGTGGTCTTCATCCCAATATCAAAGTGGTCCTTCTCCCTCCAAACACCACCTCTTTGATGCAAGCAATAGATGAAGGAGTTAGCAGCTTTTAAAGCCTACCACCTGAGTAGCACCTGCCCAGGCTATTGCTGTAACTGAGGAAGACACTGATGCAATTCTGGAAGGATCACAACATCTATGGCTGCATCAAGAACCTTGCTTGGGCTTGGGGTGATGTCACTAAGGAATATATGAATGACATCTGGAAGAAGACACTCAAGAGGTTTGTCCATGACTTCAAAGGATTTGCCAAGGGTGAGGAGGTTGCAGAAATCATCAAGGCTGTGGCTGCGATGGCAAACGACTTTACCCTGGGTGTGGATGCGGATCACACTGAGGAGCTCCCAGAGCTGGTTCCCGAGGAGTTGACTAACGAGGCGCTGTTGAAACTGGAAGAGGAACGCATCGCTGAAGAGGCAAGAGAAAAGGAAACTTCAAGAGAAGAAAAAGAAGAAAAACCCCAAGAAAATTCACAGGGAAGGGTTTAGCAGAAGCTTTTGCAGACCTCACCAAGCTCCTTAAAAAGTTTGAAAACATGGACCCCAATACTGAAAGATTTTAATTAATAGAGAGGAATCTTCACAGTGCATTATCTGCTTACAAGCAAATCTACGATTGAAAAAAGAAACAAACCAAGCAAACCACCATGGACATATTTCTGAAGAGTGACACCTCCTCAAGAAGAGCCTCAGGCAGGTCCTTCAGGAGGTGTTCCAGAAGAAGGCACTGTTATCAAGGAGATGACAGCTCTGTGCACGTCATTGCCCCTGGAGACCTTCCAGTGGGACAAGATGTGGAGGCAGAAGACAGTGATACTGATGATCCTGACCCTGTGTAGGCCTAGGCTAATGTGTGTGTTTATGTCTTAGTTTTTAATAAAAAAGTTTAAAAAATAAAAAAACAAAATAAAATAAATTTTTCTTGAGGAAGATTAGCCCTGAGCTAACTGCTGCCAATCCTCCTCTTTTTGCTGAGGAAGACTGGCCCTGAGCTAACATCCATGCCCATCTTCCTCTACTTTATATGTGGGACGCCTGCCACAGCATGGCTTTTGCCAAGTGGTGCCATGTCTGCACCTGGGATCCAAAGTGGCGAACCCCGGGCCGCTGAAGTGGAACGTGAGAATTCAACCGCCATGTCACCAAGCCGGCCCCAAAATAAAAATTTCAAAACCAGAAAAAAGCTTATAGAATAAGGACAGAAAGAAAGAAAATATTTTTGTACTGCTATACAATGTCAAACGTTTTAAAAAATTAAAAAGTTTATAAAGTAAAAATGTTATAATAAGCTAAGGCTAATTTATTAGTGTAGAAAGAAAAATATTCTTTATAAATTGTGTAGCCTAAGCATACCATGTTTCTATGGTCTACAGTAGTGTACACTGACGTCCCAGGCCTTCACACTCACTCACGCTCTCTCACTGACACTCAGAGCAACGTCCAGTCCTGCAAGCTCCATTCGTGGTAAGTGCCCTATACAGATGTACCATTTTTTATCCTTTACATGGTATTTTTACTGTACCTTTTCTATGTTTAGATATGTTCAGATACACAGTACCTACCCCTGTGTTACAGTTGCCTACAGTACTCAGTACAGTAACGTGCTGTGCAGGCTTGTAGCCCAGGAGTGACAGGCTACCCCAGACAGCCTGGGTTGCAGTACCCTGTACCCTCTAGGCTTGTGTAAGCACTCTCTGTGATGTTCACAGAAGGACAAATTTGCTTAGTGACACATGTAAGGCCGCAAACCCACCGGGGCCAGGGAGGCAGGATATCGTGCTGAGAGACCAAAGAAATGACCCGGAGACTGCGAACCAGACACACAGGTTTACTGGGTCCTACTTAACGGGAGTGTCCAGTGGCGGCCAGCTGGACGGAAGTGTGCACCCACAACCGCCCCTCTGAGAGAAGCTTGACTAAGCAGGCAGAGGAGCAAAGGCTGTATGCTTGCCAGAGGGCTGTCCTTGGTACCAGCAGCGTTCCTAGGAACAGTGGCTCACATGGAGGGGCTCTGCGTCCCTCTAAGATGTGATATTCTTCCCGTGGGATAAGGGAGGATCCGGGCTGGCCAGGCCCAAATCGTTACAAATCCCAGTAGCTGAGCTGCCTGCCCAGATGGGAGCCAGAAGGACACATGGTTGCAATGGGACTGGTAGTTTCTGCTGAGTGAGCAAGGCCCAGGCCCTACAATGCATTTCTCAGAACATGTCCCCATCATTAGGCAACGTGTGACTATATACCATTGTGGAGAAATGCAGGTGATACGACGGGCAGAGGATTTCTGTGAATCTGCTTGTAGGAGTCTTCCCAACACAGAAACTTGCACACAGGTGAAAACCACAAAACATCACCTGAATGACAGCCTTGGGCCCCAAACTGATAAGACATCGGGATTTTCCATAAAAGCTCAGTGTGCACTCTATGTGTTTAATATGTCTTACTCTCTGTAAGACATTCAATGGCACTTATTGCATACACTTGAGTTAATCTGCTGCAGCAAAAATAAAGCTGAGCAAACAATACGAACTCAATTTGTGAAGAAAAGACAAGGCCTGATGACCAGGGAGACAGAATGTCAATATGGTGGCTGACATCCTAGAAGCCAAAGAAACTTCCACGGTATTCCTGGGTTGCATGTAAAAGAGACATGGAAATGACACATTTTCAGGATAGTCCATTGAAGTTACAACCAAACCCACCTGCTCTAAACTGGACATTCAACTAACACAGGCCAATGGTGAGGATACTCACCAACCCGGGGCAGCTATGAACTGAAGGTATAGTGTGTGTGTGTGTTGTGTGTGTGCAATTCAATTTTTTTTTAGTACAAATGTTAAAAATCAAAGATTTGGCTCAGGGATGTAGAAAGCTTGAAAGAATGTCACTTCTTCATCACTCGACAAAAACTGTCAAGAAGACTGCAAGTTCATCACTTTTCTTGAACCCATCAGAGAGCTGAGGTCATAGGATAACCAACTAGCCCCAAATCCAAGGACAGACAGGCATCTGCAAGGAGAGACAAGACATGGCCACTTGCTTACCTGGGGCAGACACAACTGGACACTGTTTGTGGAAGAATTCAGCAAGAATAGCTAACAAAGTGGTAGAGGCTCAATGTGGGCTGGTGGGAGAACGTGGAGCCCCCGGGAGCTGCAGGCACAGGAGAGTCTGCACCTTCCTGCAGGCTCTTCTCCATGAACCCCACATCCAGTGCCCTGAGAAAGCACCCCTGGACTTGGAGGCTTGAGGAGCAGACTAGCAGCCTCTGCTGAAGGGGCAGGAAACCCCACTAGGACCTTCTCCTTTATCTCCCATGGAACAAGAGCCTTCAGCTGTGAGGGAGGAGGGCAGCAAATGTTGTCACCCTTGGACACAGGTGAAAACCCATGGCCGCTGAGGAGGGAAACAAAATAATCTTCCAGCCCCCGTTCCAGTTCGTCTAGGAGGGACAAGGGACTTTCGGTGCAAAGCTGGGAAGTCCCTGCCAACTGGGAGGAAGCAGTCACCCTGACCCTGGCTGAGGCTCTGGAAGGCTGCTTGGGTAATCTACCACAACTCCAGAGGAGGGAGAGACAGGAGCACAGAGAAGACCACACCCCCACACACAGGCCTGCCTGAGACTGAGGCTTGTGACAGCAGAGAGCTCCCCGTCCCCGGGCCCAGGCTCACAGCTGAGCACAGGTGACAAGTAGGGGTGGATGTTGCAGGGAGAGGGGCAGCGGGTGGAGACAGACCCACTCCGAGGGGCAGTGCAAAGGGAAGCCTTGAAGCTGAGGGTGGAGCTGATGTTGCGAACAAAGCACCAGCAAACCAGCCCTCAACGAAACATGCTGTCACTGATGGAATCTGACACCCTGAGGGTGACCACTGAGGGAGGGTGTCGCAGACTCAGCCCAACCCCTAACCAAATTCACACACCGAAGTACCAGCAGAAGCACAGGCATATGCATCTCCAGGCATCCAATCTATTTTCCTCATCTCTACTGTCCCAAACAAGCTGTCTGGCTTTCAACAAAAATTACGAGGCATAGGAAAAGGGGAGAAAAAACAACTCTCTCAAAAATAAAGCAAGGGACAGAACCAGACTCAGATACGCAGAGATGTCAGAACTACCCAACAGGGAACCTAAAATACCTCTGCATAACATGATAAAGCTCCGGCGGAGGAGGACAACAGGCAAGATCAGACGGGTAATTGCAGCAGAGGGATGGAAACTATACAAAGAATCAATCAAACTGAAATGCAAGAGATGAAAACTGCAACAGACTTGACAGAGCCAGTGAACTCGATGACTGTCAATAGAAATCACCCAAACTGGAACACAAAGAGGAAAAAATTCAAAATCTCCTAGGTATTTACCCAAGAGAACTGAAAGTTGTGCTCAGAAAAAGCCTAGACATGAATGCTTATCATATCTTTTCATGATCATCCCAGACTGGAAACAAGCCAAACGTTTTTCAGTCAGTTAGCAGAGGACCAAAGCACGGCACGTCTGCACAATGGAATACTGTTCAGCAATAAGAAGGACTGAACTACTGATCCTTGAAACAACATTGATGAGTCTCAAGCAGATTTTGCCAAGTGAAAGTACCCAGACCCAAAAGGCCATATGTTATGTGATTCCATTGATAAGAAGTTCAAAATAGGGGCAGAAAACAGATGCTTGGTTGGCAGGGACCGGAGTTGGGGGGGGGGGGTGTGGTTGTCCACAGGGGCAGCACGAGGGAACTTTGGGGGTGATGGACCTGCTCTGTAGCATGACTGTGGTGGCAGACACATGGCTCCAAGCATTCATCACAACCCAGAGAATTACACACCACAATGAATGGATAGTACTTTATGTAAAGTACACAAAAATATGCCAGGGTGTGGGAGTACCCCAAAATGGGATACGCACTCTAACAAATGCTGCTAACCGAATCCTACCCCAATACCACCACCACACAACACAGGTGGGGAAGAAAAGAACGCACCCAAGTCACTTTAGAAAGCGGTATTTTGATCAAATACCATTAAGGCTAAAGACAAAATGATTGTACAGACATACTACATTCTGGTTAGTAAATGTGTTTCTCACAGAGATATGAGTTAGCAATTCTGGACCTACTTGTGCATGCACACTAAGATTGAACAAAAAGGTAAATACATTGTAAATTCCAAGAGCCAGGTTTCTATCAGAGAAAGAATAAACCCTGTGCTATTGGATTGGAATTGAATTGGAACTATGGACTCATAGCTTTTAATATATATATTATATATTTAATTCTATATAAAATAATATTTTATACATATTTATATTTATGTATATTTAATATATATACAGATTATACATAAATAGACAGATGTAGAAGTAAATATAAACTGTGTGCTTGTATGGGGTTACTAGGATATACACAGGTACGTGTTTACGTACATATACATACATATTATCTATTTTTTGTTGAGTCACATTGATGTGACCTCCTTTAAGATCAGCTCAATGCCACCTCCTCAGGAAGCTTTCCAGCTTTCCCTCTGCTCTGATCCTAATTTGCTCTATAATTCCCTTACAGCACTGGTCAGACTTGTCTTGTACTTTGGTAGCTATCTTAGATGCCCTCCCAGACAGTGAACTCTTAAAGGTCTCGCTCCCGCTCGGCTGTCATCTCTTACAGTGTTCTCCGTGACCTCTTAGGTAGCACAGGCGCTCAGTGAATTACTGAACGGAATTTGAGGTTAGAGATCTCTAAACACAAATCTGAGTGTCTAGGAATCAACACGCCCTTGAGGTAATTCGTTCTCTTCAAGCTAGGTTCCCCAGGGCCTTGGAAAGTCTGAAGAGTCTCTTCAGGGTTCAGTCCTGGGCCCTCAACACTTTCCTTTCATTCTCCTCGATATCATCTGATCCCTATGGCTACGAAAACTAAATACTGAATGTGCGTATCCAGCCGCGACTTCTCTTCACAGAAACCTGGGCATCTTCTTGTTCCCCCTCCCCACCCCTCTCTTCCCATTTGCCTCCAACTGGTCAGGGAGCCTTGTGCCAACCCCCCTCCACTTCTCCCCAGTTACCCACTCCACCCGCCATAGCCATCGTCTCAGCCATCTCGTCTCTCCCCGAAACTGCTGAAAGCTGTTCACCGTTTACACTCTTTACTTTATTTCAACTCATTCTTCATACAGCAGTTAGGATGATTATTTTAAAAGTCTAAAGCCTATCACGTGTCTTGAAGTTGTTTAAAAGTCCTCAGCAGCTTCCCACTGTACTTAGAATAAAACCCAGTCACTGTATTTTTTTTTTGCCCTCAGAGCTCTGCAAACAGCTCCACTCTCAGTCATGAGCCTCCTGTCAGTTCCTCAAACTCAGCCGCCTCTTTCCTTCTTCAGAGCTTTTGCAACCACAGTCAACTCCTGCTAGAGCAGAGCTTCTCAAATCACCTGCGGTAAGGGATCAGATCTTTTGTCCCCCTCAATTTGTCGTGGAACTATACTTTGTAAAATACAGTGAAAATCAACTACAAGAAAAAATGTTTAAAGAAATATGTCATTTTTAGATTTAACAGACATAAAGGTAGCCATCAAATTACTATAAATATTTCAAATGCTTATTCTCAATTTCTGAACAGATCTCATGGCAGTTCAAGAACAGTTTGCTGACGGGGATGCACGCGGGCTCGTGGTAGCCGGCATTGGAGCACTGAGTATATGGCTGATTCCACCTGCTCTTTAAGGGCTCAGCTTGAATGTCATTTCCTCGAAGAGCTGCCCCTGACCATGCTATCGAATGAGGTCCACCCCCCTGTATAATATTCTCTATCACTGCATCCTATTGGTTTCATTCACAACACCTATCTAAGTTACACTCACAGACACACACACAGTTCTCTGCTTACTTTATTCTCTGCCTCTTCCTCATAAAGTCCAGGTGGCAGGGACTGTGACCATTTTTTTCACTAATGCATACCAATTGCAGAGTCAAAAATATCAAATTTTATTCGAGACTAGTGAACTTCTCAGAGCCTTTAATGTGCTAATACGAAGTGTGAAATTCCAAGAGAGGGCCTTAAAGTGCAGAGTTTCTCAAACTCATTTGACCAACAGACCCTTTCCGTCCTCTAGAATACAGCATAGGAAACAATCATCTAAAGAAATATCCACAAATTCTGTACAGGCTAAAACTACCTTTACCAGGTTATAAAGTTTAATACACATTACTATTTAAACCTAACCTGCTGTCATTATTTTGTGAGTGGAGAAAGTAGAGCATTAGAATTATGCCAAGGATTTGGTGGGCTAGGGGAATGCAATACTCATGTGTCCATTTTTCTCTTGGATTCCTTTCTATCTTTTCATATTCTGGCCCTGAAACACTGAAAATTAAACTCCCCAGATTTCTCAGCCAGATGACTTCTGGAGAGTTCTTCCATAAAGAGACACTGGCAGGAGATTGGAAAGCTGAAGGAAAAGGAAAAATTTACTTTCTTTGCTAAAAATTCCTGTTTCTGACGGCAGTGGGCAGGCTCAGGCTTCAATGCCTTCTGGCCGTGTGGACTGTTGCTGGCTGCGGCAACTCCAGCCCTGTCCAGAGTTCCAGCAGCAAAATGCAGCCACAAAGCTTTCAGCAGCTGCAGCAGTGATGACAACGAGTTTGGCAGCGGTGTGGCTTCTGGCCTCCAGCAGTGTCCACTGTAGGCATCCCCCTGGGTCTGGCAACATCACCTCCTCCCTGTGTCCCTCCAGCCGGGGCTGATAGTGACTTCCCCTAGTCACTGACTCTGTGTTACCCCACCTTGTGCCTTTTGCCCCATTGGGCCTTCCAACACTGTTGAAACCAATTCCTTGCATGAAATGCGCCTCTGTTTGGAATCCCTAGAGTGGTTTCTGTTTTCCTGACTGGACACTGATGGCTATGGGGTCAGAGTAGGAGAAGGTGATTCTATTTTTCAAACAGATTTCATGAGGGTAGAAAAATGTCATCTGCTCTGTCTGATGTCAATATGAGTCAAGAAGTAAGTGTTAAGGGAAACACCCAGAGCAAAATGAATCATGGGAATCATGGGAACAAAACCATGAGTGAAAACTGGAGCCCCAGATTCTAACCCCGGGTGACTTCTGCAGGTCATCTCACTGCTCTGGACCTGAATGTCCTCACGCCCCTCCTCCCTGATTGCTTTCAGCACCAAGGGGTGCACAGAGGCCCATACCCCCCACAATCTGCCACCAGAGCCAACCCCAATAAGCAATCTAAGTGAATGCCATGAGCTTGCTCTGCCAACGCAGCGTCAGAACAAACCTCTTAGTTTCCAACTCTCTCTCCATCTGGACTACACCCCAAACCCTGTCTAAGTAGAAACTCTGGAGGTGCCACTCTTCAAGTGTTATTTATTCAGTACTTCTCCTGTGAGGCACTGGGCAGGGAAGAAACAAGCTCACACAATGATGCATGAGACAGACACAGCACTGTACACAAATAACGTTAAAGCTCTGAGTGAAACAAGTGCCATCGTAGAGATACAAGTTAAGGCAGCAAGTACTGGGAGGAGGGAGCAATTAATTCTGCGGGGACTCCTCCAAAGGCTTCACAGAGAACTCATCACACGTTGTGGAGCATAGGGCTCATGCGGCTGAGTGAAGAGAGCTGAGGGCAGAAGAGTAGAGTGGGGTTGGATAGAGCGGGACCTTCAGGGGCCACCCCACTTTATTACCCCTTCTGGCACGTGGAAGCCATATGAGACTTTTAAACTAAAAAGGGATATGAAAATGTTTTAAAATTTGAAATACATAAACACAGGAAGTGGTTGTTGAGAAACGACGTTACTTGAGGAAGAAAATATTGAGCATTTCATGCTATTTTTATATGTCTGTTACCCCACTTTGTGCCTTTTGCCCCATCAGGCCTTCCAACACTGTTGAAACCACTTCCATGTATGAAATGTCCCTCCATTTGAAATACCTAGAGCGGTTTCTGTTTTCCTGACTGGACAGGGTAGATGTATAGTGACCCATCAGTGGGATGCCCATGACACAGTAAGCAAAAGCAACTGTCCTTATAAATTGTCATCATAATGGCACCGCCAGGTCAACTGAAACATTATTGGAAGGAAGTATTCATGTTGAAAGACTAAAAATGCAGTTGCAAGAAAGAATTTAATATCTCTCTGAACATGTAGAATGAAAATAATATTTTTTAAGTTTCCAGATATTACTGATTTGGAAGGTCACTGAGAAATACTAATAGTTTATGGATATAAAGAACCAAGAAATGTGATTCAATATTGCATAATAAGAAGCAAATTACAGAAATATATTCTGAACTCATTTAGTGACTGCATATTCCATCATCAGGGAAGAAATAGTTATGAGATAAAGATTTTTGAATGCCATTACATGGGAAATTAGTTATGAATTTTCAAAGTAAAATGATAAAAGCACTGATAAAGTCAGCACTATTCTGAGCTATATATGTCAGGGACTCTAAGCCAGGTGAGGAAATTTTAAATCCTCTCAAACAACCTTAAGATAAACTGCACCTGAAATATCTCATTATCTTTGATTAGCACTGTATCAGAAAGATGGAGAGAAACCTAATGGAGAACTAAGAAAAGCAGCTTCGTACGGAGGAAACTGATTTATGAAAAATATTATAGGGACAAAACATGTGCAACTTTGCGAAGAGATGACTAAGGAATGATGACAGTCTATAAATATTTGAGAGGTGTAAACATCCAGTAGGGGAGGAATTATTTAGCATGTTATAAAGAGCTATAATTATAGTTTACGGGATGAAATTAGGCAACCAAGATTTAGAGCATTCAAAACCATCTTCCTTGGGATCCTGGAGACCTGCACTTAAAAAGACAGGGTGACCTTTGGGACATCTGAATCCTTTTGTCTGCTTTTTAAAATTTCTATTTTTTAAAAAATGTAATCAGTTTAAGGAAGAGAGATAGACACAAATCTCTTAAGTGTAAGTACAATAAACATTTATTTTGCACACTCCCTTCTTCTAAAAGATTCTCAGGTGGCTCACTCAATTATTCGGCAATAGAACACAGAAGACATAAAATCCGTCAATACTCGCCCATCGAAGCTAATCTTTTCCACTAGACCTACTTACTGGCAACGAGCAAAACTCACTAATTGGAATTTTGCCTCAACGTTACTAAAGGACTGTAAAGCATTGACCTAGACTAATTGGAGTTATGTACTAATTGAGCTAAAGACAAATGCTGCTGCTTTACATCGAAAAGAATCAAGGTTTTATTTGCCCTTGATACTAATTACTGCCTGTTTCTTGAATTGTTTCTTTCCCTGTAAAAGACCTAAACATCCAGCCACAACCTCTATCCTGTGCCGATGTCCACATCTCACACGGGATGTCCTACTGTTTCCTCAAACTCAGCAGACTCCAAAATCAAACTCATTTGACAAACAACATTCACTGCACACTTTGCAGATACCAGGCCCTGTGCTGCTGAGCGAGGGATAAAACCCTGATTATGAAAGAACCCCACAGAGAAGAGCTCCTGGATCTTATCTCCCCACCATCAGCCATTTCCCAAGTCTGTTAGAAGCACTGTGTAAGGCTCGGTTCCCAAGAAACACAGGATTTATTGAGATGCTGGTGTTCATGATTTATTGAGGAAGTGCTCTCAGGATCAAAGGAGTGAGGTAGGCAAGACGGGGCAGGGGAATGAGCCAAACCAGGCTGTGGGGCCCACTGGGGTCTGGCTTAAGCCTGATCCATGGGAGCTCTGGAGCATAAATTGTACCCCGAGTTGGTCCCACTTGAGGCAAGAAGGACGGCCTTTTGCACATCCATGTCCATTAATCATTGACCGTGGGCTGCTGCCTCCCCAGAGAGTACTCTGGGTAAGCTCAGTGTTTATGCCCCATTCTTCAGTGGATGGCAATTTGCTGGAGAAGGGGGAAACTGGGAGTAATTACCAGTCAACTCTGAAAGCAGCTGCGGGATGCATGCACCATCTGGTAAAGGGCACCTGACTGGCTACCAGCCATGCCTCCTGTAAACACCACCACTCCCCTGGCCATTTAGGGTCACAACTCCTACTCCTGTCAAGCCAAGTTGCATTGTTCACTAAATCTCAAAAATCCTTCCTTTATACTTTCTTTCTTGTGTTCTTCCTTTCTTATTTTTTTCCAGCCACCACTTGGAGCCGTCCAGGTTATTATTGACTCCCACATAACCTGCAATCATATTTTCCTAGCAGTCTCAAGATTTCCAGAGGCAAAAAAAGGCTCGACAGGTAGATAAAGCCATTGGGTGGCGACTAGGGCGTACTGGAAAGCGCTGTGCGCAGCCCCAGGCAGGTGCACCCAGTGTCGCAGATCTTCCGATATTTTAAGAAAACTCAGAAATCCAGATTTTTATGTGAAGTCTTCTAAATTTTATATGTGGCTACTGATTCTAGATTGTTCTATTTTTTGTTTAATTTCTATGTGAGGTAAAAGGAAAAAACACATCTGTAGCTCATAGTGCCCACCATAGCCATTTTGCAAATTCTGGTCAAAAGCCTCTGAGAACAGATGAAAATTAAATAAATAACTGTAGTTCAGAGCGAAGGGAGATAAAAGTCTCAAAGGAGAACAAGAGAAAGTGCCGTGTTCAGAAGAAAGGAAACAGACCCTGAGCGCTCATGAAGAAGGGTCTTGTCTTTATTACATTTTCCATTTCTGGTTTCTACCACAGCACATGGCACATAAAAATCCTACACAAATGTTCAAATGAATAAATGAACAAAGGAGCGAACAAAGGAACATGCATCTCTCTGGGTCACTGGGAGTGCAAAGGAACGAGGACACGGTCGGTTACCCAGCCATCATCCTACTATCCACCAAGCTCAAAGGTAAAGCTGCCACTCATTGTTCTCTGGGAGTTCTGTCAGGGTCACTCAGACTCAGGTTCGGGGCCCTCTTTCCTCCTCCTCTTGGCCTCACCTCTAGCAGAAAAAGCACGTGTCAGTATTTTGCCAAAGGGTGCTTCTGAGCTTGCAGGCAATAGCAGTCAACAGAGAGGAGGCTAGAATCGGTCTCTAACAACAGCCTTTGATCAGGACCTTTTTACAGAGTATATAGCAGCAGGGGCCACTGCACATCTCAATCTCCTTCAGAAGTGCCCTGTATCCCCCAACATACCTCAATATGGGTAGCTCTTTTTTTCCAAGCCATAAAATTCTGACTGCCAGATCTTCTTTTGACCGGAGTCAAAAGCAGCTCTTGGAATCATTGCAAAACGATAGTGACTTTGGACTGAAGTTCACCATCACCTGGCAGGGCCCTCTTCTGAGCCAGCACCATCATCTAAATCCCACCAATGCCTGTGGATGGACCCGAGCTGCCAAAAGACTATTCCAGAAAAGCTGAGCTGCGCTGAGGCCAGGAAAGCACAGCGCCTGGTTGGCTGCCTCCAGGAGAATCCTCTTCCAGAATAACCAGGTTCTCATGCATCTTTCCCACCACAAGGGAGTAAGTAGTTCCATAGCCATCCTCAATCAAATGCTTCCCTGCCTGAACTGGCCTCTAAGCACGAGGCTTTTTCGGGCCATTTATTTGATGTCTGGGCCTATTTTTCTAAGATGTTTCTCTATTGCCCACTAAGATCGAGTTTGAGTAGGAGAGAACCCCTACATTCTGGAATTCTCAATTGCCTGGCTTCAGAAGGGGCATTCAGGGCTTCCCTCTAGCCCAAGTTACGTCAATAAATCCTGAATGTAAACATGATTTGGGTTGGACTGGTTATTCACATTGCACCTTACCACCCTTTTGTCTCCTGCTTTGCATTAAAAGAGAAAAGTTTATTACATAATTAAAATTATTTTCACTATTTGCAGAATTAGCTTTTGACTAATAAACTTTTTGCTAATTGGCCTGCCTCTGCCTTCCTCCCCTTGTGCTCCTAGAAAATACCTATTCACCTCTTGCACCCACCTGGCAAAACCCCAGTCTTGGATGAACCCAGCTCTCCACCTGCCTTGTCTCTGCCCTGGATCACTGAGTGCTGGAGAAAATCACACAATGAACTTAGTTCCAGTCCATCCATGGCTTGCTCTCTTTCAGCAGACATGGCAGGCATCTTCCTTCACAGAGGAATGAGAAGCTGCCAGACAGGAACTCCAAATTCCCACCTGCCCGCCACACATCCTACCATAATTATGCATGAACTGCCCCGTCCTTCCTCCTGCTGCAGAGGAGGAAGTGCCCCCTTCTGTGGAATCCCTCACTGGTCTCTGGAGTCCACCCTCCCATGTCCTTCCATCTTCAGCCTCTCGCTCTCTACTGCCACTTTCCTAAAGATTGGCACCTAACATCTGTTGCCCATCTTTTTTCTTCTCCTCCTCCTCCTCCCCCTCTTCCTCCCCCTCCCCATTCTCCTCCACAAAGCCCCCCAGCACATAGTTGTGTATTCCCATTGTAGGTTGTTCTGGTTGTGCTATGTGGAACGTCACCTCAGCATGGCTTGATGAGCAGTGCCATGTCTGTGTCCAGGATCCGAAGTGGCGAAACCCTGGGCTGCCAAAGCAGAGCTCACAACTTAACCACTCGGCCATGGATGGGGCCAGGCCCAACCACTGCCACCTTCTCATCAGCATTTGAACATGTCCATCTCTTTCTACACAAGATGACTACAAAATGGTTCTTTGATCCTATGTCACTGTTTGGCAGCTAACTTCCTACTTTCCTGTCTTTCACCCTCAAACTTCGGCATCACCTAAACCTGCTGCTACTGTGTCTCACCCTCCTTGTCAACATCTTGTTCTCTGCCTAGGGCTCCCATCAATCTTCTCCATGTCACCAAACCCAAAGGACCCTCCAGTCCTTATCTGGCTTGACCTTAGCAGCATTTGGTACAGTCGAGCTCACCTTCTCTCCTGGCTTCCTCACACATCCTCCTCTTTTGCTCCCCTGCCTTCCTTGTTGCGCCTCCACTGCGTCCTTACTGCCGTGCCTGCCTACCTTTTAACTTTCGACATGGAGTGGGAGTCTATCCTGGGTCTCTCTCTTCACTCCTCATTGCACTCTCTCTCAAAGGAATTTAATTGATTCTTGTGGTTTAATTTGCCATCTTTATGCTGATAGTTTTAAAAATAATTTTGTATTTACTTTTATAAAATTGAGACCTGCACACGAAATAAATCAGAGTTCAGAAAGTTCACGAAGAAAATTCTGTGCTCCCCTGCACAAGTCTTCCTCACCCAGAGCCTCACAGATCTGAAGCACCTCTTTATTTATGTTGGTTATCTCCACGACTAAATAGTAGTATGTATTTCTATTTCATGAGTTATCACATTAAGGAAAATGTCTACCGATTTCCCAATGTAAAACGTGAAAATATCTCCTTCTCTTCATCTGGTAGTATCTACCATTTGTATCACTTTTTGCTATCAGTTAACTTTGTGACTTTAAGTAACAAGAATTAATCTCTAATTTTTTCCATCAACCTTCAACAGTATTCCTTACCTCCTCATTCTGTAACGTAAGAATGTGAACAGTCCTGTCCCCTCCCGTTCCACCTCCTCTCTTGCACCAACTACTCTTGAACATTACACTTTTAAGCTTCTACACTAACCAGATGTCTGTTGCTTCACATACAGATTCATGCTAAAAGATGGCACCAACAAACAGCATTATATCACTATTACTCTGTAAATATTGTTCACAGTTGAGCCAAACAGAGGTCTGGAGTTATACTTCTTTCTCCAATTACAGGACTCCTGTGCCGCTGCTGGACAACTCCAAGCCTGAACTTCAAATGGATTAACTTTTCTTGTACTCCCCCAATTACGTAAAATCATGCAACATTACAATTTCCTTCGTTTCTAAATAATGACTTCCTTATATATTTTCACCTAAAATATTGACTTGCTTTTTGGCTTTCTTGCATCATTTGCCTCGATCACCTCCTTCACATTTTCAGACTCCACATCACACCGGCCGTGCAGCTCCCCGTCTCCCCAGATCTCCATTCTCCTGTTCCACGCTGCCTGGCTTCGTCTCCAGTCTTCCGCATCCCTGTTATCCTAGAACTTCTCTTTCTTGTCCTCCCACGTTGAGATCACTGTCTCCAGAGCCTGTCTTTCTTTTCCTTGGATATGCCTTCGTTTTCCTGGAGTACAGTCTCAGGTAACTTCCACTAAAAAGACGTGCATGGGGGTGAACCATCTGATTCCTGCCTGTCTGGATTTTTGTTTTGTTTTGCTTTCACCCTTGGCTGGGAGTTCGGCTGGTCATAGTCTTTGAAGGCATCGCTTCCCTGTCTTCTAGCCTCCACGGTTCCTAATGCCAGACGGATTCTCGTTCCTTTGTAATGAAATAGTGTTTTCTTCAGCTGAAGCTCTTACAGGCCTGTCTTTCTTCGTGATCTGAAATGCCAAGCCGACAAGTCTAGGAGATGGCCTTCTTTCCTCATCTTTGGAACACGTGCCAGGCCTTCCTGGAAGGCTGCCGCCGGCTAGAGCCTGAGCATGCGCAGTCCTCCCTTCCTGGCTCAGGGTCCCTCCCCTCCCACACAGCCTTCCGGTCGGGTAGGAACCTCCGCACCTGCCCAGGTGCGTGCCCCTGCACCGGGCCTCTGGCGGGCGGAGGGGAGGCCCAGGCGTCCCGTCCCGATCATCAGGGGTTGCCCGACAGGAGGCGGGAAGCTGACTCCTTACGGACGGGAGTGTGGGAAGTGGCGGGGCACACCGGCACCACGCGTGTCCTCCCAGCACCCCCTGCGCAGCCTAGGTGGGATCCCGCGAGACCAGGCTCGCTTGGAACGAGTGCTTCCTGAGGACGTGCAGGCCCCTGAGTCGCCCTGAGGTAGAAGCTCTGGGGCGGGCGGACAGAGCGGGCCGGGGGCAGGGCCAAGGGCAGCTGAGGGCAGGCCAGGGGTGGGGCTGGGGAGTGGGACTGGGGTGGGGGGGGGCCAGTATGGGACTGAGGGGCAGGGTGGGGCCAGGCGGGGCTTAGGGGAGGGTGGGGCTGGGGTGGGGCTTAGGGGAGGGTGGGGCTTAGGGGAGGGTGGGGCTGGGGCGGGGCTGGGGCAGGGCTGGGGGGTGGAGCTTAGGGGAGGGCGGGGCCAGGGACAGACCAGGGGCCGGGTACCTGGCGTGGCTCCTTGGCCAGGGACAGTGGGCCCAGGCTAAGGCCGAGGTGGAGCCAGGGTCGGCTCTAGGAAGGCCAGTGTCTCCCAGGCTGGGTGGTCCTGCAGTGTGCAGACTGGAGCAGAAGGTCACTCCACAGTGGCTGCATGTGGGATGTGCAGTGAGGGGACTCTTCCACCCCATCACAGGGACAGTCAGTGGCACCAGAGCTCCTCGGCCCTGCGGGGACCAGCACGAGGTACAGTGGGCACCCTGGGGGTCGTGTCCACAGGTGGTTGTCCTGCAGGCCGTGCCCAGGACAACCCCACAGCCGCGGGAACTCCGTCTCTGCGTCCAGGGGTGCTCAGATCTGGGGGCACCAGTGGAATCCCACCTACCGCTACCAGGAGCTGCAGGGGAGCGTCTGGGTTTACTTCCTCCTGCAGGTTTTTAGCGCCCAGGGGCTCTGCTGGTCTGTCCGTGCCTTTCTCAGAGCATCCTGTTCTTGTTTCAGGCTGTGGTACCTCCTTGGGGTCCATGAGAGCACAAGCTAGACTTTTGCAGTCCCCTGCAGAGGAGGCTGCCTGCAAGGTGGGGAAGATGAGCCCCAGACCCGGCCGGCTGGTCTGGGTCAGCTCTGTACCGCTCAGTGTCCTTGGGGAGCTTGTCTGTACTTTAGCTTCTTTTCTTTTTCATTTCATCAGCAAATACAAAATGCTTGCTGTAGAAAAATGCAGTAATTGCCAAACTACCAAGTTAAACTTAGAAAAAGCATTAACTTACTTTATAACTCTAAAAGAAAAACCTACATTTTTGTTGCTGAAGCTAACTTACCTCCAAGTTCTAAAAGTTGCGAATTTTGGTTTTAAAAAATGGTGCTCTAAAATTGTCCCAATTAATTTTGTTATGCCATAAAAAAAAATCTTCAGTGCATTAAATGAAATAATGTTTGCAACATAGTCTTATTTCAATAGCTTTATATCAGTAATAGGCCAACATATAAACTAATACCCTCTTGGTATAAACAGGAAATACTAATGGCAGTGTCAGTGTGGAACTTCACACCTGTCAATTCACGTACGGCACAATTAATAATCAACTGATTAGGCTAGTGATATTTAAAGAACATGGTGAGTCACTGTACTTCCCACGGTAACCCAGTGTGCTAACAATAGCAGTTTCATGATCTCATGTTCTTCTCTAGTCTCCTTGTCTCCAGGTTGGAGTCACGCCAGGTGGAATTTGTACAGGTGGCCAGAATTTGACGGTCCCCCCGTATCTGTGGTCCGCTCTCTCCAACCTTTGATAAGTTTGTAAAGCCCACAGGGATCTCTACGAATGTGTTTTCACTCTTGATTTTTCCAGTCCTCTTTGTTTTTCTGCCTTTTCATTTTGCTTTGCCTGTCTATTTAGCATTTTCCATTCAAGTTTGTGTAAATCTCTTTCTTGACACCTGGAAATTTTATCAGCAGCAGTTTTCCTTTTTTTCCTTCTTTTCTGCCTTTTCCCTTATCTCCTTTTCAAGCCTCAAAAGTCCTTCCAATTTTTTCTTCTCCTGGGTATAACTTTCTAAAGTAATTTTAGTCTAAACTGGCGTTGGTGCTCTTTCTGCTCCTTTTTCTCTTCCTCCTCTTTTAACTTCTTTAAAATGTAAGAAAGATATTTCATTGACATTTGTATACTTTCTGGTTTTCCAAGCTTCTGCTGGCAGTCTCTGTTTCTTCTTTTTTCTCTTTTTATTTTTGATCATCATCTTGTTTTATTGTGAAGAAGTGTAAGCATATCCTCTGTCCTTAACTTGAAATTTTCCTCCTTTTTTGCTGCTTTTAGTTTTCCAATTCTGAGTAGACTCTTCTGTCTTTCTTGTAGAGTCAGAAATTTTATACAGTGTCTCATGCACCTCATCCTGTGTTCTTCCGGGCTGATGTTCTAGAATTTCTCCGGTAAGTGTTAGCATCTGTCTGTGTTTGTTTCTCACTTTTACAAAGGTCTGGTGATCATAACCACCCCATGTCTTTGTCGTCCACCCCTCACCTGCCCCCCACCCCCCATTTGCTGAAAGAGTTTTCCAGAATCTACCATTTCTTCTGGAAGAGGACGTGATGACTGCAGGAGCTTCACTGGACGTTGCTCTGAAAGCTCTCTGTGTTTCTGAGGGACTCAAAGCCCATGTGTCAGTTTTTCTGGATATGGCACTCGACTCATTATTAGTTGCTTTCTCTTCTTTAATAAGCTCTTTATATGTCAACCTCTGCTCTTATTTAAAGTGTTCATGGTGTTCTCTGTTGTTTCTGTTATTTCTCTGAGTTTTTCAACAAAATCAGATGTACGCGTCACTTCTTTTAACTGATGCTGAAGTCTCTACATCGTGTATTTTGGCCAATTGCTGCTGGATTTTTGCTCTTTCTATTTTCCTGCTGATGATTTATTTTTCACTTCTTCCACCACACTGTGCTCAATTCTGAAGTCTTTTTTTTTTTGATTGTGGAAATGACTGTGTTCATCTTTGTCTGTTAATAACTTGATTTTAAAATTTTCCTGCTGTATGTATGAACTTTGCTTTCTTAGTCCAACTAGCTTTCTGCTTCCAGTTTTGAAGCTGAAAAGGTTGAATTCTGGCTGAAGTAGAAAAATAGCCATCATTCTGTGCCACAACCAACTTTTTTCACAGAATCACTGGGGCCACTCTGGTCAGGCAGCCTAGGTGTTTGTGCAGGGGGCACTGCAGAACCAGGAGATGGTCCCCCGCACTTGGGGCTGGGCCTGTGAGCGTGCGGGAGGGAGAGGCGGGTGGACTGCCTTACTGCCTTCATCTGCAGAACGGGGTGGTACAGCACCTGCCCCACAAGGCTGTTGTACTGATGGAACTTGTTAGATGTAGACCGGGAATAGTTTACGACCCAGATTGTTATCTCTAGCTCCTCGAGTCGGTTTTTCTATATGTTGGCCTTGCTTATTCTTTCTAATGCTGCTGGCATTTCTCATGCGCCTCATTATCCTTGGATGTTCAGTCATGCTTAAAACAAGTTTGGGTCACTAGAGTTTCTTCTGCTATTGTAGGAATAGGATGATTTCCTTCACAGGTCTCTCATGAGAAATAGTGACTGAGAACTCCATGCGCATCGGTGGACCAGAAACGTCCACAGTAAGCTTTCACTTTAGGGGCTGGTGAGCAGGAGCTGAATGTCAGGCCCTGACCCCCAGATGTGGTTGGCTTTCATACATAGCATATCCTTTTTATAGATTTTCAGTTCATAAGGCACTAAAGGGGAGTGGTGATATCCTAGAGTGGTGGATACTGTGAAAAGAATGTACAAAATACAAATAAAGTCTTTACAGAAGCTCTGCACTTGATTAGAGAGAAGAATCTGTTGCTTAATTACAAGTGAAATGTTTGTATCACTTTGAAATAATGTCCTAAGATTTTTTGTTTTTTTGAAAGTGACGTGTTATTGACTCGCTAGGATTGAGGATAATTACAGAATCACTGTGATTTTTTTGTAGAATCACTTGTGATTTATTATAAGTTCTTTAATTTGTTTCATTCAAAAATAGGACAATAGCTTTTAAATATTTTCCCCTGTGTGCTAATAGCGTATGTCTGGGCCACCTGCAAGCTCTGGAACCCAGGAGAGGAGGATGAGGAACAAAGGAGGAAATATTCGCTAGTAAACAAGCCCTATGACCCAAAAGTGGACCAAGAACTTTCTGTCCCAGTCTTAGGAGGTAGTCAGGAGCTCTGCACACTTCTCTACTGGATTAGGTTTCACAACTTCCCTTGATGTCATTTGTTCTCTTTCCCCTGGCTTGAATTAGGACTTCCCCTCCAGAGTTCTGCCAAGCCAGTTTCCTTTAGACCAATTCATAGTCAGCTATTTCCACTGGAGTTTCATGAAAAGAGCACTGAATGAAAAGTCAGGATAAATGGACTTCTGAGGCCAACATTCCTGCTTACTCTCTGACCCTAGAAGTCAATGTTCATACCGAGCCTGCACTTCCTAAACAATTCACATTCTTGTAAGGTAGAAAGAGCTTCCTTACAGAGTAATGAGTTTCCTGTCATAGAAATTATTCCAGAAAACATTTGAAAACCACTTTTTAAGACTCTTGTAGAATTTTTATGTAATAAGAAGATTGGATTTGCTGGTCCTAAAAAATCTCTCTGAACCCTGAAACGCAATGATTTTCTGCTCTAGTTCTATGGAAAGAAAGGAGGCATGGAGGGAATGGGAAGGCAACTTTATGCAGCCTCGCATGGATTTCAGCCTTGGTCTTTGGAGTCGCACCAGGCTTCCCGAGCTTGTGCTTTGCCTGTCCATTCTGACTCCATGCAGATACACACTTTCTTGGTGTCTTTCCATTCTTTTTAAGCACGCTCATATAAGTATCCTTAAGTCAAAGGCAGGTAGATGCATACCATTAGTTGGAGGGATGGCCAATTACTACAAGCACAAGATTTCTTTGAATTCTTATCTCCATTTTAAAAATCTATGAAAATTTAAAATTATACTTCATCATGTATGTGTTTTGATATAAAATAGTATTTTAAATCATCTATCGTTGGGGGCAGGGGAGGTGAAGAACTTGACCCATGTAGAAAGATGTGCCCCTGCTTTCTTCAGATGCACAAGGCAAATGCACTCTTCTTAAGAACCTCAGGTCAACATGTTGGACTGGCACTCTGGATCCAGATTTATTACCATGACTTCTCACAGTCCCTGGGATTTGCTTCTGCAAGGCCCACCTTCTGCAACACAGCAGGCCCCCAGTCCACATGGAGCAGGGGATGGTACACTGGGAAAAGTTTGTGTGTTGTGTCAGTAGCCCCCTCTCAGTTCGTTCATGCTTCTCTTTTCACCTGACTCTATGAATTGTTTACAATGACATATTTTAGTAGAATTATTTCAGAACCTGTCTTCCCTCAATCTGAATGTGCCTCACTCAACTAATAAAATCCTTGCCCCTGAGAGAGAGTGTATTATGTGTTACATTTTGCTAAAATTCATGATGTGTCTTTGGAGAAGAATTGTGCATTTTATGTAATTTGTCAAGGACAGTTTCAAAATGCGTAACATCATCAGTCTCACAGACAGTGTCTGATGGGTTCACTCTGTAGGCAGTTTTGCCAAGTGCAAGCTAAGACTCAGACCATCACACACCTGCTCCCTGCTGTTGTTTCAGATGTATCATCTGTTGAAAAGACAACCAAGTTTAGGAAAAGAATTCATCCTTGAAGTATTTCTTCTCTAATTAAGTCAACAGATGTTGTTTGAAGTGTATACTGGGGAATTTATTACTTCAGTTTTAAAAAGTCAGAGGAATTCACAGATCTGCCTTCATAATAATTGTCTTTTGGATCAAGGTAGCCAGCCTGGTAATGACTAATAATAGTCAAGAATTTATGATGGTTGTCATTTTCAACAATTTGAATGGCATTTTCTAAAAGTGCTTTCACTTGAGTTATCATCTGGACTTCAGTGTTCCCCAGCTGAGTATCTGATCGCTCGTGGTGGAGGCTGGACAGACCTGGCCTGGCTCAAATAGGCATGAGGGACTGGGGCTGATGGCAGGAAGTGGCTCTTACGGCCCCTGTGGCTGCATGGAAGCAAAGAACAGACAGTGATGTCAAAGGCAGAAATGCACAGCTGAGGCAATGACCAAGGCAGAAGAGCCTGAGGCAGGCAGCAAGTGACGGGTGCAGCCTGAGCATCAAAGAGCCATGAAGATGGAAGCAGGACCTGCTACAAGAAAGAGGCAGGCAAGAGGGTGGGCCTGGCACACAGCCTGAAGATGACCTCTTGTTGCTTCTTAAGGGTAAAGCCAGGACAGGAGGGTGCCCAGTGACCCATTGAGGCTCAGTTTCTTATCTTTCTCCTCTCCCTGCCTCACAGGGGTGTGGCAAAGGTCAAATTCAGTCTTGTATGTGAAGTCTAATTGTCATTATTATCATTGTTAACATTTGTGATATAATTGAGAAATATATGGAAAGATAAATTTTAAAAAGTCAAAAAACCAAGCTGCATGGTAAGAATTTTGTGTGTGTGTGGCAGAACAAAATAGGACAAAGCATTTTGGTGTGTTATTTTCTTTAAATTTAGTCTGCTCTTGTTAGTTTCTAACCAAAGTAATTAGCATATGTGATGGTTATAATTTGTGAACAAATTCTCTACTGATTGTTACTGTGGCAAGTTCTGATAAATTCACAGATCAGAATTTATATACAAGGAAGACTCCCAACATGGAAGAATTAGATTTTTTAAACACCAGGTCTCAAATTATCTACCTACTTTGACAGTTTTAGTGTCTTGATTAAATATTTTATCAAGATTTTATCTTAAGATAAAATGTAGAAGCTAACTGATAGCAACATCTCTTTATGTAAAAGGTTCCCAAGCTGATTTATCACCAGGTTGAAGCGTGTCTGTGAAAACAACCATGTCTAAAGTAAAGAGACTTTGCAGTTTTCTTCCCCTCTCCTAGTCAAGCAACTTCTACTAAACAATTTATGTGAAAAACGGAGTCTTGAATTTTATAAGACTCCACTTTATTTTCCTGTGATGCCTCCTTTAGTTTCATTCTTCACTTCAATTTAGTACGTGCTGTGTTCTGTTCCAAGTAATACATTTAGAACACTGTGCCCAATTATAATTCATTTTAATTCCTGCACATTTGAGGAAACTTAGCCTCTAAGTTTCAGACTTTGTTCTTCGTCTTGGTTCTTTACTTCTCCTCCTCTACGCAGCAGAAAAGTAATCAGCTGCCAAGTTGATGCCATGTTTTTACAGTTTTCTAATTGCCTCTCACCATCCTGATTTTGTCTCCCACTAGGTTTGTTATGTTACAGCATCCTGAAAGGACTTTGGGGAAAATACAGATGTATATTAAATTATTTACTCATAGTTTTGGTTGAGGCAGGGGGGTAGAGGGACTACTGCTAATGCTTTATTTACAGCTCCATAGAACTATTCAGCAATAAAATTAATAAAATAAAGCACTCTAATTATATTCTAATCTATAACTTCATAAAATCTGAGTAGTGGTAGATGAGTATTATTTCTGAGGCATAAAAGACTTTTTATCAGTAAATGGATTTCAAAATTGTTACTAGAGGGGAAACAAATGACATGAGATTTTATCTTGGTAGAAAAGTGTGTTATGAGAGCATTGGAGGTGGTGTAAAATGAAGAGAAGATGAAGCCAGAGGCTGCTGTAAATAGCACAAAGAAGAGACAGCAAAGCTGGACACAAGCTGAAGAAGAGACTGCCATGGCACCCCGCCCAGTTGTATGGGGCAGTGTGTGATCAACAGGAGCTAATGAGAAAGAAAGATGTCTTTGATGACAGCACTGTGGTGGGAGGAAACAGGAGAAAACAGGGAAAAGATTAAGGACAGAGAGAGACCAGATGGTGATAGTATTGAGCCAAAAACCAAAATATGTCGTGGACTCAAATCTTAGCAGTAAAGATCTAGTGAAATGGAAAAATAGTAACACAAATAGAAAAAAATAGAATTCATTTTCATCAATTTAATGTACTACATTTTATTTTATCTAGAAAGTATTTAAGATGGATTATTCAAAAAGAGAAGGAGGAGATATTTATAGTAAGATTTATAAAATAGAACTGAAAGAGAGGGGGCATATGCCAACCGTAAGGGTCAAGAGGTGGCTCTGCCTGAGCATAAAACCTGGAGCTTCCTTCTAGCTGTGATGGAGAGGGAAACGGTATAAATTATAAAACATTCATTAAATGTCATTGGCTGAAATAGGTACCGACAAGTATTCAGGGGATGAAATTTTCCTGGTTAGGGACACAGCTCTTGTGTGACAATAGAGGGAATAAGATATAACCAATAATAAGCTCAATATTGGCTTCACACCAAATAGATAAATTTGCATGACCAGTTTTGAGAGCAGCCGAAGATAAAAAACCATGTTCAGCAACTGAGAGACACTTCTACCACAGCAATGACCAAGATGTCTTTGTCCAAACGTGTAGCCTTCTTGTAGTCCGACTTGATCCCAGGACACTGGGTCACATTTAACAAGTGTTTGTGCTGGGTCCTGGGACATTTTGTGGACAAATAACCATAGTCCCTGCCTTCATGGAGCTTACGTTTTGATAGAGGAGTCAGAAAGTAAAGTAAGGGGCAGGCCCTGTGGCCAAGTGGTTGAGTTCGCGTGTTCTGCTCTGGCGGCCCAGGGTTTCACAGGTTTGGATCCTGGGCGCAGACCTAGCACTGCTCGTCAGGCCACACTGAGGTGGCTTCCCACATAGCAGAGCCAGAAGGACCTGCAACTAGAATAGACAGCTATGTACTGGGGGGCTTTGGGGAGAAGAAGAAGGAAAAGAAGAGGAAGATTGACAACAGATGTTAGCTCAGGGCCAATCTTTAAAAAAAAGGTAAAGTACAAAGATATAAAAATGAAATAATTATGAACTATGATAGTTGCTAAGAAGAAAATTAACATTGCTATCAAGAGTTTAAGGCGTGCAGAGGTGACCTTTTGTATCTAGAATCGGGGAAGATCTTTTCTGAGGAAACGACATTAGGAGGAGAACTTGGAGTATACAGAGTAGTGACAGATGCATAACCCAAGACAATCGTTCCTGACTACCTCTGTCAGACTTCCACTATGCTCCATGTAAGCAGGGTGCTTAAGACTGGATACTCTAGGACGTTGACCTGAATGCAGGCCTTCTGTATGGCTAATCAGGGAAATTTCATTAATTTTAGAAAGTAGCAAGCTGGTGATACAGTTAATATCCTATTATAAAATTTAATAAGCTTAACCAATATTTTAGCTCAAACTAAGGTTAGAGATGTGCTATGGACTGAACTGTGTCCCCACCAAATTCGTATCTTGAAGCCCTAAGCCCCAATGTGACGGTATTTGGAGATGTGGCTTTTGGTAGGTAATTAGGTTTAAACAAGATCATGAGGGTGGGGCCCCTTGATGGGATTAGTGCCCTTAGAAGAAGAGACACAGAGAGCTTACTTCCTCCCCAGCCCCAGAATGTGAAGACACAGAGAGAAGGCCGCCATCTGCGGGCCAGGGAGAGGGACCTCACTGGGGATTCAGGGAACTGAGGCGACCAACACCTTAACCGTGGACTTCCCGGCCTCCAGACCTAGGAGACATACATCCCTGTTGTTTACACCACCCGGTCTACAGTATTTTGTTACAGCAGCCTGAGCTGGCTAACACAGAGATGGCAGAGAATAGCCATCTATATGAAGAGATAGCAGGATTTAGAGAGGAGTCGTAAGATGTCAAAGAAAGACAGAAATGTGTTCCAGTTGCTTGTTTTAAATTCTAATGATGCCACTGACAGAAGCATGGTGAGTCCAAGTCTTTCTTTCACACTCAGAGGAGTCCTCTGGATCTCGGACGTGACTCCATGCTGCCCTGCCAGGGGAAGCCCAGTTCTCTCAACCCCCCAGACTGCACAGAAGGGGTCCTGCCCCCGGGATTGAGGGGCTATCTCAGTCCACCTGCATGTTAGCCTCTAACAGCTCTCCTTCATTCAATAATGCAGTATGGTAGTGTTTTTTAATTGGTTCCTTTCCATTGGAAAAAAATTGTTTGCATAAAAAATTAGCTGGAAACAAACATGCAGTGAAAAGTGGTTCTCCTCTCAATGCCAGTCCGAAACTCCCCAGCCTCCTTCTCCAAAGACTGGCAGGGGTAAACAGCTCCTTGTGCGTAGCTCAGGATAGACTTGATGCACACACAAGTGTTGATGTTTGTATTACCCAAGTGACAGAATTGCACAGATAATATCCTATGCCACCTTTTCTTTCAATTAGCAACATATCTTGGCACTCATACAGTACATTCTACGCGTCTTAGTTTATTTAACCTGCTTCCCATTGATGCTTCTATTTTTGGGCTGAGTCTTCGCTATTATTAACAGTGCTGAAGTGGACACCCTGTATAAATGCTTTTGTACACATGTGTGAGTATATCTGGAGGATATATTCCTAAATCAGAATTGCTGGGTCAAAGGAGATGCACATTTAAAATTTTTTTAATTTAGAGTTTTAAATTTTTCCATATATTTTTCAATTATACCACAAATTTTAACAATTATAATAATACTGATATATTAAATGTCACATTTAAGTATTTGCAAATTG
Source organism: Equus caballus (assembly GCF_041296265.1). NCBI lineage: Eukaryota > Metazoa > Chordata > Mammalia > Perissodactyla > Equidae > Equus > Equus caballus. The sequence goes on along the minus strand of NC_091703.1, from coordinate 66,074,712 downwards.
CCTTCCAAAGAGAAAACGCCAATTTATACTCCCTCCAATAACAAATGAAAATGCCTGTGTGTCAAACTATGCTGTGAATACTTTACTAAAATAACTCATAACATAACAACCTTAGGAGGAGGTATGGTTATTATTCCCAGTTTCAAACTGGGTTAACTTCAGCGCAAGAAGGTGAAGCAACTTGACGAAAGTCTTACAGAATTGTGGCTAAACTGAGAGCTGGGTCCCACAGTCCATGAGCCGTGATGCTATAGGGCCTTCTAGAGTTTCAGTCCTAGCTTTCTCCCTTAAAGCTGATGACCTTGGCCAAGTTAATTACCTCCCACCTATAATTTCTGTATGTGTAAAAGGGAGATAAAATTGATATGAGGATACAACAATGTAAGGAAAATCCCATGTACAAGGGGCTAAACGTAAGCTCCCTTGCTCCCCATTGAGATAATCTATGAATCACAGGGAAGAGTAAACTATTGCCCTGGCTAATCCTCTTCAACAACATGGAAATTAAAGAAGCAACTATGCCCCTTTTCAACGTTAATGCTACAGAAGTGAGGACTGGTGGCATTAACTCCCCTCCCTGTCTTTCTTGTTCAGTACTTAATTGTGATTGGTTAGTCCTGGCCCAGCTTCTTCGCAGTGCTATATCAGACTTCCCGTCCTTAGAAACCTGTCTAAGAAGTAGGAGTCTTTTGAACCTCCTGCAACTGGTTTCCCCAGCTATTCAGGAAGTTTCTCAAAGTTCTGTTTGCTGTCGACAGTCTTTGGCTAACCACAAACTGAGAGCAAGTGTCAAGCTCTGAACAGGAGTTAAAGGGAGTAGGTTCATGTTCGGCTTCAGAGTGCACAAGGGCCCAGAGAAAACTGTGCTGCTGAGTGTGACCTCATCGAAGTACTGGCACACATCCTATTGTTAAATTTGGTTTCCTTCTATATAACAAGGAGTTGAGTCAATAGTCATTGAACAGCTCTTCTCTTGGGAGTGGGTCTTAGGAATAAGCAATCCCGAGAGAGGTCCTTGCTTCCCACATTGCAACTTGGAAAAGGAGGGTCTGTGCTCTGATGGGCAGAGGCTGGGAGGGTAGCAGAGCAGAGGCTGCGGTTGCAGTGACTTGATCATAGCCAGTCTGCCTGGCAGAGATTCCTCAAGATCCAGCCTTATTCTGTTTCTCCTCTAGGGCTCGGGTGGGGTAAGGATCGGGAAAGCTGCCTTCTGGAAACTGCTAACTGCCCACTCCAAAACAGCCTTGAATGGGCCTTCTCTTTGGGACCCACAGTCCAGGGACTGCACCGGGGAGGGGGTGACTCATGCACTTCTTTCCTACAAACGTGTCCTGTCACAGTGTGCAGGATATCCACACATAACCTCGCCCTGCGGCCTGTCTCTCCTCATCTCTGAGTGATGAGCAGAGCTCAGGGAATAGGCTCGAAACGGAAGCAGGACATTTAGACATGGCTGAGTTGACATAATGGCTTTGATGTGACTCAGAAAACTCACAACCACATAAAAATGTCAAAATCAAAAAATCACTGTTTTTTACAACCAGGTTTACAACAACACCCTGACAATTACACTAACTCTGTCCTTCACTTCTCTCTTCCACTTGATCCTTTACCTTCCATCTCTGAGCCCCAATGCTGTCGTTATCCCTGTCCATCCACAGGATGCTCCCTGCCCCATTTCCTCGACTCCAGCTGTGTCAGCTCCCAACGGCGTGGGCCTCAGATAGTCATCTATTCATTTTTCGGCGTGGGCCTCAGATAGTCATCTATTCATTTTTTCCAGAAAAATTTACTAAAGGCCAGGCACTAGTCAAAGTACTGGAGTGAATGTGCTTGCCTTTCTTCTTTCTTTCTATTTTTTTTTTTTTAGCAGATTACATAATTACTTTTACACGGAAATTTTAATTTTTTGTTTTTTAAACTGAGTAAAATATGTCCAGTTTCAAAATAGCCAAGTCACAGTGTCATATAGCACCAAAAAGTGCTTCAGCTCATAGAAAAGATTTCCATATGATGTAATTTAGGGAATAAATAATTGCAGATTGGCAAAAAATCTTTTAAATGGTCCTATGGACAAAAGATTGTGTTCATACCATTAGTACTACCACTATTTTACATTTATAACAAGGTTTCAGAGACTGGTACAAATAAAATCTGTCTCTGAATGTCCTCCAAATTTGGTAAATCTGGATATTTTACAATCACCTGTTTTAGCTTAAGAAAAATACAATTTATTTCTTCATTTTAGTATTTTATGTATTCTGGTAAAATAGAACAGTTAGTTCATGCTTTAATGTGCCTCCTCTGATCCAATACACAGCAAAAGTATATAAAAATATAAAAGGAAAAACCCAAAATACATGTTTGAGTTCAAAACCTTTTAAGCATCCCTGTGCACCAGGAACAGAAGAGAAACACAGAGGCCACAGCCATGCTGGGCTCCCGTCCTGACGTAGGCGGTGGCAGCAGGGAACTCAGGAAGGGAAGTTGAAGGTGTTCCGTGGAAATCACAAGACTGGAGCCAAGTGTGAAAACTGTCTCGGTGGGGCTCCTCGTGGTGAAAGGGGGTTGGAAGTCTGCAGCCACCGGCCCAGCGATGGCTTTGTAGAGTGCTTCAGAAGCAGGAGGACCAAATGCAAAGTGCCCCTGCAGACCCGTGCCAAATGCCCCAGCCTGGGACCTGACGTCGTAACCTGCTGAGACCACCGGCAGGGGTCCTGCAATGCCTCACAATATCTGGTTTGCAGGTGGGGTTCAGGAATTTGAGAGAACAAAGCTGCTAAACCACTAGACAGAGAAGTGTGAAGAAAAAGAAGAAGGGTAAAAAAATCTCATTCAAAATGAGGCTGCAAACAGAATTTCAAAACACATGGAGAATTCTAATGCTCTCAAAGTGGTCCAGCCAAAAATCAACAATTGCAACATAATTTCATTCCAGGTGAAATTTTATGGAACTGTCTAGCCAAAACTTTAGAATAAGTATGCTTTGATTGCTTAAGGAGAAAAATGAAAAAATATATGATGTTTTTCAAGAAAAAAATATGGAGAAAGACAGAAATGAAAAAGTCAGGTAAATTAAAATCAGAACAACTAGACATCTTGGAAATTACAAACCTATTGATTGAAATAAAATTCAAAGGATGGGGTAAACTTTGGAACAGAGACGATGAAAGAAAAAATAATAAATTGGAAAATATTCCTGGGGATTCACCTGATCACAGCACAGGGAATAAAATAGGAAAGCATGTTTAGTAGAGAGACCATACCCTCCAGTGTGCCTGGGAGAGCTCCAGTTTACATTTGCTGTCCTGATGTAATTATTAGTGGCACTCCCTGTGACTCCCAAATACATCCAAATTTAGATCATAAATTATATGGTCACCCTGTGTTAGGAAATATATAAGATAGACTGAAAGACAAATAAGACTGCTAAGAGGAAAGAACAAAAAGAATCGCAAAGAAGTAATATTTGAGGAGAAAAGAGCTATAAAAAGGATAAAAATGCTAGATAACTTCAGATACTTTTAGAAAAAATTATAGTTTATTTACAAGTAGTTAATTTTACTTATAATTAATTTAAGCTTGTATGTTGTAAATTTTCAACTGTTTTCGTGGAAGTTAACAAATAGAATCTAATTTATCTGTATACGGAAACGTGAAAGACTAAGACTAAACACGACAATTTTGAAGAATGAGAGAAATAGCTTTCTGTGAGAGTTATTAAGATGTGCTGCACAGCTGCGGTAGTTAAGACAGTTCGGTAGTAACCACGAAATAGACACATGGAACACAATGGAGACATATGACTGTGTTGTTTTATGATAAAGTTAAATTCATGAAGGTATACCCTTATGCACATAAATATGCTCATTCCTGTATGTTTGCTATACATAAAGGCAGAAAAAAGGCAAACTTTAGGTAACCAATATAGAAATAATCCGGATATCTTCCAAACCACTAGATGAATCAACAGGAGGAAAAACAGAAGGACTGGTGAGGGGGGAGTGTGGGAGGAGGAAGAAGAAAAAGAAAAATACAGAACCCTTTATCAATCCAGCAGAAGGTAAGAGAGCAGGAAAAAGAACAAGAAAGTGGATGGTAAGCAGAAAACACAAAAGGAGGTGGTAGAAATAAGCTCAAATGCATAAGATATCAGAGTGAATGTGGGTAGATAGAACTCACCTGTTAAAAGAGATGGGATCACACTAATATAAACTTAGCAATATGCTGCTTATAAAAGGCAGACCTAACACCAAACCAAAAAGAAAATTTGGGCATAAAGTTTCAAAAAATTAAATAGATTTTATAGTAAGGTACATTACAAAAACTAGAAAATAGAGCCAGCCCTGATGGTCCAGTGGTTAAAGTTCAGTGTTGTCTCGGCTTCAGCAGTCTGGGTTCACTTCCCTGTCATGGAACCACACCTGTCCATCAGTAGCCATGCTGTGGCAGGGGCTCACATAGAAGAACTAGGAGGACTTACAACTAGGATGTACAACCATGCACTGGTGCCTTGGGGAGAAAGAGAAAGAACAAAAGAGGAAGACCAGCAGCAAATGTTAACTTAGGGTGACTCTTTCTCTGCAAAATAAATAAATAAATAAGTAATCCGCAAAACAATAAAACAATTTTGCACCTAATAATATAACATTGTGTTAGATGGAGCAAACTGACAGGATGACAAATTAAACTCGACAAATCCAGAACTATAGTAGGAGATGTCAATCCTTCAGTAAGAAACAAATAGATCAAATAGAAAAAGCAAGTGAGAATATAGAATGTTTGAACAACCAGACTGTACGCATCCCAGCTGAGCTCTCTCCCCCTCCCACCCACCCCTAAAATGCAGCTGCAAATCCTCAGACTGCCGAGGAGTGAGTAGAATTCAGTAACAAGCTCTCAAGCCGTATCTTGCAGGGAAAGAGCCTCAAACTCAGAGAATATAGGAAGGGACTTAAGGAGAATTTGCTCAGACTCTACCAGAACAAAAAAAAATCTACAAAGAGTACTCACTGGACATGTGAACAAGATGAAAACAGAATAACATGGGAAATATGCAAACAGAACAAAAAATGAGAATGAAAGAAAACCTATAGCAACCAGAGTCTAAAGAACACAGGAGAACACCTCACCAGTGTTCCACACTATGGAAAAGCTCGTTAAAAACATGAATTAAATAAAACAAAAGCTTAAATGTAAGAGGATAACACAGAACGAAATAAAAATGGGAATTGAAAATATAAGGAAACAAATTGAAACTAAAATTACACCATTACAGAACTAATAAACAAATTCCATACTGAAAAGAAGAGAATGGACATGGCTGAAAAATAATTTACCTACACAGAGGAAAGGCTTGAGATAAGCACAGTAAAACCAAAGGAAAAAGATTAATGGAAATAGAAGATGATAGCTTTGGAGGAATGACAAAAATGACGTTACACAAGATGATGTGTCCCTGAGTTAAAGAACTCAATAAAAGAATCAGAAAAGTTATTCCAATAGAAAATAGAAAAATAATCCTGCAATACAGGACTAAGAGACTCTGCAACTCAAAAGTTTATATCATATTCCAAGACAAATATATTTAACACTACCAATTCTAAGTTGTATTCTTGTTATTATTGAATTTTGAGGATAAGAAGAAGTTCTTCAAGCATCCAGAGAAATATAGTGTCTTATAATTGAGAACAAACGCAGACTGGGCTCAATCTTCTCCAGAGTAATGTTCCAGGCTAGAGAACATGGAGCAATGCCTACTAAATTGAAATGAAAAGAAATGTGATCCAAAAATATTGCATCCAGCCAAGATTCCATTCAAGTGAAAAGACCACAAACAGATATTCTCAAATGTGAAAGAATAAAATAGTTGCTATAATTAGCACGTATTAGCTTTCTTGAGGGGAAAAAAATGACTCAGTGATGGAATCTAGTCGATCAAGAAATGAATAGACACACCGTGGTAAGGGTGACTCCTGCTGGGTTAGATGCTGGAGGACAGAAATGTCACAGCATCACGGGAAGGTGTGACCCAAGTGTTTTATAATCAGCCATGTGGCTCTTCAGGTGGAAGGGCAATAGACATATAGTCTGCTTTAGCATGAAAGAACTCAGGGAACACAGCACTTACTAAGTATTTTTTATAAATTCCTTGAAATGCAATCCATACAAGAGGGGATCAAAATTTAGAATTTAGGAATGACGATGTAGTAAAAGAAAAGATAGTGATGAACATTAAATCCGTTTAAACATAGAACTAAGAACAACAGTGAGAACTGTGGTTACAAAACAATATAAATGTCATAAAACTTTAAAATGTTTAACTTCAGTGTCTTAATGTCAATTAAAATTATTTTTTATGAAAAGCAATGTAGATTCTGGTAGTGGTTCAAGATGACACACTGAGCACATGTGTCGATCAACTAGCTCTCCCACGACTGGATTAAAGTGATAGTAAAAGTATCAAAAAGATTAAGGAGAACAAGGTAAGGGCTAGTAGTTGACAAAAGTTCAGAGAGTTTCTGGAAATCCAAAAAGCAGATGGCAAGGTGGAAGCATCCGAAGGGCTCTGGATGTGGAGAAAGCAGATGTGGTGGGAGTGGGGGCAGTTGTGGAGACTAGGGCTGATAAAAATAAAAAGAATTCATTAAAATTGTAAAGATGCAGTAGCTACCCCGTATCCCTCACCTACCCTTAGACCCAAAACCAAATCAAAACTAAACAAGACAGTTCTTTTCCAAAGAAATTAAATAATCTGACAAAGCAAAGTAGAGTTGTTGACACTTTGGATAAAACCTATTCTGTCTTCTCATTTAGAGGTTATTCAGTTTAAGGGCCAGATTACCACATATTCGCCTTTAAGGAAGCCACTTACACATAATTTTCAGTCCACTTTTCCATTATTCTAAAGCAGTGAACAACTATGGATTATCTGACAGTTCAAGGAAATTAGTTAAAGAATAAGACCAAGATAAACATGATAAAATTCCCCAGAGAACAAAAGACAATTTAAGCAATGGAAAAGAACTTTTAAATATTCTGGAGCCACCCCATGGTTGAGTGGTTAAGTTCGCACACAGCTTCGGCGGCCCAGGGTTTCACCAGTTCAGCTCCTGGGTGCGGACCCAGCCCTGCTCATCAAGCCATGCTGAGGCAGCATCCCACACAGCAGAACTAGAAGGACCCACAACTAGAATATACAACTATGTACTGGGGAGCTTTGGAGAGAAGAAGAAGGAAAAAAGGGAGATTGGCAACAGATGTTGGCTCAGGGCCAATCTTTAAAAAAGAAATCAGTTAAAAATAAATTAAATATTCTAATTATTATACTAGAGATTTGCTAGGAGATGTTACAGGCATATAGCAAGAATAGGATGTAAGAAAAAGGAAAGTGAAATAGCAAGAAAGAACACTTAAAAAATTAGTATAAGACTATTGAAAACAAATTAGGGAGAAGAAAAATATCAAAGAAATAATAGGAACATCCCACAGCTGGAGAGCGGAAATATGTATTCAGATCGAAAGGACTCAGGAAATAGCCAGCCCAAGTGCAATAAACACCCATTTCTAAACCTAATATGGAGAGATTTGAGAACACCAAGGTTAAAGAGGTGATCCTAGAAGTTTTCAGAGGGAAGAAACAGCAGTACTGACTAGCTAGCTTGCAAGGAGCATCACTTCAAAATTCTGATGAAAACTGACCCTAAAGTTAAAAGTCTTTACCTAGCCAAATTATTAATCATGTATGATGATAGAATAAAAGTATTTCCAATATCTAAGGACTCAGAAAATTTATCTCCCATGCATCCTTCTTTACAAGGTTCCTTAGGATGAGTCAGAGAAAACAAGAAAGTAACCAAGAAGGAGAAAGGCATAGGATGTAGGAAACAGTCTAACCTGGGACAGTAACGAAGGGAAGACGTAAGATGACTGCTGTGCAGCAAGATCAGTCCCGAAGTAGGTCCAGAATTAAATACATAGTTAAAAGAAGACGTATGTGGGGAATATTCCATAGATTTGGTAGTATCCTTGGAAGTGAAGAACAAACTTAAGGACTGGCTAAAGAAAAAGGCAATTAGAGATTCGAAGGGGAGGGCCCTGCACACCACAGGCACAGGTGATCTTGTAATCAGTGGTGGACCGTATTTGCATAGTTAGGATGATGTAAAGCAACCCTTGTTGATTTTTTCGACTTCTAAAATCTAAACAAAGGGAAAGCATAGAAAACTTAACTGTGGTTATGGAACAGAAGGCAAGTTTTCATTTTGCCAACATGAACGTAAAAACAAAGCTTTCAAATTAAGAGACTGAAAGAGGCGAGGACGTGAGGGCCTCCCCTGCAAGGTAGGGGGTCACGGCAGACTGTCTGTCACTGCTGGAACAGAGATCAAGGGAAAGTATATATTCCTGGGGGTACAAAAGTGTCCAAAAGAGGAACAAAGAGTAGTGAAATAATTACTGTGGCGGGAGAGAGAGGGGAAGTCTAAGCCAGCTGAATCCTCTTTACCACGGCAGGAAGTCAACAGGCCATGTTTCAATCAGATAATCCGGAAATCATGGCTAATCAAGTCAGAGTTTTTTAACAACCTAAAAATAGAAAAATATAATCATATTAAATAGTATCTCTTTTTACAGAATAATTTCTGCAGTCTAGTCACATATCAAAGAAACGTATGAAGCGATGTTTACAATAATATTCATCAATGTTTCCAAATGGTGTGATTTGAGGAAACCTTTTACACTGTTCTTTGTACCTTTCTGTATTCCTCGGATAGTTTATGTCTTTATATCACTTTATAACAAGGACGTCTTTAGTGTGTAGTCTGAATGCTGGGAGGGTAATTGGCTATCAGGGATAAAAGTGGAAGCAGGAGGCCACTAAACTTGCAAAAAACCCAAGTGGAAAGATAGAGTGGTGTGGACCAGGATGTGTACACTGGAAATGAAGAGAGGAGGGCTGATTCACGACATAATTTGGAGGGAGAGAAAACAGGACTTGTCGGCTTGAACATTGGTGGTGAACGGAAGGATCCAGGGTGATGCTGAGGTTTCTCACTCGCACAGCTGGGAGCATGGAGGCCTAGAGAGGTGGAATGGAATGTGCCATTTCCAGGTCGAGGCGTAGAGGCAGGGTAGGGAGTTTGGCTTGTACAGCCTAAATCTGAATATCTGAGAAACATACAATAACTGCGTAGTCAGTTGCTTACTCAAGTTGGAGCTCAGATAAGTCCACGCTGGGTGTATAAATTTGGGATTTGTCAGAAAATAGACTATGACAGCATTGGGTGAAAGCCCAAAATAATCTCAAGTCAATACTCACCAACTAGTTACTTTAGTTATTAGATCAGTAATCTTAATTGATTTTGTTTAATTATGTTCATTTTTCAGTAGCCTGAATTCTGTTTCATGCATTTCCCTGAGTAAAAGAGTCGTAATATTTGGTCAGATATACAGGGACTCATAGAATGTGGGAACTTAAAGAAATCTTAGATTTTATATACTCTAATCCTCATTACACAGATAAGAAAACTGAGGCTGAGTTTAAGTAATTTTCCTGAAATGAAAGAACTAGTTGGTGACAGAAGTAGAAATAAAACATAAGTTTTCAGATTCTCAATCTAATGGTATGAAGGCTCTCATACAAACACCCTCTGCGTGAAAACAAAATCAAATGGGCTGGTTTATTAGACTCTACTGAAGTCAAGTTAAAAAATGGATCTTCATCAGTTTCTTCAGGTTGTGATGGGAGAATGCACTGCAGTATGGCATGTGTTGTACTTTGGAAGACTTGTGCGTAAATAATTTTTAAAATCACAGGTAAAGAAGAAAACCATATTGAGTATATTTTGAAAGATAATCTTTTCTATGTTACCAAATAATTCATCTTTTTTGTTGGCAATTATGATTTCTGAGATACGTATCTTTTTGTCTCCCCTGATTCCAAAGTCTTCCTAAATGTCTATATACAAATATTTTCAGGAAGAGGGGGAAATTATTCCCCACTTTCATTTTTGTTCTGTGATTAATTTTTTTCAAATTATGTCCAAATGATTCTACTTGTTTTTCACTCTCCAACAGACAGCCACCTGCCACCTCCTTCATAAAGGAAATATCGCATCAGAGTTTCTACTCTACATAAATATCTTCTTCCCTAGGGGAAGTGAAAATGCACGGAGTGGTATTTACCCTTACTTTTTACAAGTATTTCTGTTGGATTTTGTAGTGTTATACTAATATAGTTTTGCTTTTGTGGATATTATATTTAATCCCTCCCATTTTCCTTTGAGATTATAATTAGTCCCTTCCACCTAATAAATTTTCAGTTGAATACTAAACCTTTATTACTTTCGAAAATGTTTTTTGAAATATTTTTCTCTACAATTATGAGGCACACAAGTGATTCTGTAATTAAAAGTTTTTGAACAATATTGTTAGGCCATATAATCACCAGGTACCCAAAAAAGCTTCTAATTTTATTCATCCCTACCTCTCTTCATGTGGGCACACTTGGAGAAGCACTAATAGAAAGTAAACATACTTTTTCCTCCTCCTCTTACTCAGATGTGTGTGGCGTGGGGTGGATGGAGAGGGCCACGAAGCATGGTCCCTGTATTCCTGGCTCTCCAGCAGATTCTGCTGAAGACTTGAAAAAAGAAGGCTTTGTATGTAAGAGCCAGAAGAGACTTAGCATGAAACTAATGAAGATCAATCCCTAGTAGTATGGTCACATGGTTATATTATTTAGAAAATTTTGCAAGGTAATATATTTTTATTGCAATCGGTTAAAACTATTGTCATTTTCTGCTGCAGCTTCTCCTCCATCATACTTCCCCTCCTGGCAGGAGGTCCTGGAGCAGCTGTGCATTCTTACGTTGAGGGGAATATGTGTACGTGGTTCACAGTCCATTTCGTGCGTAGGCACATCACTGCCAGCTACCCTGCATAGGATGTGCTTCCAGAAAAAACTCCTCCCATTTCCTGCCACAGTTCACCCAGCATGTTACACAAAGGTGCCACTACTCCTAGTCCCAGAATCTGTGGGTACTGAGGGAGGAATGAAGGTTGAAATATCTGGAAACTAAGTTAGTCTGTGGAAGATTCTTCCAATAATCAGTTGCACATAATGTGAGTGAGGTTTGGTTTTTATTAGCTCTCAATCAAAACAGCAGTCCCCTCCTATCTAAAGTCTGCTCAACAATGACCTGAGGTCTTACAAGTCATACATGAAAGAAACTTGGTAGAGATTTTTCCAAATTTGAAACCAATCCTAAAATTTCATGACATTACCAATAACAAGTTGTGGTAGCAGAAAGTTTCTGAAAAATTGAATTCTATAAATTCTGATCAGTGGTTGATGAAGGACTGAGTGACCTTCCTATTTTCTTTATAAAAATACTACAGAATTGACATTCCACGAAAAGGTGATCAAGAGATTACAGACAAAAAATAAAATATGTATTATGCAGTTGATTAATATAAAAGATATATTATTTTTCAGGATTTTTCTGTTTGTGGTATTAGCTCTTAAATGTTATACTTAGATGTGACTCCTTTCTCATTCTAAATAAACGTTCATATTTGTACCTGACTTTCCATTCATAACTTTTTACTATTTTTCTTAAAATGAGTCATGAAAGTTATATAACCTTCAGGCTCCAGAAACCCAGGGTCCCTTGGTGACTACACAGCTCCACTAGCTTTGACAGACATTCTAATTTGCGCTAGGCCCAATCCTGGACAAAAAGACAAGAATCAGAAGGGAGACGAGGGGAGATTCCCCCCTCCTCCACCATGCTTTGTGACTGTATGTCATCTACAGAAATGGAAGTTCTGAGCTTTAACAGAATAAAAACATTGTTCCAAGGTAATGATGCTTTGAATTTTGTCTCATTTCTCTCAAGGAAGGCGATCAGAATTGATTCTCAGAAGATTGGTGAAGGAAAAAGCTTTGAAGGGTGATCTCTCTGGGCCAGGCTAGTGGCCACTATTTGGAAAACAATGGCTCTCTTCTCCCCAGCAGGTGAGTTGGCCCCGGTCATGAGTTACATAGGCTTAGGTGGGCTTTGATACCTTAAGTCGTATATTTGCCATTTGGAGAAGTGGTGAGTGCATTTAAGGAAAAACCCTAAAAAAATATGTTTAGGGAAATAAACTGTTCAGGGATCACAAATTGCCATGGAGCAGCTCATGATTTTTTGAAGTGCAAACTACTAATCTAGTCACCTTTAATGGAAACCAAATGGTAAGAAATAATGTGAGTCAAAGAGGCAAGGTTATTTCCGTCAATGGTGGCCTTACAAGCAAGAGTCTTCAAATACAGATATTTTATTTTAAGGCACACTGAGAAGAGCTGGACCCACTCAAAAGTATGTTCCTAATCTAAGAGCCCTTTATTATCTTTTCCACAGTTTTCATGAAAATGTAAAACTTTAAGGAGGTATGACAAGAAATAAAGCCTCTGTGACTTTAGGGAAATTCTACCACATAATTTTTCTCCTCATCTAGAACTGGGCATTTGAGGTCAAAGAGGGTGTTGCCGTGGATGAAGGGGGAGGTGAAGGGTTGAGAAAAGGAAACAGAAAAATGAGAATATAAATTTCCACTCCTGTAATTTGAGATGGAGTCAATCTGATTGCTGTCTCTAAGGGAAAGTTGCCATAAACTACTTGAAAACAATCTGAAATTGTCTTAGGATGCTCAACAGAGGAGAAACACACTCAGAAAAAAATATTATTTTTGCAGTCTGATTTGTTTTGCTTCGATTTTTTATTTTAAAAAAAGTCAAAACAGTAAAAAATGTTTAAAGCATAGTACAATAAATATCCACGCACTCTTCTCCTAGACTCACCCATTCACTTTCATTTTTCCTCCGTATTTCCTTCCCTCCCTCCCCCCACTCCAAGGCCTGCAGAACCGTTTGAGAACAAGTTACTGACATCATGGCGCTTCAGCACTGAGCACTTTAGCACGTGTCACAAGGACATCGTCCTTCATAATCACAGCGTCTTCCCACCACAATACCATTAGATTATCACTCACAAGGACGTTCACACTGACACAGTAATACCATCAAGTTTGAAATCTGTATTCAAATGCCTTCAGTTATTCAAGAATGTCTCTTATATCCCTCTTATTTTTCCAGGATCTAATCAAGAATCACTCATTGCAGTAGTGTTCATTTCTCCTTAATTTCCTTTAATCTAGAATATTCCCCCTCGCCATTTTTTTGCCTTCTATGCCACTGACTTTTTTTTTTTTAACAGTTCAGGCCAATTGTCTTATATAGTGTTACAAATTTTAATTAGATTGTTTCTTTATGATTAAGTTAGTGTTAAACATTTTGGGCAAGAATACTACATAGATGTACTTGCACTGCTTCACGTCGGGAGGTATAGATGCTGGTTTGTTCCCTTATTGGTAATGCTAACATTGATCACATGGTTATGGTGCTGTTCCCCAGATCTCACATTGTAAAGGAACCTTTTATATTTTGAAATTAATATGGAATCTGTGGGACAATACTTTGGGGGGGGGTCTCTGTGAATATTCTATGCCCAACAACTTTTCACTCAATAGTTTTTTCATCCATTGATTATTTTTGCCTGAATAAATTATTGGTGTTTGAAAAATGGAAATTTCTAATGCTATTATTATTTCTACATTCATTAGCTGGCATTCTTTTATAAAGAAGTACTTTTCATACCTTTCTGCCTTTTTATGAGTATCACTGTGGTTTTATGGGTTCTTCTTTTGTTCACTATGTTGTAAGTCATTATTTACATTATTCTTTTTGATGCTCAAATTGTCACAAACATGGCAAGTGGGGATTCTGTTAAGACAGCTCTTGGATCCTTTTGATGCGTCCCCATACTTCTGACAAACAAATGTCCCAGGCTCGCCTTCCACTTTCCTGATCCCTTCTCAGAACCAGACATTTCTGCAAGGAACCTCCCCCATTCCTTTTAGCGGGGAATGTCTTTAGAAACTGAGATGAGCATGGCGATGTGTTGATTGCTGGTGAGATGTCGTTCTAAACCCAGTCAGTGAACAAAGCTAAGAAATATGCATATATTTAAATCAGGAGTTTACACTGCTAGCTGTAAACTATTTTAATAAATAAATTTCAAATCACTTTCACTCATTCCCAGTTGGTATCTGCTTTCTCTCACAGTGCAAACGTTGGTTCCCAACAACACCAATATATTCACTAATTTTCTCTTTTCTATGACAGATACAAAATAGGTTCAGTATTACTGCATCAATACCATACCAACAACAAAACCAATAATAAAGTTCAAAATTTCTTTGCAGTTTTTCTTGTACTTAAAAAAAACCTATTAATGATATACTGTCAGGGGTCTATGTTCAAAATTTACCTGAATGAATTTCTTTTTTCTGTATGATTATATCATCAATTTGATATACAGTTAGATTCATTTATTTCCTTTGGTATCCACTTGTGTTATTTTTTTCATTCTTTTTAATTTAATTTTATTTCTGAACATGCAAACCATTTATATTCTTCAAAAGTTAAAACTATATACTCCTACGAGGCTCACACCCAGCACTCTCCCTGCCACTTCTCCATTCCCGCCAACCTGCTATGGGTAAAAATTTTTAGTAGTTTTTGGTTTATCCTTCCTGTATTTCTATTTTGCAATACATGCACACACACACACCACACCCTATCTATATCTATATAAAAATATATGTATGTAGTCTCATTTCTCTTTCTTAAACAAAAGATAGTATACCATAGGTACTGGAAATCACTTCCTATCAATTCATAGAGCTCTAGCTCCATCTTTTTCTACAGTGAATAGTATTCCATGTGTGAATGCATCATAATTTACTCCACCAGTTTCCTGTGGTTGGGCATTTGGGTTGTTTCTAGTAGTTTTCTATTAAAAATAATGTTTCAATGAATAACCTTGTGCGTATTTTGGTCTTTTTCTCACACTTGTGGAAGTGTATCTTCAGTAAATCCCTTCCAGAGTGAATTGCTGTGGTGTCAAGGGTAAATGCCTGTATGATTTTGCTGGATATTACCAAACCCCTTCCGTAGAAGTTGAAGCATTTTGAATTCTTTGGGAACCTGTTTCTCGTAGCCCCGCATACAAAATATGTTACTGATATTTTAAATTTTTGTCCTTCTAACAGGTGAGAAATAGTGTCTCACTGTAGTTTCAATTTGCATTTCTCTTATTATGAGAGAAGTTATCAACCTTTTTATATATTGAGGGCATTCCGTATATCTTTTTTCCATTAACTGATTGTTTGTATCTTTTGCTCATTTTGTATTAGGTTGTGGGTCTTTTTAAAAACCTGTTTTAAGCCATGTTTATATATTAGAGATATTAGTCCTTTATTGATGGTAATATAGCAAATATTTTCTTCTTATCTGCCATTTGTCATTTGCTTTTGTTTATGGTGTTTTTGGTCATACAAGGTTTTTTTATATACTTGAATGCATCAATCTTTTTTTGTATTTGGAATTCAAGTCATAACTCACCCACAGGCTTTTTAAAAACTTCACCAGTTCTCTTCCAGTCCTTGCATGGTTTTGTATTTTACTTTATATCTCTGACCATTTTGACTTTATTCTGGTATGATGTGACGTATGGGTGGCCTTCCAGTTGTTTCAACATCGTTTATTAAGAAGCCCAGTTTGTCCTAGTGGTCTGAGATGGCACCTTTGTCATATATTAAGTTTTTGTGTGTATTTGGGTTTATTTCTGAAATTGTTGTGCTATTCCTTTTACTGATCTGTCTCTTCACTCAATGGTACTCTCTATTTTAATTATGGAAGTGTGTATGTGCTTAATAGTTGGTAAAAATAATTACTGTTCTTTTCAGAATTTTCCTGGCTTCTCTTGTATGTTTATTTTTCAATATGAACCCTAAAATCAACTTACCAGTTCTAGAAATAAAACTTAGATTTTGTTTGATCACATTTACTTTATATATTAACTTGGGGAAAATTAACTCTTTAATGTCATCACTCTATCCAAGAATGAAGAATGTCTTTCCTTTTATTAAAATCTGCTTTTGTGCCTTTTAAGTGTATTTTAAAGTTTTCCTCATAAGAGTTTGCACATTTATTTTTAGGTTTATGCTTAAGTATTTTATATTTTTTGTTGTCGTAAGTGGAGTTTTTCTTCCATTATATCTTCTATCTGGTTATTGTTTATTTATATGAGGTTATTGATTTTTGTATGTTAAAATTATATCTTGTTACATCACAGAACTTATGTATGTGTTAATTTTATTATCGATTCTCTCAGGTGTTCCAAGAATATTATTTCATCAGTTGCAAATAAAGATAGTTTTATTCCGTTATTTGTCCTAATTCTCAAGCATCTACCACTTTTGTCATGTCTGAATGCACTGTCCAATACTCCCAGTTCAACCTGAAATAACAGTGAAGATAGTGGACATCTTTCCTAGGGCAGTTTTTGAGACAGGTAAATGTAGCGATGTTCCATTTTCCATAGGAGAGTGAGTGCAGTCTGCCGGAGCAAGTGTCCCCAGGCAGGAAACCTGTGTCGTTTGTGATGGTTCAAAAGATGTGTTTCTGTGGAGTTAAATTTAAGATCCAATTTTCTTTTAAGGTAGAATCAAGGGAACTTTCTGATATTACCTCAAAGAAGTCTTGGAGAAATTCTTTTGAATTACCTGTACCAAATGGCTGTCTTCCTTCTTCTGTGTTGATGAGGTCATCTAATAAAAGCCATAGAGGTCCTGGGAACAGAAATAGGATATGCCCTGTGAGAGCAAGTCCGAGGGCAAAAGCCAGATTCCAGTTACTGGTAGGATAATGGAAAACTAAATTCATCTGTGTTTTTATGATTTTAAGGTATTGGATTCACTCTCTTCTTGAATGTGTATGTGATAGGAGATTATTTGGTGTGGGAAACCTTGAAAAAGATTTTTAGTCACAGAGCAGCAGAGAATGTATCTTTTATAACATGTTCTGGCCAAATGCGTGTAATACCAAGGCCATCATTTCAATTTCGAGTTGCTGTTGCATACAAATGAACATAAATAATAACATATTGGTATCTTTTTCATCACAAGGACTCCAATATAACTACTTAATAGATTTTCTGAAAAATTTTTTTAATAAGACTTAACCCTTGGGAGTAGTTTGAAAAAAGTTGTGTTACGTCAAGGTAGCACATTCTCCAAAGTAGTAATCAAATTTATAGTAAAACAAATTGTGCTATAACAAGATATTGACACTTATACATATAAAGCAACTCAAAGAGAAGTTCTAACACTGTAATGATTCAAGGAAAACACTAGCTAAAAAATCCTAATGTTTTTCTTACTGCTATAAAGGAAAAGTATTTTTCCAGGAAATTGGTCAATAATGAACAAAGTTCTGCATGAGTTAAATATAGAAAAAATATCCTCAAATGGGAATTTTTTCATCAAAATGTCCTGAAGTCTCCATTAAATTTACCTACTTATTTTGATGGCATATAAAAGAAGTTCCATGCACAGGAGAAAGTCAATGTTTCAACAAAGAAAACACCAAAAAGAGAATAGGATAAAATAAAATAGGTTTTTTTGTTACAACTTAAAAAACCGTTAGTGGTTTAATGGTACCATTGTGTTTATATTTGCTATGTCAAAATAAATTTTTGCCCAATAATGTTTTAATTTATGAGGCAAAGGACTTCATATGTTTCTTTCATGTTAAGCTTGTATTTACCTACTTAATTGCCTCAGAACTTCACTTTCCATGTCAACACAGCTTTTAAACATTTGTTATGTGCCACGATGGTGATAGATAGAAAGTGGTCCCTGCTTTCAAGGAGCTCACAGACTACTGGCAGGGACAAATGGCAAACTAATCATTGTAACTCAGAGGTTACAAAGGAGAGCACAGTGATCTCAGAGAGGAAGGCAGGACCAATCCTGCAGGGGGACAGCAGGGGAAACTGTAGTCACAAAGACCTCATGGTGGAAGATGGGTCAGGAGAAAGCAGGAATTCATAAAAAGTCATACGTTTCAGAATGGTGAATCTTCTAGAATGGTGGCATTTGTTTAAAGTCTCTCTTCCTGGACAGGTTTCCAGGTCTGTACAGCTAAGGATTACGTGCTTCTTGTTCTGATATCGACCCTGATATCAGTTTCCCCACATTAAACCCAGCATATATGGGGTTAAAACCAAAACACTCATTCCCTGCTTACTCTCTGGCTTCCTGGCTCCAGAATCCACTATCCTCCATGGAGACAGACACCATCAAGGACAAGCGCCTGGACTATCTCCTCCCCACAAAGAGATACAGACTGGTGGGAAAGCTGCTGACCCGCAAGGTCATGAGCTCCCTCCTCTCTGCAAGTGTCTCAAGGCCAAAGACAGGCTAGTGGGAAAGCTCTGACCAGCAAGGCCATATGCTCCCCCTCCCCTACCTAAAACCCCAAATAAAAACCCTTCCTTTTAGCTTTTCGGGGAGTTTGGGATTTGAGCGTTAGCTGCCCTCTCTCCTTGCTCAGCGCTGTGCAAAAATAAAGTTCCTACTTTCTTCCACCACACCCGGTGTCAGAGATTGGCTTGCTGCGCGACGGGTGAGCGAACTCACTTCAGGTTCAGTAACAGTTCAACGTGATATTCCTTTCCAGTGCCTAGCAGTGCCTAGCACTTTTAAGAAACTCAGTGAAAGTAGTTATATTTTTCTACCTGTTTTTATTAATATTTTATTATTAAGTTATTAATTGTAATAAGTTTTAAATTACTTTTTAATAATTAATAAAAGTTATGTTATGTAAAAGTTCTATATGATAGTAACCATGCACCCACTACCTAGATTAAGAAACAAAATATTGCCAATCCATTTACAGAACAGGCCCACTTCTCCCCCACCCATATCTACCATTTTGAATTTTTATTTAGCATTCCAGTGCATTTCTTTGTAGTTTTGTTATATTTATTTATGGAGGTGCTTAAACTTTATGTAAATATTATCATAATGTTTGTTTAACCTGTGGTTTGGCTTCTTTCCTCAACATTACGTTTATGAGATTCATCCACATTGATATTTGTGACTATAGTTAATTAACTTTGATTGCTTGATAGTCCTGTAGTCTGTTGTGTGACTATTCACTCTCTCTCTTTATCAGTTTTTCTTATGATGGACATTTGTTTCCAGTACTTTGTTCCTATAAACACTGATGCTATAAATGTTCTTGAATATGGCCGTCGTGTACGTGAGAGAGTTTTGTACATAGGTGTACGTCTAGAAGTGGATCTGCTGATCAGTGTTGCTCAGCCTCCTCACTGACTCTTGGAATTGCAGCCCTGTTTAATTTCTGGTAACTTTGTATGTTTAAATGGTGCCTCATTATTTTACGTTGAGTTTACTGAATTATTCTTGAGGTTTTGTTCTTATGTATTTATTGACCATTTAGTTTTGTCTTCTGTGAGTTACTGGTTTGTCTCTTTTGCCGATTTCATTTATACATAATCGGTCTTTTTTAATTGATTGAGTTAGCCATTTTATTGATTCAGTTATGAGTTATGTATTGTAAATATAATCTTCTTTTACTTTGGTAAAAGATACAATTGTTAAATCTAATCAATCTTTCTCCTTTTTGGTTCCTACCTTGTTGGTCTTAAGAAGTCCTTTCTACCCAGAATTCATAATGTATATATTATTGACATGGCATGATATTCCTTTCAGGTCTTTAATCCACTTGGAGTTTACTTTTTATGTGGTATTTTTTATATGAAATAGGGATCTGAAATCTGATCTTATTTTATTTTTCCAACTTGGTAATTTCCTAAATAGCCTATCCTTCGTGGAATAGTCCGTCATTTCCTCACTGATCTACAATGACATCTTTATCATATATTAAGTAAGATATATGTTTGTTTCTTCACTCTAGTCTGTTCCACTATTTTGTCTGTTCCTGCACCAATTCCATACTGTCTTAACAATTTGAGTTTCATAAAAAGTACTCCATAGAGTACTTTCTCTTTTTTCTTCCTCTTCTTTTTTAAATTGCCCAAATGCTCTTGGACTCTTTATTCTTCCATATAAATTTTTGAACTGGATTTTTATTAATAAGTTTGAATTTTTCTCTCATTTTATGCTGTGTTTCCCTGAATTTTCTACATTTTTCTTTCTTTTCTCCCTTGTTTATTATTGATTGAGGCTTTTAAAAAATTGAGTATAAATACATGGGATCCTCTTTGCTAGTAAATACAATAATTAATTTTGACTCTATCACCCTGTGAAGTAAGGATTGTTATTGTTTTAATTTTTATCACAGAATTTTCAAACATATATAAAACTGGACAGAATAATATAATTAACCCAATGTACCCATCACCCAGCTTTAATAATGACCAATACGTGGCCAATTATTCTCTCTCTAGACCGTTACTCATTTTCCCCAATCAGCACCATCTCCACCACCACCTCTCCTAGACTACTTTAAAGTGCTCTTCTCTTAGCAGAAGCACAACACCATCATTGCATCTTTGAAAATTAAAAATGAATCTTTAATATCACAAAATAGCCAGTCAATGTTCCTATTTCCCTCAAGACTTTATACATTTTTTTACTTTAAAAAAATATTCAAATAAGATCTATACCTCTTGGTTGGTATGTCTCCTAAGTCTCTTAATCTGTATGTTCTCCTTCCATCTATTTTTATTTTATTTTTTATTTATTTATCTTACTTTTATTTTTCATTCCATTTTATTGATTTTATTTTATATTTTTTATTTTATTCATTTTTAAATTTCGCTTGTCGTAACTAGTTTTCATTTAATTTAGCGTGTTAGATAAGCTGGCATCTGTCCTATGCCTTCCTATGATCTGGTTTTTGTTAGTGCCTCCACATGGTGTTGTCTGACATATTCCTCCATCTCCTTGTATTTCCTAAAAATTGTTAACTAGACTTAAAGCCTTGACCAGACTTAGGTTCAGGGTTCCTTTTGTTTTCTGTGGGTTTTTTGGCAAGGCTATCACATAGATGGTGTATTGCACTTCTACCAGGACATACAGAACATTTGGTTTCTCTCTCTTTTATGTCTTATCTGCCATTGATGATCATTACCCAGGTCCATTAATTCACTAGGAGTTTTTAAAATGGTGATGTTTGAATTTTTTAAATTTCTACATTATTTTCTGGAATAAGTCTGTAAAGAGAAACTCTCACAACAAGTATTTGCACAGGAAATCTTTTGGGAAGTATAGGATTAATTCTTGATGTTTTTTCTTTTTTTATTAGTTTCCAAGATGAGATCGTTTCTCACACATTCCAAAGGTAACCAATGAATTTATTTATTTCTATAAATCATAAATAATTAGTATCATTTTGAACTTCTAAATTTAAATGTATTTGATATGTGTTAATCCATTGCAGTTATCTTTTTAATGCATAAATTTCCCCATCTTTGGCCAGTGCAGCCTAATCAGGTTAGTTTATGAGTCCTTATTAGCAGTCTTTGGCAGCTTCCTTGCTTTCTGGTATGAAGATGTTCCAGGATCATCTTGTACATGTCCCATCCCAGGTGTGGAATCAGCCGTACTTCCAAAGGGAATTCGTTTTTTATTCCATTTATTCTCTCCTGCAGTGGAAGATAGATATATTATATTTCCATTTTTTAGTGACTTCCAAGAAAAATTTTAACATACATAATTTGCTTAAAATATATAGTCCTATCTTTGCAAATAATATAAAGATATTAGAATTCTCATCACATTGGAAATTGTACTCTAAACACTTGTGTATTAGTTTGCTAGGGCTGCTATAACAAAGTACACAAGCTGGGTGACTTAAATCTCTCACAGTCCTAGTGGCCAGAAGTCAGAGCTCAAGGTGCCAGTAGGGTGGTTCCTTCCCTGGGCTGTGACGGAGAACCTGTGCCTGCCTCACATGCCTCAGGTGGTTTGCTGGCAATCTTTGGTGTTCTTTGTCTTGTAGAAGCATACCATGACCTCTGCCTTTATCCTCACATGGCTTTCTTGCTGTGTGTTGTTTGTGTCTACATTTCTCATTTTTATAAGGAAACCTCACTGGATTAGGGCCCATGCAGTGGCCTCAGTGTAACTTACTTACCTCAGTAAAGCCCTCTCTTCAAAGGAAGTGCCATTCTGAGAAATTTTGGGTTAGGACTCTGACATAGCTTCTTTAAGGGGATACAATTCAACACATATCAACTCCCCTCTTATCTTAAAAGTTATTTTTATACATTTATCCCAATAGAAATGTTACTACTTTTTTTTATACAGTCAATCTTAGTATATTTACCCTCATGCTTACCAATTTTTTGTATACCATTCTTTCTTGAGTTTAAGATCTTCCTTCGGGGATCGTTTTACTTCTGTCTTGAGCACATCCTTTTGAAACTCCTCTAGTGAAGTCTAAGGTGAAGTTGGTGGTTGACTCTTAATTTGTGTTTGCCTGAAAGCGTCTTTATTTTAACCTCATTCTTGAAAGACAGTTTAACTGTCTCCAATTTTAGATGAACTTTTTCTTCTCTCAGCACATTGAAGAGGTATTTCTGTTCTCTCTGGCTCCATTTTTGCTGCTGTGACGTCAATCTAATTTTTATTCATAAGTAGGTTGTCTGTTTTCACAAATTGCTTTTAATCTTCTCTTGTCATTGATGGTTTCACTTTGACTACAAGGTGACAGGATTAAGATTAGCTTCTATTTATTCTGCTTGGGATTTGTTGTTTTCCTAAATCTAAGAACTGTGTCTTTCCTCCATTATGGAAAATTCTCACTTAAAAAACTATTAATGTTTTTAAAAATATTTTCTCTCCCTCTTATCAGTACTCTGATATTCTCGAACTCCAATTGGGTGTGCGTTAAACCTTTTCATTCTGTCTTCTGTACCTCTTAACCTGTTCTCCATATTTTTGTAATCTCTCTGTACTAAATTCGACATAGTTCTTCAGATCTATTTTCCAGTTTACTAATTTCTCTTCAGCTGTGTCTGGTCTAATGTTTAACCCATCCCCAGAGTTTTAATGTAAATAAATACATTTTATTACTATAAATTCTATTTCCAAACTTACAGAGTTGTTAAAATATTCTCTTAGTCTTAGTCCTTGGTTATCTTTACAATGTTCTTTTTTTATTTACAGAAATATTTTACGCGTGTTTATTTTATGGTCTTCTGCAATAGGTAATTTCAACATCTCATGTCCCTGTGTCAGGTCTTAGTCATGTCTATCTAATTCACTATTTGCTGTTTTTGTTGACTCTACTCCTTGTGGTTTGTTTCCTTGTGTGTGAGAGCTCGTGTTTGGCTGACCTTAATTTGAAGGAAACAAGTTGAGAATGCCTTCCTCCAAAGGAGTAGGTTACACTTCTGGTAGGTGCTCTGCCAATCTGGTGCACTACCCCCTGGGAGTACATTAAATTAAATTGTCAGCATGGGGGGTTCTTGAACTGAGCAGGTGTTGTAAATTCAAACCCTGAGCTCATGTGTAGATAGGTTTGTAATTAATTTTCAGGGGAGATATTTTCCCCTACCATAGGCCAAAGACTAAGATTTTACAAGTTTCCTTGTCAATCCTTTCGCCAAATTATGGAATTTTTTCCTAGCTCAACCTTCACTGAGGGAAAGCCCTTTGAGCATCCAGCTTTATGCATGAGTCTTAGTTATCTGCCCATTTTGCTCGACAAAAGGTCTATCTCCTGTTCCTCTGTGAGGCTGTCAAAGCCCTGGCTTCTGTTTCTAGCATGGTAGACACCTCCAGGGAGATCAGGGCTGTGGTGCCAGGTTCCCACTCCAGTTTCCGTGTTCTCTTTGTTTTGAATATATTCATCTCATAATTTCTAGGTGCTATGAGTGGGAGACTTTTCACAATATCTAGTCCAACAGTAATGGAAGTTTCTCTACATCTCTTTAAATTAAAAAGTTTCCCGACTCCATTCTAGCAAGGCAATTTTAATAAATGTTAAAACTTTAGAAGACTAAACTAAATTCTATATTTAAAAGCCTAAACATAATCTTTAAAATGAAATTTGGATTATTGTGGATTAATATCAAGAAATTACAATTAAGGAATGTCAAGATAATTAAGACTGGTACCAACATTTTACTTAATAAAGTGTCTATCTTCCTAGCCAACACTTGCACAATTTTAGAAAAATTGTATGGTTATGATTCAAATTTTGAGATTTATCTGTAGAACTGGTCAGCCAAACAGGTAATATTAATCATATAGAATTCATTCAGTGGAAGCAAAAGTAATAAAAACCTATTTATGTAACTTGATTTAACTTTCATTTCCTCATCTCTTAACTTCAATATATATAATGTTCTGAAAGTTAAGGCATCTACTAAAACTACTGTAGTTTAAACACAAATATATATTTAAATAAAGAGCCTTTTGGAATTGAGCTGAAAATATAATCTAGGTACAACTTAATCAGTTAACCGTTCTTCAACAAAATTTTGCCAAAACAAAGCCATTCTTTTATTAGAGAGCTCTACAATTTGTTTTATAACCTACCCTAATACAGAAGAAAACTTTTCTGTATCAGTCTTTCTTTTTATTTAAGATAATTTAATCATTTTCAAGTTCAGTGGATGATCACAATGTATTATAAATTTTCTTCATTATAAAAATGCTATCTAGATTCCTCATGTTTAGTTAACTTCATATACTTCAAATTAAGCAGGCAATAATCACCAAGGGGTATGCAATCTCTAATAACTAAGAAGTCTTCTTAAGCTTTTTCCTGTTGGCAGTAGCACAGTGTTTACCTTGGCAATGAAGAAATAGTGAAAGGAAGAGAAGCCAAAATGACATAAAGCACCAGGTAGCATTTTTAATATCCTTGGCAAAAATTCCTGGCAGTAGCAGCATATAAGCTAGCATCCAAAAAAGTGTATTAGCTCTGGTTTTATACAGACTCCTGCATGGAAGGGGGAAAGGCAAGTGTGTGGTTGGCAGCTTAAGAAGTGCTGAGCTGTGGGTCAGATTTTGCCCCACCACATAAATAACAAAACTCCATCAAACCAGCTTACTATTGCATGCTCAGCGGTGGCCTTCATCAGAGTGGTCCCACTGGATTGGTACAAACAGATGAAGAATTATCTTTAGTTATTTATTTTTTTTGCAGAGAAGGATTTGCCCTGAGCTAACATCTGTTGCCAATCCTTCCTCCTTTTTTTTTCTTCTCCCCAAAGCCCCAAGCATGGTTGTACATCATAGTTGTAAGTCCTTCTTGTTCTTCTATGTGAGCCACCACCACAACATGGCTATGGACAGATGGCTGCTGTGGTTCTGCAACCAGGAAGTGAGCCTAGGCCACTGAAGCCGAGCACACAGAACTTTAACCACGAGGCCAGCAGGGCTGGCTAAAGAATTATCTTTTAAATATAAATCAGATTATCCAGTGCCCTGCTTAAAATACTTGAAGCAATTATATTGCTTTCAGAATAAAATCCAAACTTCTTATCAAGGCCCATTAGACCCAGGGTTTGGCCCCTACTTTTCTCTCCAACATCACTACACAATACTTTCCTTCTCTCTCACTATGTTCAGGCCACACTGACCTCCTTTCTACTCCTGGAATATGCCAAGTCCTTTCCCACACCAAGGTAATTCTGTGGGGAAAAAATAACCTTAAATTTTGCAGCAACAGCTGGATATCTGTATAAAAAAATTAACCTCTGTCCGCAATCACACCATATATAAAAATGAACTCAAAATTGGGATCATAGACCTAATCATAAGAAGTAAAACTGTAAAACACCTAGAAGAAAACAGAATATCTTTGTGACCTGGGTCAAAAATTTCTTAAATAGAACACAGTAAACATATAAAAGAAAAAGCTGATAAAATGTATTTCATCAAAATTTAAAACTTTTATTCTTAGAAAGACACAGTTGAGGGAAACAAAAAAAGGTAAGCCTAGACTAAGAAAGAATATTTCCAAAATACCTGTGACAAAGGCTTGTATCCAAAATATAAAAAGAACTCTTTGAACTCAATAAGAAGACAAACGGCCCATTAATAGGAAAACAAAAAAGATTTGAACAGACACTTTACAAAAGAAGATAAACAAATGGTGAATAAGAACATGAAAAGATTCTCAACATCACAAGACATCAGGGAAGTGAAATAAACCATGATGAGGTAATACTACACACCTCTAAAATAGCTTTAATTTAAAATGTTGACAATACCAAGTGTTATGATGTGGTACCATGTCAACTCTCATCCATTGCTGGTCAAGTGCAAAATGGCACAGCCACTTTGAAGTTAGTATAGCAATATCTTACAAGGTTAAACATAAGTTCCATAAATCCTACCTTTAGGCATTTATCCAAAAGAAATGAAAATATGTGTCCACATGAAGACGTGTACCAAATTTCACAGCAACATTATCTACGATTGCTAAAAATTGGAAACAACCCAAATGTTCACCAACATGTGAATGGATAAACAAATTGTGATATATCCATATAATGGAATACTGCTCAGCAATAAAAAGGAATAAAATACTAATACAACAAAATGGGTGAATCTCAAAAATACGTTAAGTGAAAGAAAACAAACACAAAAGACTACATACCATTTGATTCATTGTATGAAATTCTAGGATGGTGAAAATCTTAGTGAGAGAAAGCAGGTCAGTGGTTGCCTAGGACTGGAAGCTGGAGCAGGGGGTCAACGGCAGAGGAGTGCAGACAGCCTTCCAGAGTGACGGAGCTGTTCCAGAGCTTGAACACAGTCACCAACATTCATCGAATGTACACTTAAAGTAGATGGCTTCCATGGTATGTGAACTAAATCTCAATAAAGCTGAAAAAATTAAAAGCAATCACAACAATTGTTTAGAATCAGACCAACTTAATATTTGAGGGTAGAAGAGCATTTTATTACTGCTGTTATTTAGAACTGCTATTGCATGGCGACAATAAAAAGCAGATCGACCTTTGGTCATCCCCAGAGGAGAATGGGAGTGAGATGTGGAAATGAAAACGGGATTTAGTGAAAGTCTGCAATAAGGAGTGGGTCACAAAACTCCTCCCGTGCTGCCTGTGGAGTACTGGCAGTCTTCATGTTCCCCCAGGCAACTGAAGAATTCTTTTCCATCAAAATAAATAACCCGGGAAAAAGGTCTTTAAATGCAGACATGAGAGTTCACTCAGTGAAATGGGCTTACATTCAACTCCCCTGGAGAAAAGCGCCCTACAAAGGGCAGCACCAGCCATGCACACAGCTCCATAGCACCTCACTCAGAAATACTCAGCACGGAATCATCAGCGAGGTATGAGGAGACCTTGCAATGTGAGTGAGAGACCAAGAAAACACACAGAGGATACAGAAATAATGTATGAAACAGGAGGAACTTCAGGAACAATTCCATTAATTCATTCAACAATCCTTTAGGGGACTCTTACTGCAGTTTTCCATCATGCTGAGCCTTAGATTGTTAGTTAAATTAGATGGAACTAAATCAATGGAAGAATACTGAAGTAGGCGGCACAAGACTGTGTTTCATGTTCTCGCTAATAATTTGCTTTTGGGCAAATAAAATCATTTACTAACATGGACCTCAGTTTTTTCATTCTTCAACTGGGTATAGAAGTATCTGACTCTGAGGGATGGGGTGGGCAGTGCGTGACTTGAAGGGGCTCAAGGGGTCTTCTGGAGTTTGGGTGATGTTTTATTTCCCTACTGGGGTGGAAGTGTTTACTGTATGCTTATGACATGCACTTTTCAGGAGAGATGTTATACTTCAATGAAAAGATTCCCAGGAAGATGAATTTTAATGCCTCTTCTCAACCTGAGTGAAATTCTACGATTCTGTGACTGTTTTAAGTAAAGCATTATGGTAGAGAAAAGAAATCTGAACAGGAAATTTTAAAACATGATCCTAAAATTTAAAATCCTTTTAACCAACTAGCTGTTGATCTTTAGCCAAACATCCCGTCTGTAAGGGACTCCATTTTCTCATATATACATTGACAGGTGGAATCAATTCAGGTTTTCTCTAATGTCCCTGACTCTCTAAAAGTCTAAGATTATAGTTATTAACATTTAACCCCAACTGATGATTTTCCGAAGCGTGGTCAAGCAGGATTCTTCCTAGCCCTTTTGTTGTTAGTACTTAAGCATTAAGGGAGGTGATTTTGGTTTGCAAACTGTGCTGTTAATGACAAGCATGACTTATTCTCATAATTAAGTTCTGGATCCTACCTGAATCTTCTTTATGCTATTAATTTGCTTAGGGAACCATTCTCTTAGCGATAAAAGGTTGAAATTAAATAGTTTTACCATACTCTGTAAATATTTTTCAGAGGGTGTGCCTCAAAATATTTTTCTTGTCTCCTCCTTGGTTTTTGTGTTGTTCTTCCCACATTCATTCCTTTTTTACTTCAGAGAAAGAGCCTGACGCTCTAGCTTTATTTCTCTACTTGAAAATCTCATAAAAACATTTTAATTTAAAAATTATTGCTCTTTTAGATCTGCCTATGAATCTTTATTTGAAACAGAGAAATAACAGCAGTTATTTTGAGTTTTTGACAAAGATTGTAAATTCTTTAATTCTTTTCTCTCTAAACCATTTCATTTATAAGTCTGCTTCAGGGATTAGTGGATCACTCAGCATGGACTGTTTCTTGCCTCTGGATAAGTGGCGAGAAACAGTTCTTCTCCCAAAGTTGAAAAGATGGAAAGTACTTCTTGAAACCTTGCTGTTGTTAATACCATCAAGAAAGATGAATTTTCCTGAAAAAGTGTTACAGACATCTCTGCCTAAGGAAGCCCCTTTGGAGACCCTGTGAAGCTGTCGTTTGGGTCAGTTATTTGTATGTCTTCGTTGTTGCTCCTGTTACTTTCTCTTGGTGAAAGGTGGACCATCTGATGTTGGCAGTTTCTGTCTCTGAGCACCTGGGAATTTGGACAATGGATCTCTTCTATTTTAAAATTATCTATCTCTCAGAGATATTTAGCTTTTGGCTTTTCATCCTCTTTAGAGCTAACATTTGGGGGCTACATTTCTGTGAGTTAACTCTTAGGGCAACCAGTCTGATGGGAAAGTACATGATATGCTTAACAAATTAGTTACTAATGTGTTTTCATGATGTCTTTCTTTCAAATTTCAATATTCTTCCTCATTTCTTGGAATTCTCAGTACTAAAAAATAAAAAGTCCTAAAAGGCAAGAATTCACTGTAAAACATAGCTTGTCAGGTTGTTCTTTTGCTTTTATTTATTTATTTGTCTTTTATAGAAGTATAGTTGACATACAATATTATGTTAGTTTCAGGTGTACAACATAGCGATTCAACATTTATATACATTACAAAATAATCACCATGACAAGTCTAGTAACCATCTGTCACCAAACTAAGTTATTAAAATATTATTGAGTATATTCCCATACCATACATTACATCTCCGTGACTTATTTATTTTATAACTGGAAGTTTGTACCTCTTAATCCCCTTACCTTATTTTTCCCATCCCCCCATCTCTCTGGTGACCACTGGTTTGTTCTTTTATCTGTGAGTCTATTCCTGTTTTGTTTTATTTGCCTGTTTGTTTTGTTTTTCAGATTTCACATGTAAGTGAAATCATATGATATTTGTCTTTGTCTGGCTTATTTCACTTAGCATTATACCCTCAAAGTCCATCCATGTCATCGCAAATGGCAAGATTTCCCTCTTTTTATGGCTGAGTAGTATTCCGTTGTGTGTGTGTATATGTACATATACCCCATCTTCTTTATCTATTCACCCATCAATGGACACAGGTTTTTCCAAGACTTGGGTGTTGTAAATAATGCTGCAGTGAACATAGGGATACATATATCTTTTTGAATCAGTTTTTTGGTTTCTTTGGATAAATACCCAGAAGTGGGATTGCTGGATCATATGGTAGTTCTATATTCAATTTTTTGAAGAACCTTCATACTGTTTTCCATAGTGGCTGCACCAATTTATATTTCCACCAACAGTGCATGAGAGTTCCCTTTTCTCCATATCCTCACACTTATTTGTTCTTTTTGATAACAGCCATTCTGACAGGTGTGAGGTGATATCTCATTGTAGTTTTAATTTGCATTTGCCTGATGAGTAGTGATGTTGAACATCTTTTCATGTGCCTCTTGGCTTTCTGTATATCTTCTCTGGAAAAATGTCTGTTCAGATCTTCTGCCCAATTTTTAATTGGATTGTTTGTTTTTTTGATATTGAGTTGTATGAGTTCCTTATATATTTTGGATATTAACTCTTTTTTGATATATCATTTGCAAATATCTTCTCCCATTCAGTAGGTTGCCGCTTCATTTTACTGGTGGTTTCCTCCACTGTGCAAAAGCTTTTTATTTTGATGTAGTCCTATTTGTTTATTTTTGCTTTTGTTGCCCTTGCCTGAGGAGACAGATTCAAAACATTATTGCTAAGACCAATGTCAAAGAGCTGACTTTCTTCTAGGAGTTTCATGGTTTCATGTTTTCCAGTTAAGTCTTTAATTCATTTTGAATTTAATTTTGTATATGGTGTAAGAAAGTGGTCCAATTTCATTCTATTGCATGTCACTGTCCAGTTTTCCCAACAGCATTTATTAAAGAGACTGTCTATTCCCCGTCGTATATTCTTGCCTCCTTTTTCGTGGAGGCAATAATTGCCATGTAAGCATGGATTATTTCTGGTCCCTCTATTCTGTTCCATTAATCTATGTGTCTGTTTTTGTGCTATACAGTTTTGATTACTATAGCTTTGTAATATAGTTCAAAATCAGGGAGCATGATACCTCCAGCTTTGTTCTTTTTTCTCAAGATTGCTTCGACTATTCGAGGTCATTTGTGGTTCCACACAAATTTTAAGATTAATTGCTCTAGTTCTGTGAAAAATGCCATTGGTATTTTGATAGAGATTGTATTGAATCTGTAGATTGCTTTGGGTACTATGGACATTTTAACAATATTAATTCTTCCAATCCATGAGTACAGTACATCTTTCTATTTATTTGTGTCATTTCTTTTGTCAGTGGCTTGTAGTTTTCAGAGTAATATCTTTCGCCTCGTTGGTTAAATTTGTTCCTAGATATTTTATTATTTTTGATGCAATTGTAAATGGGATTGTTTTCTTAATTTCTCTTTCTGATTTTTCATTATTAGTGTATAGAAACAGAACAGATTTCTGTATATTGATTTTGTATCCTGCAAATTTACTGAATTCATTTATTAGTTCTAATATTTTTGGTAGAGTCTGTAGGGTTTTCTATATATAAAATCATGTTGCCTGCAATGGTTACTGTTTTGCTTCAGCTTACCAATATTTTGCTGAGGATTTTTGCATCTATGTTCATCAGGGATATTGGCCTGTAAGTTTTTTTGTTTTTGCAATATTTTTGTCTGTTTGGGATCAGGATAATGTTGACCTTGTAGAATGAGCTTGAAGCATTCTTTCCTCTCTAATTTTTTGGAAGAGTTTGACTAGGCTAGCTATTAACTCTTCTTTAAATGTTTGGTAGAATTCACCTGTGAAGCCTTCTGGTCCTGGATTTCTGTTTATCAGGAGTTTTTGATTATTGACTCAATTTCACTAGTAGTAATTGATCTGTTCAGATTTCTATTTCTTCTGATTCGGTCTTCAAAGATTGTTTGTTGTTAGGAATTTATCCATTTCTCTCAGGTGGTCCAATTTGTTGGTATATAATTGTTCATGGTAGTCTCTTATGATCCTTTGAGTTTCTGTGGTGTCGGTTGTAACATCTCCTCTTTCGTTTCTGATTTCATTTATTTGGTCCCTCTCTCTTTTTTTCTTGATGAGTCTGGCTAAAGGTTTACCAATTTTGTTTCTCTTTTCAAAGAACCAGCTCTTAGTTTCATTGTTCTTTTTTTTTTTTTTTTTTGTCTCTATTTCATTTATTTCTGCTCTGCTCTTTATTATTTCTTTTCTTCTCCTAAGTTTTGGCTTCATTTGTTCTCCTTTTTTGAGTTCCTTCAGGTGTAAGGTTAGATTGTTTTAAGATTTTTCTTGTTTCCTGAGATAGGCCTGAGCTTCCCTCTTAGAACCACTTTTGCTATGTCCCATTGATTTTGGAATGTTGTGTCTCCATTTTCATTTGTCTCAAGATATTCTTTTATTTCCTCTTTGATTCTTTATTGACCCATTGGTTGTTTGGTAGCATGTTGTTTAGCCTCTGTATGTTTGTGTTTTTTCCAGTTTTCTTCTTGTAATTGATTTCTAGTTTCATACTGTTATCATTAGAAAAGATGCTTGGTGTGATTTCAGTCTTATTAAGTTTATTGAGACTTGTTTTGTGGCCTAACATGTGGTCTACCTTGGAGAATGTTCCATGTGTGCTTGAAAAGAATGTCTATTCTGCTGTTTTGGGATGGAATGTTCTGTATATATCTACTAAGTCCAGCTGGTCTAATGTGTCATTTAAAACCAATGTTTCCATACTCTTTTTCTGTCTGGATGATCTATCCATTGACGTGAGTGGGGTGTTAAAGTCCCCTACTATTATTGTATTACTATCAATTTCTCCCTTTAAGTCTGTTGATATTTGCTTACATATTTAGGTATTCCTACACTGGCTGCATAAATATTTACAAATGTTATGTCTTTTTCTTGGATTGACCCCTTTATCTTTATTTTTTATATATATAATGAAGTTCCACACCCTATGAACCATCAATTCTTTTTTTTTTAAAGATTGGCACCTGAGCTAACAACTGTTGCCAATCTTCTTTTTTCTTCCTCTGTCCTTCTTCTTCTTGCCAAAGTCCCCCAGTACATAGCTGTATATTCTAGTTGTAGGTCATTCTTGTTGTGCTATGTGGGACACCACCTCAGCATGGCTTGTTGAGTGGTGCCGTGTCCACGTCCAGGACCTGAACTGGTGAAATCCTGGGCCACTGAAGCAGAGCACATGAACTTAACCACTCAGCCACAGGGGTGGCTCCCCCCTCATCTTTATATGATTCCCTTCTTTGTCTCTTGCTACAATTTTTGTTATATAAATATTCGATATAAATATTCTTACCCCAGCTTTCTTTTCATTTCCATTTGCATGGAGTATCTTTTTCCATCTCTTCACTTTCAGTCTTTCTATGTCTTTAAATATGAAGTGAGTCTTTTATAGGCAGCATATAGCTGGGTCTTGGGTCTTGTTTTTTGGTTTTTGGGGGTTTTTTTGGTGAGGAAGATTGGCCCTGAACTAACGTCTGTTGCCGA
Source organism: Equus caballus (assembly GCF_041296265.1). NCBI lineage: Eukaryota > Metazoa > Chordata > Mammalia > Perissodactyla > Equidae > Equus > Equus caballus. The sequence continues at coordinate 66,041,528 of NC_091703.1, read as the reverse complement.
TCTTCCTCTTTTTGCTTGAGGAAGATTGTCACTGAGCAAATATCCATGCCAATCTTCCTCTATTTTGTATGCAGGATGCCACCACAGTGTGGCTTGATGAGCAGTGTGTAGGTCTGGGCCCAGGATCTGAACCCGTGAACCCCAGGCCACAGAAGGACAGCATGCTAATGTAACCACTACACCACCTGGCCAGCCCCAGATGGGTCTTGTTTTTTATCCATTCAGCCACACTATGTATTTTGATTAGAGCGTTTAGTCCTTTTACATTTAAAGTAATTATTGATAGATATGTACTTACTGCCACTTTGTTAATTGTTTTTCTGGTTGTTTTTGTAGTTCTTCTCTGTTTCTTTCTTTTTCTCTTGCTCTCTTCCCTTGTGATTTGGTGACTTTCTTTAGTGTTGTTTGTGTTCCTTTCTCTTTATTTTTGTTTATCTCTTATAGGTTTTTGGTGTGTGGTTACCATGAGGTTCATATAGAGCAGCTCTGGATATAGCAGTCTGTTTTAAGTTGATGGTTACTTAAGTTTAAGAAAGTTCTAAAAGTACTACATTTTCTCTCTTCTCACTATGTGTTATGTTTTTGATATCACATTTTAAATCTTTTTATTTTGTGTATCCTTTAACTAATTATTGTAGCTATAGATGACTTTACTATTTTTCTTTTAACCTTCAAACTAGCTACATAGATGGTTGATCAACTGACTTTACTATATGTTTGCCATGACCAGTGAGGATTTTTAAGTAATTTTCTTATTTCTTGTTAGGGCCTTTTCTTTTCCATTTAAAGAAGTCCCTTTAACATTTCTTGTAAAGCTGGTTTAGTGGTAATGAACTCCTTTAGCTTTTGCTTGTCCCAGAAACTCTATCTCTCCTTTGATTCTGAATGGTAACCTTGCTGCAAAGAGTATTCTTTTTTTTTCTTGGTGTGAGAGGTTGGCCCTGAACTAACATCTGTTGCCAATCATCCTCTTTTTGCTTAAGGAGGATTGTCTGAGCTAACATCTGTGCCAGCCTTCTTCTATTTTGTATGTGGGATGCCACCACAACATGGCTTGGTTAGCGGTGTGTAGGTCCACACCCAGGATCCAAACCTGTGAACCCTGGGCCACCAAAGCAGAGCACACAAACTTAACCAGTATGCCACCAGGCCAGCCCCTGGGTAGAGTATTCTTGATTGTAAGGTTTGTGCTTTCAGCACTTTGAATATATCATGCCACTCCCTTGTGCCCTGCAAAGTTTCTGCTGAAAAGTCAGCTGATAGTCTTGTGGGGGTTCCCTTTCACAGAACTAGTTGTTTTTCTCCTGCTGCCTTTAGATTCTCTCTTTAATTTTTGACATTTTAATTTTAATGTGTCTTGGTGTGTGTTTCTTTGAGTTCTTCTTGTTTGGGACTCACTGTTCTCCCTGGACGTGGATGATCTGTTTCCTTTATCAGGTTCAGCCATTATTTTTTTAAATATGTTTTCTATCTCTGTCTCTTTCTCTTGTCTTTCTGGGACCCCTATAATGCAAAGGCTAGTATGCTTGACATTGTCCCGTAGATGCCTTAGGCTATCATCATTTTTTTAATTCTTTTTTCTTCTTCCTGTTTCCATTGGATGATTTCACTACCCTGTCTTCCAGATTGTTGGTTTGTTCTGCATCATCTAACCTACTATTGAGTCCTTCTAGTGTGCTTTCCATTTCAGTCATTGTATTCTTCAGCTCTGGTTGGTTCTTTTTACATTTTCTGTCTCTTTGGTGAAGTTCTCACTTTTTCAACCATCTTTCTCCTGAGTTTAGTGAGCATCTTTATCACCATTACTTTGAATTCTTTGTCTGGTAGATTGCTTGTCTCCATTTCATTTAGTTCCTTTTCTGAGGTTTTGTCTTGTTCTTTCATTGGGAACATATTCCTTTGTCTCTTCATTTTGCTTAACTATCTGTGTTTGTTTCATGTATTGGGTAGATCAGTTATGTGTCCTGGTCTTGAAGGGGTGGCCTTATGTAGAAAGTGTCGTGTGGGGCTGAGTAACACAATCCCCCCAATCAGCAGAGTAAGGTGCACCAGGTGTGTCCCCTGTGTAGGCTGTGTGTACCCTCCTGTTGTGCCTGGGCCATGATTGCTGCAGCTGTGCTGGTGTGTGGGGCTGGCCCCTGGGGCAGGAGCTACTTTGGAGGGGCTCCAGGGCTGCCTGTGAGGTGGGGTGGTGTGGGAGCTGCTTTATAGGGGCTCTGTGGCCAGCCAGGGCTCCCCACACGGTAGGGTGGGACAGGAGCCATGTTGGAGGGGTGTCAGCCAGATCGGGTCCACAGGGGAACAATAGGGCAGGGAAGCGATGCTAGCAAGGTAGATAGAGAGTGTCAAAAATGGTGCCCACCAGGGCCAGGCAGTTAGGTAGAAGGAAAGTAAAAAAAAAAAAAGGTGCCCACCAGTGCTTCCGTCCCCAGAGAAAGTTCCAACAGATCCCTGCTCCTCCAGCACGTGCCCTAAAGTTAGTCAGTGAGTCTCTTTCACCTGTAACTCCAGCACTTTTCAAACTGCTGCCTCCGCGCCGCGCCAGGACTTGAAGTGAATGAGCTGGTGCACACCCTCTAAGAGCAGAGAGACTCGGTTTGCGGCAGCCCTCCACTATCCCGGACATAAGCCCTGCTGGTTTTCACAGCCAGACGTTATAGGGGCTCGCCTTTCCCACACACGTCCCCCAGGCTGGGGAGCCTATTGTGGGGCTCAGCCCCTTGCTTGTCACCCTCCATGGTTGTGATGTCCCTCCTCCCTGCGGGCCACCATGCCAGGGGTGTGGCTCCTGACTAGACCACATCTCTGCCCCTCCTACCCATCTCGACGTGGCTTTTTCTTTACTTTCCTAGTTGTGGAAAATCTATTCTGCTGGTCTTCAGGTCGTTCTCGGTGACAGTTGTTGCATATGTGTTGTGGTTTTGGTGTGTCCATGGGAGGAGGGGAGCTAAGGACCTTCCTGCTCTGCTATCTTGATCCAATCTATTTTCCTGTCACGTTATTCTTGAAGTGGACATAGATTTCTATTTTCCCTCACGAAGTTTATAGATTCAGCAAAGAAATTGAAGAGGCCTTGAAAAGAAATGCCCTTAAGTCATCTCAGAGAGGTAATTACCACTCTTTTTCTTAAAAATATCCAGGAGTCTACTCAGGCCTCTGCTGGTAATGGACTGCGTTACCTCCAACCCTCAAGCAGACATAAAACTCCTCTTGCTCTCTACTGTCACCTTTCTTTCCTTGAGAAAAATCACCTTCTCCCCTCTTTACCAGAAAATTTCTCTTTTGTAATGTTAAGTCCATTTTTCTCAAGTTCCCTCCTTCAAAAGACTACTGACCCATAGAAAAACAAGCATTCATTTCTTAGTGTGTCTAGAGATTTCTTCTCTGAAGGAGAGAGACTCAGACAGGAGAAGTCCTATCCCTGGCCGTGTTTCCTAGGGACCCTTTCCTCAAGATCTGGAACAAAGTCTCTAGGTCCTTAGATCAGAATTTGCAAATTCAATCTAAGGGAAAAGCAAGGGTTACCCCATAAGAACTTCCTGCCCTGCTCCAGATCAGCCGGCCTCAAGTTGAGCGATGGCAGCCGTCAGCACGACACACCCTGCGCCCACTGCCTGCTCTGTCCAGGCCGCCATGCCAGGCACTGGGAGCTCCAGCTCCAGAAGGGGTATGTGGTCAACAAAAACTTCTTCTTTGCCTTACACTTACTCAGTTTTTAAGCTCATAAGGATCTTGCACAAATATTACCACGTTATGATCTTTACAACCTTCTGTTGGAAGTCAGGACAGGAATATTTTCCCCCTTATTTTATAGAAGAAGAAGACACTATCGCCGTCACAGTTTGGGCGGGTGAAGCGTGGGGCCCACCTCTCCCCCGTCTGCATCCAGGTCCTCGCTCTCAGCCTCACTCTGTAGCCCCCACTCCAAATCCTGGTGTATCCCACGACCACTCCACTTGTTTGATTCACTCCTCTCTTATAATCCTTTCATTGCAGATACCTTATAGTGTCAGAGCACAAACGCCAGCTGCTTTTCAACTCAGAACCCAAATAACCTTTTCTTAAAAAAATTATTCCTGGGGGTCAAGTTGTTAATTGTTTTGAATTTCTTTCTCCAAGAAAGTTGATGTGATGTTATTGAACTTTTTGATGACACTTATGGCAGCTTTCATTCTATTACTGGTAACTGTAGATAAAGTCAAAGTGTATGGTGTCAGGAAAATTATCAGTCCATTAAATGGCCCAATCTGAAACCATCTAGTGAGGGAAAGAGCCTGCCATCACAAATGAGGCGGTATTCTGCAATACCATGGAGTGAGCTTCTTAGTTTCCAACTGGCTGAGCCCCAGATGCCATCTTTTTTCCTGAGCTAATCAGAAGGTGGATTTTTAGCATGACCACTGTTACTTCTCACCACTGCTGCAAGTGAGTCTAAGAATGTCATTAACAAGGAACATGGTCCCAGGACAGCTGCCACATGCATAGTCCCTAGGATGGTTAATAAGTGCATTTGTCTGCCTTGGTTTTTGTCCTTGCCAACACACTATCGACAAGGGAAATGCACTCCAGGGTGAGCAAACTCATCAGGGTTTGTGGGATGGTAGTGTTTGATTCTAAAATAAGTGAGATCATTATTTATACTAGCAACAGAAATAAGCGTTTACTGTGTGTCTGACATACGTGGGGCACTGAGCTAGACTTAGGAGATATAAGGTGGTACCCGACACAGATTTTTACCTAAAGGAACTGACGATAAAGCTGGAGATGTAAGAAATGAATCTAAAAGTGGAAATTACAGTTGTGATATAGCACCTTTAAATCCAAAGTGAGTGGAGTGGAGACATACCGTTCTGGGAGCTCATGGGGTAAAGCAATTTGCAGGGCTGAGGCAGGCAGGGGAGCCCAATAACTCTGCGCTGTGGAACCTACTGTCTACATTTACATCTAATTCAGTCCCCATCATGACCATACAAGACAAAATGCTATTGTTGCCTGCACTCCTCCCCCATTTTGCAGATGAGGAAATTGAGGCTTGGAGTTAAGTAACTTGCCTAAGCCACACACTGGCATCCAGGCACCATGACACCAGAACACTAGCTGTTAACCACCATCCTGGATAAGGAAGCCAGCACCCTTCTCTGAAGGTGAAGGAGACTGGGAAAGGAGCCCATCGGCCTGCTCAGGGAGAAAGGCCAGTGTAGCCGCTGGACTCTGCTGACTGGAGTTTATGCAGAAACACTGTAGAGGCCATCCAGGTCTTTGCCAGTCCAACTCCAGGTGGCAGGGCTGACTCAGATGAGACACAGCACCAGGAGAGGAACCCTGAGGCAGCCACAACAAAAAGTCAAGAAGGCAGCATCCTCCAGGACACGTGTCAGACAGCAGACTGGAGTTTGGGAGAGAGCCCTGGGTCATGGACAGGGCAAGGCCGACATCTTAACAGACAGTGATGTACCAAGGTACCAAGAGAGTGACTCCCAATCAGAGCATGACATGGATCCCATGGTAACAGGTTTAACTAGAGCAGGACAGGGCGGGTGGACACCTGGGGTCACCCACCATCGGGGTAGGACAGGCACTGTGGGGACAGAGTCAAAGGACGGTCAGCCTGGCAAGCAGAATTTGATATCCAGAAGTATGGCATGACCTTTTAAACAAAAAGTCAGACAAGTGCACCAAACAGCCCCCTGGTGGGGAAGGGCGCTGGATCGTCACCGGTATCTGATCCGGTCCAGAGGCCATAGCAGGGGAGAAGCTGGAGTCCGGATCCCAGGCCCCAGGCAGCCCGACTAACAAAACTGACTCGATGCCCAGTTATATCTTCTCCTGGCAAGAGTCCTGACGACTCTTCTCTCTGGGTCAGAATTGAGCAGAGTCTAAGATGGGACTGAGTCCACAAGCAAGGATGGAGGACCCCTCGTGTGGTTTAACCAGGCTTCACAAGATAGGAACCAAGCAGCACCCATCATCATGTGCAGTCACCTTTTAGCACATATTTACTGAGTGCCTGCTATGCACCAGGCACTGTTCCAAGTGGGGGACCACAGCAGCAAACAAAACAGAAGAGTCTTTGCTCCCTTGGCACTCACATTCCAGAGGGAGCATAATTAAATAAAATAAGATGAGGCAAAAGAGTGTTCTAGGAAAAGAGAATGACTTTGCAAATGTCAGAGGCAGGAAATGTCACGGATTGTTCGACAGAGAATCAACTGGTCTGGTTGCAGCAAAAGGTTAAGGAAGGAATCCAGGGAATTCAGCCGTGCACCGTTTCCAGAATCACCAGTGCCCTGTGGCTGGGCTAGAAGAACTGGAGACCATCTGCCTGGGCCCTCCAGCCTGCAGAGAAGACCTCGAGGCCCAGAGGAGTGGAGGCGGTGGAAGCATGCAGCACAGTCTCTGGGAGGACGGGCCCCGTCGCGGTCACTTTGATAGGCACTCTCTGAATCTTGAGTCCTCTGCATCTGGAGAGGTTTAAAGGGAGGGACGTGGCCCAAGATTCTGGTCAAGGGAGCAGGGTCCAGGCCCTCCTGTCTCACGCTTCTCCCTGACCCTGAGCAAGTCCCAGATCTTCACAGCTTTGAGGTTGATACTTTCAAAGGCCTCTTCCAATTCTGAAGTCCTTTAAAGCGTTAAGGCATCCTCACCTGGTGACCAGTAATGAGCATTCATTGGCTTCAGAGGTGGGAGGGGGCGGGCAGGAGGCAAGCAGACAGCAGGATCTAGATTCTGGTCCTGATTCTGGTCTCTGCTGTGACCAGGAACAGGTCTTAGAACCCCTCGGCGTCCTCATCTATGAAGTGAGGGGTTGTGCTGGCCCACCACAAGCCGCCTCTTGGCTCTAGCAATCTTGAGCCTATGGTCTCATTTGCTTTGACGGTGAAAACAGACAAACAAACGCACAGCTGATGTACTGTTTTAAGAAGGAGACCAGCTCTCGATGAAAACATCTTAAAACAAATAGTGTTAATTGTCTCCTCCTTCACACCTCATTGTCCCCACCATAGCTTGTAATTTTGCAGTCAGTGGTGTGATGCTTGAGTTACAATGCTTGCTTTCAAAGCTCATGCAGCATTTAAGTAAATGTTTTTTTTAGTAAAATGCAGAAGAGTGAGTCTGGAAAGAAAACAAAAGTCAACAAATTATTAAATTTATTTTTCACAAATTAAGCTCATTGCACTGTATACACAGGATTCTAATGCATCCCAGACTCCTCGGTGGCTCCCCCATGTCTCTATAAATGCCATCGGCACTGGCAGCAAGCTTTATAGCACATAATGAATGTGCTTGTTCTAACAATGCCATCAACTGTTTCTGAACCAAAAGCTGTCAAGATTTTCCTTTTCCTTTATTCTAGGTGGAAAAAAATGACTCTAAGGGAGACTTGTAATCAGGGGAAAAAGTGACAGAATGTCGGCTAATTTGCCTCCCTAAGGCCTCTTGGAAGTGCTCGTTCAGTCTGTTTTATTATCCCAGTTTTTCTAATCACAGCTAAAATCATGGTGAGGATTCAAGTTAAATCCTGCAACTATAAACATATATTCTGTTTATTTCAGGACAAAGCACCCAAATGTGCAAACAAAAGTTAGAAAATACAACATGCACATTTCTGTATGCAGTCGTGGCCGTCGTTGCTCGGCGTTGCACTTGTGTTACTGCAGCTCGCCGTCCACCGTGCAGAGATGATGTAGCCAGCACAGACAGAGCGCTGACTGCGCCAGGCGCTGTGCTAATTGAGTCACATGTAGTGTCTCATCCAGGCCTCCCAGCCACCAAATCTGGGAAGCAGTGACACAGGTTGCCCTCAAAGCCAGCTTCCGCCTCTGGTCTTGCTGTTTTGGTAAGAGGTACCATCACTTTGCTTGCTACCTAGGCCTGAGAGCCTGCTTGTTCTTCCCAGATGTGCGGCCTCATGTCCAGAGAGATTCAGGGACTGGCCCTCCTGGACAGTATCCCTCATGTAGGCTTTCTAGTTCCCTTCCCTTGCTCATACCTTCTCCCCTGGCCTCCTCTTTTCTCTCTCAGTGCTTCTGGTGTGTAGCCCAAAGTGCCCTCTACACGGCTCACTTCCTCTCTGCGCTCTCTCCTTGGCCCGCATACACACACCTGCTTCCTGACTGCCTGGTCCTTGGTAATCCCCGCCCCAGAGCTCACCACCACCCGCACGCCCAGCAAGCTCCGACCTGACTGAGCCAGTGCGATTCTTACTGATGCTGGCTGCTGGTTATCTCTTGCTAGGCACAAACCTCGTCTTTCCAAACAAAGTGAAACTCCTTGAGAGGAGGGCCATCTCCTCCGCAAGCCCTCACCCAGGGGCCCAGACAGGCAAATGAGTCACGAATGTGGGAGGCAATCAACTCTGCAGTAGTCATCCTGTGAACACTCCCCTGGTGTTTACTAGGGGCCAGACGCCACTCTAAGCACTTTAGACACATTCACAGCAACCACAAGAAGTGCTTAGTATTATATATCGGTGTTTCACTGGTGAGGGGACTAAGGCGCAGAAAGGTTGAGTGACTTTCCCAAGGTCACAAAGCTAGTAGGTAGGGTCAAGATTTGAACCAGCCTGTCTCATTCCAACGCCTGTGTTCTTATGCAACCAAAGAACGAGTGTTCAGACTGTCCACCTCCAAACACACTGAGGTATTTTCCACTCCCTTTCATTACATTTTCAACATCTGATAAAATAAGAAAACGTTTAGTTGGCCAGATAATCACAAACACACTGGGGGTCTCGTTTCCTTGTCATCAGAATTTTAGCTTTCCATGAGTGAAAGGAGAATTCGAATTGGAATTTACCCTGATGTACTGAGGCACTTCTGCATTTGACAAACTCACTTTTATTTGGTTTGAACCCAAGAGTAAGGTTTTGATGTCTGTTGAAAGTTAAATTCCCACAGAAGGAGAAGCCTGATGCAGACTCATCTCACTTGAGAGCTGAGGTTTTATTTCAATTAGGTGGAGTAGAAAGGAGGGCATCAAAGGCCTGATGTGTCTAGAGAGGCAGCCTGGCATGGTAAAATGAAAGCATCTGAGAACGCCTGAATGCAATTTCTAACCTTGAAAATAAACTTGAGAAACTTTGGGCAGCCAATTAGGCCCTCAGGACCTCAGTGTGAGCTGCACAAGGCGGACGTTAGAGTGAATGAGGTACAGGGCATCTTCCCAGTTATAGGACACATCCCACGCCACTGTGTGCTCCCGGAAGCAGAGACCACGTATGTGCTGAGCCAACTCGAAATCCTAACACCCAGAACACAGCAAACACGCACTGAATGTGCCTCCAAGGAGCAGAGGAAGGCTTAGTCTTAGCTCACCGTTAGGCTGGGCTGACGGCCTCTCCCAGAGCTCCCCACCTTTGTACACAAATGTCTCAGACATTCTCACCCAGATATCTCATTTTCATTTAAAACCCAAAATGTCTAAGACCCAAATCACCACCTCCCTCCCAACACCAGGTTCTTCTCCAGATGTCCTTATCAGCACCTGTGGCTTAAAATTATCAGCATTTCCAATAACGTTGAAATTCTAAGGCTTGAAATTATGAGCATCTCCTTTGCTTCTCTCTCTGAGCAGTCCTAAATCCTCTTAGTACTTTCCTTAAATTTTTGCAGCTTTCTTCTCTCCTTTTCATGTCCTCTGGCAGCACTCTGAATCACTCTTTTCATCTCTCATTGGCACGTCTTGCCTCCTGGCTTTCTCCCTTCCAAATAAGTCAGCCACACTTAGCGTTCTGCCACAGTGTTTTAGGGACTTCGTTAGCTTCCTCAGAAGCCTGCAGCAGTTTGCCACAGTGCGTGTCGGTGTTTGAGTCTGTCCCGTAATCTCAGGTACAAACACTGATGGCGTCAGCCAGCGTCCAGTCAGCGGACAGAAACACCGTCATTTGAGCTGGGAAAATTCAATATTAAGAATTGTTAAGTAGGTAAAGATGGTAACAAACTAAAGATGGTTAGCTACTAAAAGGCGTTAAAGGAACTCTAAAGTGTAAAAGGTAGTGACCTCAGAAAGCAGCTAATATCCCGAGGGCTGAGCAAGCAAGGAGGGAACTCAGACACTTAGAAGGACGGGCCTCTGACAGTATCCAATGGTAGATGTGCCTATGTAGCTATCATTCTTCCCTTTAGAACACATACCGCTTTCCCGACTTGGTCCAGTAGATCTGTAATAGTTCTGCATAATTATATGTACAATATGTGAATAATTGCTTATATGACAAACATATAATTACATAATACACGCAACTATAGATGTAAATATGTACATTAATTTAAAGATTAAGTACTTCATGTGTTCACACTGATGCTTCCAATTCAAATTTCACATGTACTCAAACTCTTGTATCTTTCATCCCAATTTCCTTTTGTCCATGGCAAGAATCTTGGATCTCAAGGACAACGGGGATGAATGAATGGGGATGTCACATAAAACATTCTCAGAATAACAATACCAAAGCTACTATGAGTATAATTACTGGAAAACTGTTGTAAATGTTTTTCATATGCTATTCCCATTGTCTCCTCATTTTCAAGAATTACACTGTATCTACATTGTGGGAGCATGGAGCCATGTCCAAGGAAAGGCTCATGGAAACAGTATTCCCCAAGTTCTTGCATGTTGATGGCAGTTTGCTGCTTTTATATGTAAAAGTCAGTTTGGTCAAGTATGAAATCCTTGGCTCACAGTTTCTTTCCTTCAACGTCTTAAATGTCCTACTTTGTTTTCTTCTGGATAAGGCGGTGTTATTGGAAAGCTTGATTGATGACAGTCTACTTTCTTTCCCTCGTAATCACGTGGTCTGCTGCTTGGACGCTTGTTCTGAGTCAGTTTTCTCAGGTGTATAGCATGATCTTTCAATATTTTTTATTTTATGAACGTTTTCTTGAATTATAAAATCATGATTACGTACTTCTAACTTTTTTTGATTTCTTATTCTTGGAGGATATGTAAATATCTGTGTATATGCACATGTTGGATCTTCTGAATGTATCACACTCTTGCTCATACTTTTCATCTCTTTCTTTGCTGCTTTATTTTTCTTTTAATTTTTTTACTGTGGTAAAATACACATAACATAAAACTTACCATCTTAACCATTTCTAAGTGTGCAGTCCGGTGGCATCCAGGACATTCACGTTGCTGTGCAGCCGTCACCACCGCCCTTCTCCAGAACTCTTTTCATCTTACAAAATTGAATCTCTGTCTCCATCAAACAGAACTCCAGGCCCCCAGCCCCTGGCACCTTCCTTCCTTCTTAATCTTTATATGTTCCGTCCTCTTCCTCTTCCCTTGATTATAAGGCGTTACCTGTGCTGTTTGCTCTTGTGTTATACGTCTAGTTAGTCTTAATTTCTGAAATGATTCTTTATTTTGTCTGATTCTCACTTGATTTCTACTGATTTATTACTGAGTTTTCTTCACTCCGATTTATCTTTCATGTCATGTTTTAGCTTACTTTGAAATATGAACTTGCAGTTTTCATTTTTGTGAGAACGCATCTGATCTGACGGGCCTTCCTTGTCTGTAGAGATCCTACTCCTCATTCTTTCCTTTTCTCCCGTAAGAAACTTCAGTGTGATGGAAGTCTCTCCTTTTCTGTTGCTCATTTTTGCATGAAGTTAGATTTCTGAACTTTTATACAGGACACTTGGCTTACAATAATTTTTCCAATTTAATGTCTCTAGGCCACCCTCTTCTGGTTGTTTTTGTAAAGTATTCAACAATATGAACACTTCAGTTCTAAATTGCCTTGCATATGCTTGGGACTCTCCTTCAGAGAAAACCAAGAACTCCCTGGTGCCGCCCTCTCCTCTCCGTCAGTGCTCATCGAGTGTCTTGTGAGAGACGACTGACTTAACTCCCATTCACTCCTCCACGGACTGCGCTACGGCTCTTGCTCCCGCTGACCCACTAAAGTCTTAAACTAACCCGCTGTTGTCTCCTAATGGTTAGACTCAGTTTCTGGTTCTAATCTCACTGGACTTTCTGGGGCTCTTCACAGCCTCTGTGACGTGATGCTGTCCTGCTGTCCTCCAACTTCCCCACCTTTCCTTCTCATCTTTTCCAAGGACTCTCTTAAGTGTCAGAGTTCTCCAGGGGTCTCTCTTCAGTCTGCTGTTTTATGGACCCTCTGTGACTGGTCACATCCATTTACAGTTTCTACCTACATGTCGCTGACCTCCAAATCTCTAATCCTGTCCCAGAGCTCTCCCACGTGTTGCTTTCTTATAAACGGATAATGGCATGGAATGAAGCCCAGGCTCCCTGGTTAGCATGGCACATGAGGTCCTCTCTGGAATGGGCTACGGACCCTGCTCGTCTCTCCAGCCACAAAGCTCTTCCTTCTTCCTGCAGCTCCCATCACACTGTGCTGTTTCTAGCCCATGCTTAGGCCCAGGCTGGCCGTTATGCTTCTAACACCCTCACTCACCCGCTGCATCCTTGACTTTGACTGACAATGCGCTCCTTTCCCTTCAGGCTGTGCTCGGTGCCTTACGTACTTACATACTCACTCTACTCTGTGCACACATCTCTCAAAGCATTGACTGCATTGTGTCAAAATCATGTCCTTATGAATCAGTTCCTGCCCTTCATCTGTGAGGTTCCTGAGGGCAGGTGTTGAGTCTTATTCATCTTGGTACCCCCCTCACAAAGCACAAGGTCTGCCATGTTAGAAGTGCTCAACAAGCAGGTGTTGAACGGAGCTGGTAATTGCACTGACTATATTAGGCTCTGAGAAAAACTAGTGTAACAAAACATGGCTTCCCCCATTCTTTTGCAAAAATAAAACCACTACAATTAAAGCCTTACCAGGTATTTTCACATGTGAGTCCATCTGTTTTATGAGGTTGTTTTCTTAGGATTGAATCAGGCCGTAGAAAGAGTACTCGACCATGATCAGGGTGCCAGGGTGTGGCCCTCTGTAGACACAGTGGACGAGTCTGGGCGTGGGCTTGGTCCCTAAGGAGGGCAGCAGTGGTGCTGCACTACACTGCTGCAGGCGTGCTCATGTGGGCCACCCATGAATGGTCCCTAAGGAGGGCAGCAGTGGCGCTGCACTACACTGCTGCGGGTGTGCTCACGTGGGCCACCCATGAATGGTCCCTAAGGAGGCAGCAGTGGTGCTGCACTTCACTGCTGGGGGTGTGCTCACGTGGACCACCCATGAATGAATGGTCCCTAAGGAGGCAGCAGTGGTGCTGCACTACACTGCTGGGGGTGTGCTCACGTGGACCACCCATGAATGATGGTTCCTAAGGAGGCAGCAGTGGTGCTGCACTACACTGCTGGGGGTGTGCTCACGTGGACCACCCATGAATGATGGTTCCTAAGGAGGCAGCAGTGGTGCTGCACTACACTGCTGCGGGCGTGCTCACGTGGACCACCCATGAATGGTCCCTAAGGAGGCAGCAGTGGTGCTGCACTACACTGCTGCGGGTGTGCTCACGTGGACCACCCATGAATGATGGTTCCTAAGGAGGGCAGCAGTGGCGCTGCACTACAGTGCTGTGGGCGTGCTCACGTGGACCACCCATGAATGGTCCCTAAGGAGGCAGCAGTGGTGCTGCACTACACTGCTGCGGGTGTGCTCACGTGGACCACCCATGAATGATGGTTCCTAAGGAGGGCAGCAGTGGCGCTGCACTACAGTGCTGTGGGCGTGCTCACGTGGACCACCCATGAATGGTCCCTAAGGAGGCAGCAGTGGTGCTGCACTTCACTGCTGGGGGTGTGCTCACGTGGACCACCCATGAATGTCCAGTCCGCCCTCAGCATGAAAATAGCTTGTCCTTCAAGGAAAGGTAGTCTGAGTTTATTAATGAAAATGAAATTCTTCATTAGACCCTAACAGTGCTTTTAAGATGGACAGAAAGCCCCTCCAAAGACAGATAAGATAAATTGTATCCAAATTGTCCTGGAGCTATTTCCTACGTTTTGGAGGATGTGAAATAAATAATTACATAGCTTACTGTATTTTCTAAAAAGATATTGAAGACATGTATTTCTTCATCATGATTTCCTATGACTGTTTCATTCTTCAGTTACACAATTTAAAATTACTGTTCTGAGGAGTGGTTTCACATTTTCCCAATGAGAAATAAAAATGAGGTCTTAAACCAGAAATGAAACCTTCACAATGTCTCTTTAAATTTTTATACTGTCCCCACCAGCAATTCACGGTTAATAGATTGCATGTTTAACATTAATATCCACATTTAAAGAGATCTCTGGTTACCTAACACAATTTCTTTATTCCTTTTAGTAACTAATTTAAATTCTTAAAATACTGGCGTTGTTAAAAGCATCTCAAATATTCTCATCTTGTTTTTTTTCTAGAGCAATTTTATAAACTTGAAAGGACCAAATAGCTCATATATCTTCTTCTTTTACTTCTTAGAATTAGAATACTTTTACTACCTAGGAAACAAATGCCTTTGAAATGTATACATTTTGGTAATAATCGGTAACATTACCTAACTTCCGAGGTTATTGGTCGGGAGGAACATGTTACACTGTTTCCTTATTAAAGAAAAGCAAGGCATTACACTAACTTCATAGTTTGTCATTGTGACCACATCAAATATGAAAGTAGGATTAGCTACACAAGCTACAATTATTGTTTTCAATAATAGAGAATGATAAAATCTCTTCAGAGTCTATTTGCATCCCCTGAGAGTGTGCCCTTTTCCAGCAGATGTTTCAGAACGTCAATTACCATGTCTGAGAAATTTTGAGGCGTTATTTATAATTCCTTGAAATGAAGCTAGACTCTTTCCACAGTAAGCATTTTTAAATAAGGGTCCATCAGTGAATTTCAGGGACTAGTGTTACCCAAAATTGTCAGCAAAAAAATTTTTATGTGCATTTTTCTGGGGAGAGGATCCATAGCTTATACCAGATTTTCACTGTGACTAATAAAAGGCTAAATTCCACTGAGAGAAGGAGCGCCTGCTATGGGCATTCTTCTTTCTGTCCTTTCTTTTCCTCCAGTGTCTATTAAACTCAAAATTTATCAGAAACTCACTGAAATAAAAATCACAAAACCCAGACTCTCCTTCCAATTGTCCTACTTACTATGAGCCATGTGGCTTTGGGCAAACGGCACGTATCTGAGATTTAGTTTTCTTATTCTAAAAGATGGATAGTAATGCCCTAAGTTTCCCCCACAATGGGGAGGGCGTGGCCTGAGTTATCCAAAGCCCAGAGCCATCATCTGATTCCCCTCTCCTGGAGGGAGATAGATGTATCAATAAATCAAAATAACAATCCGAATGTAGAGGAGGAAGTCATTTTCAGGGTTAAGACATTTTTTAATTTCAGTCATCAACTGTGTATTGAAAAAGATGTCAAACCAGGAAAGAAAAATGTGATTTATTTTGTCATTTCAGAGGAGAGACCCAGCCTGGTTGCCAACCATGCTGGCTCAGAGTGACAGCAATGGAAGAGTGCTCTTGGATAAAGTCATTCCTGACAGCATCCTTACTGACATTCTTTATAAGACACATTTTGCTACCATTGCATTAAATTTAATTTATATTATAAATGATAGTAAGGCAGTTGCCTTAAAAATTGTCACTCCATCTGTATTGTAAAATTGCTCCATTTTATTGCCCTTGTTTATTGTGCTGTCTCAACCACACACCATAGTCTGTCCCATATGAGACACATCAGAGCAGCAGCCCTTTTGATGGTTAAAAATCTCAGACAAAATAATGTATACATAAAGAGCCCAGAAATGTTTAGTTTAAATGATCTTCACAAAATTCAATACTTTCTACAAAAGTACTGCTTTTTCCCCCATTCTCTTCTTTTTCTTTCTCTCTCTCATTCATTCTCTCAATAAAAGACAACACTGAAAAATTGAGAGTATATAGTACAACTTACTATCTGCCAATTACTGCACTCAGCACTAATAAACGCATTTATTACATTAATGAATTAATAAATGTATTAATTCATTTAATGCTCATTACAACCCTATGAAGGAGGTACTAAGGATACCTCATTTTAAAGATGAGGAAACTGAGGCACAGAGAGAGTCAGTCGCCCTTGGCTTAAATGTGAATGAGCTCCAATGTCAGGCTTCTGAGTCTCAGCTGTCACACGCAATGAGACGATAGTGACATAAAGATAGGACACTGACATCCACTCAAATGTCAGCAAGTATTTCTTGAGCACATACTAAGTGCTGGATTCCATCTTCTGGTGCTGGAAATATAAAGGTGAATAAGATGCAGTCCCTGCTCTCGAGAAGCTTACTGTCTGTTGCCGTGCTGTCTAATATGGCAGCCAAAAGCCACTAGGTGCCTCTTTAAATTTAAATTTAAATAATTCTAATAAACAGTTTAAATAAAGTACCTAATAATTTATATGTAGAATTTATGTATTTTTAATAAACTAAATTTAAATAATTTAAATAAATATGAATAATTAAAATTAAATAAAATTTAAAATTCTGTTCATCAGTTACTCATATTTGAGAGCTGAATAGTCACATGTGACTACTGGCTACCATATTGGACAACACAGATTAGAACAGTTCTGTCATTGCAGAAGGTTCTACTGGACAGTGCAAGTTGTGTTTGGGTGGGAGTTGGGGAGGACAAGTAAACAGGGAAATTTAATAGCCTTGTTTAAGAACTATGTAGGGTGGCAGGGCACCCTCAGAGCACAGAAAAGGGGACCTGAGTCAGGCCACAGGATCTAGAAATGCTTACCATTGTAGGTAACCTCTAAGCCAAGATGAAGAAAGTTAACTGAGAAATAGGCAGGCAAAGAGAGGAAATGGGACCTTAGAGGCAGAGGCAAGATGTTTCTTAGCTATTTTCTAGCGTGACTCTTCCAGATCAAACATTTGGTACTGAAGTTCCACCCTCAAAGAACTGGACTATTAAACCAAAGTGCCTGGGAGCCCAGGGTGGAAATGGGCCGTGGGACGACAAGAGGACACGCCCGTCCTCGTCCTGACGCTCTTTGGCCTCTGCCACAGGGATGCTGCGCTGCGTCACACAGCACAAAGTCTCCTTGGGCTCTTATCCTGCAGTCCCATTAATCAGAGACTCTCACCTGTCATTCCAGATCACGTCAGTGCGAGATGCTTCAGGCTGTGGCTCAGTCCTATTAGGGTAGGTTCTCTTTATTTTGCTTTAGTCCTATTTCTCAAAACAGAGAGAATGTTATAAAGCAGTAACAATTATGAGAATTTCAAAAGCTTCTTTGCCCACCAAGCCAAGTTCCAACAGCTTAATGGGGTAGATTTGTATCTCATTATTTTCATAATAAAGAATATTGTAGCATGGGGCTTTTGCAAGAAACATTATTGAATTTTGAAATAATAATCTTGTAACTTTTCCTCCGCATTTTAAGGGCATAAGTTTGGCAGTTTCATTAATATGGTAAAATCATAGATATGAACAAGGATTTAATAAGCTATACACACAAAAACCCATTCTCAAAGGACCCACTTAGCAGAATATTATTCATTAATTCATTGGCACAGGATTATATGAATCCACAAAGGACTTAGAAATGAGTGACTTACAAGACTAAGTAGGAGAATATACAAATTTTTACTTCTAGGTCATCAGTTTTCATTTTTCTGAGTTGAATAAAACTAAGAAGATTTTTGACTGAAAGTAAACTTTGGCTTATGCGTATGTCTTAACCTAAATTGGCCCCATATTTTCTTTAATCTTTATTTACCTGGAAAGCCCCATGACTGTTGCGCTTTTTTTAAATTAGATTCCTATGTCTTTCCTTCTTATATAAAAAGACACCAGGAGAGAGAAGGCAGACAAGGTCTGGGATTGAACGAACATTTAAACTTCATCTCCTGAAATTTTTTTTCATAAATAGCCTCAGCGTGTGCATCTGTAGTTATTGTTTCAACCTACTCTTCTGTAAACTGCAAGTAACCTCAATCACAAAACTCATTGTTTGCCTTTCACAGCATCTTTCATTTGCAAGGCTTTTGCAGGACACAGCACAATTTCCTGTTTATCATCACCCTGGATCCACACAGGAGCCCTGTAGTGACGGGACAAGTAACATCACCACTATTTTAGAGTGGGGAAACTGAGTCTCAAATAGGTGGAAATGGAGACCCAAGATGGTTCAACTGGCCCTCAAACCTAGTGTTCTGGCTCCACATTCAGTGCTCTTTTCACTTTGAGGCAATAAATCCAGGAAAATAGAACAAGAACTAAGGGAATCCGTGTTGCTCAAGGTCAGTCTGTCTATCTTACGAGCACAGGCAGAGAAGGCACAATGACTGGTGAGTTCTTCTCGTTGCAGTCACATCATTGGCCTAGCTGGTTGTGACAGTGATTAGAAACACAAAAACCAGCTCTGAGAAGAAATGCTTAATCTGAGTTCAAAGGGATGTTGGCTCTGGAAATTCCAAGAAAGGCAGGTCCTCTGCAGTGGGGAGCACACGAGGCGGGTGCTGGGGAGGCGAGGAGCATGGGAAGCCTGGGAAGCAGTGAACACACCCTTCTAGCACTATTCCAAGGCACTCGTCCTGAACCATGCAAGGAAGCATTGCTGACTCTGCTGACTGAGAGGAGAGAATGGCAGAGCTGGAAAACACTCTAGAAATCAGTTCCCTCAACCTCTTCATAAAGGAAGAAACTGGGCTTCAACAGGTCGTGCACTCATCTGATGTCCTACAGCTTGACAAAGCCAGGACTGGAACCATGTCCCCTAATTCCAAATGCACTGCTTCTTAGCAGAGACTAATTCAGCATTAACCAAATTAGAGTTCCATAGAATTCTAGCACCCTGTGAGATGTGAATAGATACTCCTAAAAATAAGTAAATAAATAAGATATGGGTTTCCACATTCAAAAAAGTTTGGGAAATGCAGAGTTAATCACATTTGAGAAGCTTTGTTTACTGCACAAATTCTCAGAACCTAGAACATGGTAATATGCCCTGTGTATTCCTAAGAACAGTTGTAGATAGTGTATGTGATTTCTCCACATTTGTTTACCATGAAACATTTTTTTGAGGAAAACGTATTACCATATGTCACATGATATTAAATTTCCACAGAGTATAGTTTGGGAAAGCCACCTAATATTGTGAGATGTTCTCAATGGACTTTCGAGAATTAATTTGAGTAAGGTTTTTTCTTTAATGCTTGAAAAAGACAGAAAAAAGGAAATTGTTTCAGCTTCTGGCAGGACAACTCTTCCACAAAAGAACTAGATTCCATAAAACATAATTTTATTGAATTTCCAGGCTCATAGAAAGAAAGGAAACAGTTCAAGGGAGTTCCCAACCTCTAAAAAGAAACCATGAACTAAAACTTGAGCACCGATCCATATACACATGTACACACACACTTAGACACGTGGGAGAAAGGAAGGCAGCGTTTTACATATGTTTGTATATAAAATGAACATAAGGAAAAATACCTATATCAGGACTGCAATCAGGAGACTAAGGCAACAAAGACAAGCTGAACCTGAAACTAAATTAAACTGAATTAAATTATGGTCTGGGTGAAGATGCTAAAGCGATCCCAGGTAGCATATCTTGGCATCTTAGCAAAAGCAAAAACACATCTTCTAAGGAGATAAACATCTTCAATGTAAGTTACAAAGCTCGAATCAGGATCACCCAACATAAAGAAATAAATGATCATGAGTGACTCATCAAAGAAAAAAGATTTAGGCCCCCAAGAATTTTAAATACAATGTTTATAAGATAAAATTGTTAAATAGTTATGTAAGTAATATTTTTTAGAAAACGTAAAAGAATGGCCTTCTGCTTCCAGGGAGATGGAGTAGACGTACTCGTCCCTATTCTACTCATTAATTACAACTAAAACCCTGGCCATTATACAACACAAACATAGGAAGACTGTGAAAAGTGGACAGAAGAAGGCGGACTACCCAGGAAACTCAGGACTTAAGGAGAGGTAGTTGATAAGCCCCTGGGTTTTCTTTTTGCCTCATATATCCCAGATTTGGAGCCAAAGAATCTGGCAACCCAGAGACACCAATGCGTATGGGGCCGTGGTGCGGGGAGCTCCAACAAAAGCCTGGTCTCTCTAGCAAAAGGCCAGTAAAGGGACAGCCTAGCAAGACAAAAAACTTTTGTACAATAACTGCCCTCTAAATGCAACTGGAAAAATCATGGCCCCCCACACCAGCAGAGGCCAAGTGGGGAACCTGGACTTCCACCGTTCCACTGCTATTAGGAGACACCCAACGCCCCACTAGGGTAGTGTCAGAGAAGGCTAAGTGGGGAGCCAGGACTTTTATCCCAGCTAGCCAGTAACAATTTCTCCACCCATGGTATCAGTAGAAACCACGTGGGGTCCTAGACTTCAGTCCACACCCAGCAGTAACAAAATGCCACTCTAACTCCCCACTGGGATGGTGTCAGAAAAGGCCTAGTTGAGAGTCAAGATTTTCACCATCACCCAGTGGTAGTGAGGCCACCACCACTATGGTGTCAGTGAAGATCACGTGGCAAGTCAGAACTCCACTCACTCCCAGCAGTAATGAGAAGCCCCATGTGGTATCAAAGGAAGCTGGGTGGAGAATCCAGTTCTGCTTCCACCCGTCATTGACAAGGCAGCATCCTTCCCTTCCCTACTCAAATAGAACATCTAAGTAGGATCCAAAATCTTATAATACTAAAATGTCCAGATTTCCATTGAAAAGTACTCATCATACCAGGCACCGGGATCTCAAACTGAAAATGGAAAATGAAAAATCAATTGATACATGCCCACACTGAGATGACAGAGATGTTAGAATTACCTGGAAATTATTTTAAAGCAGTCTTTATAAAAATGTTTCGATGAACAAATGCAAACACACTTTGAACAAATGAAAGTCTAATGAATGAACAAAAAGAAAGTCTGGCAAGGAAGTAGAAGATATAAAGAAGAACCAACTGGGAATTTTAAATGAAAAATTTAACAACAAAAATAAAAAGCTCAGTGGATGGGATCAACAGCAGAATGAAAGGAACAAAGGAAAGAATCAGTGAACTGCGAAATAGAACAATAGAAATTACCCAATCTGAACAAGGGAGAAATAGACTGAAAAACAATGAAGAGAGCCTCATGGACCTGTGGGACTTAACAGTAAATCTACCATTCATATCATCAGAGTCTTGGAATAGGAGGAGAAAGAGGGTAAGGCTGGAAAAGTATTCGAAGAAATAATGAGTGAGGGGCCAGCCCCACGGCCTGAGTGGTTAAGTTCACGCACTCTGTTTAGGTGGCCCAGGGTTTTGCTGGCTCAGATCCTGGGCACAGACATGGCACTGCTCATCAGGCCATGCTGAGGTGGTGTCCCACATAGCACAATTAGAAGGACCTACAACTACAAAATGCAACTATGTACTGGGGGCCTTTGGGGAGAGGAAGAAGGAGAAAAAAAAAAAAGAAGACTGGCAACAGATGTTAGCTCAGGTGCCAATGTTTAAAAAAAAAAAAAAAGAAAGAATGGGCGAAAATGACAGGAGACATAAACCCACAGATTGAACAGGATAAACCAAAAGAAATCCATGCCAAGGCACAGCATATTTAAACTTCTAAAAACTAAAAACAGAGGACATATTTTGAAAGCAGCCAGAAAAAAATCACATGATGAGACAGGGGAGAAACCATTAGAATTACAGCAGACTTCTTATCAGAAATCATGGAGGCCAAAAGAAAGTGGTCCAGCATTTAACAAGTGCTGAAAGAGGAGCTGTCAATCCAGATCCTATAGCCAGCAAAAATATCTTTCATTAATGAAGAAGAATTTAAGGCATTCTCAAACAAAGGAAATGAAGGAAAACTGAGGCTTTGTCACCAGCAGACCTACCCTACAGGAAAGGCTAAAGGAAATTCTCTAAACAGAAAGGAAATGATAAAAGAAGAAACCTTGACATATCAGGAAGGAGGAAAGAACACAGTAAACAAAAATATGGACAAAGCAACAAACTTTCCTTCTCCTCTTAAATTTTTAAATTGTGTTTGACAGTTGAAGCAAAAATTATAACACTGTCTGGTGTGGTTCTAAATGTATGTACAGAAATACATAAGACAATTTTATTATATATGGGGAGGGTAAAAAGATGTAAAGGGAGGTTAGATTTCTGTCTTTCACTTCAACTAGTAAAATGATGACACCAGTAGACTGTGACAATTTTATATATAAAATATGATACCTAGAACAAGTACTAAAAAGGCTAACCAAAGAGATAAACTCAAAAACACTGTATATAAATCTAAATGGAATTCTAAATTATGTTCAAATAACCCACAGGAAGGAGAGGAAAATAATGCAGGGAAATGAAAGACAGAAAAAAATACAAAAAAAAATAAAATGACAAATCCTAACATATCAATAGGTACATTAAATATAAATGATCTAAATACATCAATTAAGACAGAAATTGACAGAATGGATTTAAAAACATGATTCAACTATGTGTAGTCTACATGAAACTTACTTCAAATAAAGCAATATAGGCAGGTTGAAAGTAAAAAAGAAAGGGAAAATATATATCATACAAACATTAATCAAGGAAAGCAGAAGTGGCTGTATTAGTATCAGATAAAGAAAACATCAGAGCAAAGAAAATTACCAGAGATAAAGAGGGGCATGATATAACGATAAAAGAGTTTGATCAACCAAGAAGACGTAACAGTCTTAAATGTGTATGCACCAAATTTTACAAAATGGAAAATATATGAAGCAAAAGCTGATCAACTAAAGAAGAAATAGATAATCTGCAATTATAACAGGAGACTTCAACACCGCTCTCAACAATTAATAGAATAACTGGACAGAAAATCAGAAGGATATAGAAAACTCAACACCACCATCATTCAACACAATCTAATGAGCATTTATAGAACACTCCACCCAACAACAGCAGATACACAATGTTTTCAAGTGGCCACAGAACATGTGTTAACATAGAGCACATCCTGGGCCATAAAAAGGAACTTCAACAAATGTAAAACAATTGAAGTCATACAGAGTGTGCTCTCCAACCACAAGGGAATCAACCTGGAAATCACTAACAGAAAAGTGGTAGGTATATCTCCAAGAAAATTTCCACTTGGAGACTAAAGCACCCATTTCTAAATAATCCATGGGTAAAAGAGGAAGTCTCAAGGGATTTTTTTTTAATTACCTTGAATGAAAATACAATGTGTCAGGATTGGTGGGACACTGCTAAAGCAATTTTGAAAGGGAAATTTATAGCACTAAGTGGAAAATATTAAAAAGAACAAAAGCCTCAAACCGTTCATTTAAGCTCCCACCTGAAGCACCTAGAAAAATAAGAAAGCAAAATAAACCCAAATCAAGCAGAAGGAAGGAAATAATGAAAGTAAAAGCAGAAATCACTGAAATGGAAAACAGAAAAGCAATAGAGAAAGTAAATGAATCAAAGAGCTTGAAAATATCAATAAAATGGACAAACCTCTAACAAAAGAGACAAACAGAAAGGCACAACTATTGTTGTACAAAAGCTTGTCCAAAAATGTTCATAGCAGATTTATTCATGGAGTCAGTCTGGATGTCCTTCCACAGGTGAATGGTTAAACAAACTGTGGAGCATCCGTATCAGAATCCTACTCAGCCATGAAAGGGTGAACTGTTGATACACACAACAGCCCGGATGAATTCCCAGAGAATTAGAGAGTGCAAAAGACAATCCCAAAGGTGATATAACATATGATTGCATTATATACAATTCTTGAAAATGACAAAATTACAGAAATGGAGGACAGAGTAGTGTCTTCCAGGGGCCAGGGAGGAGAGGAGGTGGAGGAAAGTGGGTGCAGCTATGAAAGGGCAGCAAGAGCGATCCTGTGGTGATGGAAATGATCTGCACCTGGACAGTATCAGTGTCGACATCCTATTGAGATATCATTGTACTACGGTTTTGCAAGAGGTTATCATTGGAGGAAACTGGGGATCTCTCTGTGTTATTTCCTACAACTGCATGTGAATCTGCAATTTTTCAAAAATAATTGAACTTAAACAAATGAATAGGATAGAATAAAGAAGAGACTATAAAATGATCAAGAATGTTTAAAAATTAAATGGAACTTTTAAAAATTATATAAAATTTCTGGGTAAGGCCAAATAATTTAACATAAGCATCTACTTTTGCTCTGTCTTTAAACACCAAAATTTGTCCACTAAAGAGAAAGACGTGGAGATTGTTGCTCGAGCTTTGCCTGGAGGGGCAAGGAGAGCAGAGGTGCTGAGACCATGAGGTAAAGTCTTGTGATTTAGAATGTTTTGCTTTCAGAATGGATGTGTCCATCTAGAAAGCAACCTCCTTTTGTTCCTGAGAAAAAGAAACACCATGGAAGTGGGGAGCGTCTTCTTCTTTTTTAAACAGTTTATTAGCAAGCAAAGTAGGAGAGTGAGTTCTATTGTGCAAGTAATAACTCACTCACAGTTGGACTCATAACCTCTCAGAAATGCTCTCGTAAGATGTCAAGAACTTCTCTTCATGTGTATTCTCCTGTGGAAAGCTTAATATTTATTCAAAGAGTCCCCAAAGAGCATTAACAAGTCCAGGACTCACTAGTTGTGTGACCACATATTAGCTTGTGTGGTCCCTTAGTAGTTGTCACCTACCTGAGTCACTTTTCCCGCCTCTTGGAATTTCCAATTGAGTAAAATGCCCCCACCTGCTTCTTGAGGACTATGATCAGGCAGGTCTCTATTTCACATTGATAACATTGACTTTCACATTCCATCCCATTCTATTCCATTCTACAATATGAGTTAATTTATGACCCAATTCCAAATACTATGAGAAAAAAATTGCATATTCTTTAAGCTCAGTTTTTGATAAATTATGTCTACTTGAAATAAAATCATAGTAGAGGAGGTTTTGCTTAGAAATAATTTCTTTAATTCTAAACAGATTGTAAGGAAGTATGGTCTGTGGGCAGAATTTGCAGAGATAAATGACTACCAGGGGAGAAAGTCATTTAGTGGCGGATTCCTGGGAACTTGGATCTGGAAAAGACTCTAAAGAACATTTGGTCCAATCAAAGACTTTTGTCTCCAGCAGTTGGAATAGATGGATTTTTGGTAGGTTAATGAACGCTTCATCATTTGCACAGTTCAAGACCACATTAGACAGTTATTTCACACCTGAGCAAGTGTACTTAGAAATGTTTTCCTTGAGGAGAACCAGTTTCCCTCCTTATAACTCCCAAACTTTGATCCTAATTCTGCCTTGTGCTATAAGATAGAAACATCTCTCCCTTGCCTACACGACAGCCCTTTCAGTGTTTGCAGACAGCCAGTCCATCTTCCCTAGTCTTCTTGGTTGCAGCTTAAATAGTCTCTGTATGAAAAGTCCCAGCATATACAGGCTGTTATGACAAAAGAAACCTAACCACCATATGCTGCTTTGAAAATACCCCTCGGAGAGGCAGGGTGCAGTTTCTAGGAGAGCATGTTATTGTCGAGTGTCAGAAATTTGCAGTTGGTCTTGGCTCCTGCTGTTTCCAAATGTGTGACCTTAGGGAAGTCCTCTACCTTCTAACTTCTTGTGCTGCCCTTGTAATGTTTTGTTATCAGAGTTAAGCTAATTTTATCAAATGAGTTGGGTAGTGTTCCCTTTTTTTCTATAATCTGGAAGGGTTTGTGTATGAGGTCTGTCTCAAGTGGTAAAGAAAATAAAATTCCATAAAGTGACAAATAACATTTTGACAAATTCCTATCAAGAAAGAAGATCTCCGTTCAAACTTACTTTATACCAATATTAACCAAGAATTGTTAGTCAAACCTCTCTTCTAGTTGAAATATTGTGAGTCCTTGTTAGGCACAGGTAAAATACAAGGTAATTATGTGGAGGTTTTAATGGGAAGAACCAAGATGTAAGGATAGAGTTTCCCAGCATTTTTACCCATCACCAAATTTTATATACATATATATGCATATATATACACACACACACGCATACATATATATACATATATAAATGCAACAAAGATTGCCCAATACATACTCTTACTATGTGCAATACATTATGACATTTTGTATTCTAGTCTAGTCTCTTTATAAAACATTCCAGTTATAACTGACTTAGTTGATTTCATGACATATTAATGTGTCACCACATATAGTTTAAAAAATTCTACTTTAGGGGTCTTGGGACTTGCTTCAGACCATGCTATGAATTCTCTATGTGACTTACGTTACCTAATGTCTCTGTGTCTCGGCTTCCTGTAAAATGCCACTGAGCTCACAGACTCGCTGTAAGTATTAAACGAGATATAAGTTTTAATATTATTTTGAAAGAAGCATAAAGACTAAGAGAAGTAAGAAGTTTTTATTCAGGGATTAATATCAGAGCAATCAGTGCTCCAGAAACTGGACTTTGCATCATAACACAAAAACTAGTGTAGGAAAACAACTTTAAATAATGAGTTTAAAAGGTTAAACAAACATACAACTACCATATGACCCAGAAATTGCACTCTTGGACATTTATCCAAGAGAAACAAAACTTACGTTCACACAGAAACCTGCACAGGGATGCTCACAGCAGCTTGATTTGTAGTAGCCTAGGACCAGAATCAGCCCAACACCCTTCAGTGGGTGGACCATTAAAGAAACTCTGATGCATCCATATCATGGAATACTGCGTAGCAATAAAGAGGAACTATTGTATATACAACAACTAGGATAACTCTCCAGAGACTTATGCTGGTGAAAAAATCCAGTCCCAAAAGCTTGCATACTATGTGCTTCCATTTATGTGACATTTTTGAAATAACATAATTTAGAAATGGGGGGCAGATCAGTGGCTGCCAGGGCCTAGGAACAGGGTAGGGCTGGAGGAATGGAGTCAGGGTGGTGATAAAGGGGCAACAGGACAGGTCCTTGTGGTGATGTGACTGCTCTGTGTCCTGGCTGTGATTGTCGGTACACAAACTACACACTTGACACACTTGCATAGAACTAAATAGACACACGCAAATACGAGGGCACATAAGACGGGGCAAATCTGCATTAAGACCGGTGGTTAGAATCAATGTCGATCCATAGCCTGGTTGTGACTCTGTAGCCAATATCCTGGGTGTAACACCCGAGCCGAGATCCTGGTTGTGACTCTGGAGTGTAGCTCTGCAAGATGTGACCAAGAGGGAAGCTGCATAAAGCGGATATGTGTTATCGCTCTGTATTATTGCTTACAACTAGATGTGCCTACAATTATCTCAATAAAAAACACAGTTAAAGAAAGATCAAGTGGCAGTCCTCTTCTCCATAAATGCTCCGCACACTCACACACACCCACACTCACACAGCCCTCTTCAAGTTAGGGGTAAACTCTCCCAGACTGTCACTTAGGCAGTCCTAAAGAGCGCAGGTTGAGAGTTCCTGTCCCTCCCAGCCCTCCTTACACCACCCCCTGTCCCTTGTAACGTGGTGGCTTGCTCCCTGCCCCCTTGTCCCTTTGACTGGAAACACCATGTTTCTTGCCCACCAAACTCGTTAGTTACTCATTAAATAAAATAAGCAATCCATTTGAAAAAACAAGGCAACTGGAGAGCAGCGTTTGTGGTCCAGTATGTCATAGGCCATCCGGACATCAATGCGGCCGAGTGTAGGACACAGCTTTCCTTCTGTCTGGGTGCCGAGAAATTCCTTCCAGGATAGCGAAGGCGGGGTGTGTGCCAGGACACAGGCCAAGTGTTGTCAGATGGCACGGGGCCTTGAGCTCTGCGATGAGGATTCCATTTCAGAAAGGAGCATTTTAGGAAAGTGTCCAGGATGGCATGGAGGGTGAGCAGAGATAGTGGACAAGACCCCAGAACCCCCCAAGTGTGGCCCGAGCACCAGTGCTAGTCTGCTAGCTGCTGGTTTCCGTCGGTGAGAAAATTAGTGCAGGAATCGACAGTTCCGATTTAGAAACCCGTCCTTCACCGCAGATGGTCTGAGGGGCTTTGCTCTACAAGGCTGCCAGGGGTGCGGAGGGGAGGGGAGGTGGGCCCGGGTCATCTAAGAGGGAAGACGAAGCTGAGCATCAGATTTGAAGAAGTGCTAAAACTCTGAATTAGGACATAACATCACAAGCTATCATCAGAATACTGGGAGGAAAAAGGATTAACTTTATCACTGGGAAAACATTTCCCCCAAAATTTCTGAGAAGAAAACCAGTAAGAGCTCAAGTCTTCTCTCCATTCCAGACGGGGTTGCTATTATTTTTCAAGAGAACATTAACTGAACAAGGAGTTTTTCAAATAAACACTCAGTGAAGGAAGGAACAGGCATTACTGATTTTTTTCAGTCTTTTATATTTCAAAAAAGCCATTAAAAGCTTTGAATGCTTGAGATATTACATAAATTATCCTATTATTGTGGCAATGAAAGGATTTCACACACATCCATTTACTTCTGATTTGATTTCCCTCCATGAAAAGTCTTTGTTTTTGAAAAATATTTGTCATGCTGCAGATATAGTTCACATTAATCAAGGAGTATATTTAAAAGGTAAGATTTTAAGTGCCTTATTAGAAGAGAAAAAAATTGGCCTCACATAGCTACTTAACAGTCTGCTTCTTTTCACAGTATATTTGCCAGCCCACCTAAAATTAATTGTCCTTAGAAACTCATTTTAGAAAGCTGATTTCACTCCACAGCTCACCATTTGTGTGCCTTCTGCCAAAGAGCCTATTTGGTAAGTGACAAAGAGTGGACAAACACTTGTTGGTTCCTCCTTGGTCGCAGACTCTACAGCTTGAAGGAGGGGCTATAAGCAGTGTCCTGGAATAGCTCTTACAGAATGAAATATACGTGACTAGACCCCAGTATTGTGCAGAGGTGGTACTTGACGTGTTACCCCTCTGTTGGAGAGTCCTCCATACCTGCCCTCCGTACCTGCCTCTTTCCCACCAGCTCCCTCCCCGTCCCATTCAGGTCCATGTTCAGTGCCTCGGGGGAGGGCACAAATGGGCTGTCCAGCAGAAATCCAAGCTTTAGTTCCCAAAAGCCTAAGAGGAGAGGATTGGGCAGGCATAAATATAAAGAAGGATGATTTCTCTAAGACCAAGAGAGAATTTCTCAAGGTTGGAAGGAGGAAAGAAGAAGGAGAGCAGGATGCCCATGAACAAAAAGAGATGGCCAGACCCCAGGGATATGAGCTGTGTTGTATGTCTAGGAAGACAAGACCACAGATAGGCCAGGGAAGATTTCCATGCCCTAAGAATGGCACCGAGCAGCAGAAAGTCAGATCTAAAGGAGCCATGGGCACAGGACTCTGAATTATCCATGGCAATATGGGGACCAGCGATCATCCTCTCTCTACCATCTCAACATCTTGAAATGGGGTAGGATCTTGGAATTGTGGAGCAACACCAGGAAGATCAGTGAGGGGGGAGAGAACTCCAGGAAGAGCTGATGGCAAGATTTCCTGCCCACTCCCAGCAGACCAGAAGCCCAAAATCAAGAAATTGAGTTGAGTTATAGAATAATATAGAGTTACATTTCTTGCTCATTTGAGTTCATGGATTGAGATCACCCACCACAAATAAACACGTAGACACACAGTATTTGTGTATACCGAACAATATTGGTGCCACATGACAGACCATTACTTTGTTTCATTACAAGGTAAGTGCAATGTGCTACATCAGTAAAGTAATTGCCATAGATGTCCAAATTCAAACTGTCTGTAAAATGACTTGTATTAAAGGCATAGCAGCATACGGATGTCTATGTCTGTCTATGTACGTATGTAGGAGAACAGGTGCTGATGGGCTGGAGCAGGAGAGATGTCTGGCAAAGAGAGATCAAACTTTGAGTCCTTTGATTCAGAGTTTGAAAGTACTCCAGACGAGATACGGCTCTCTCCAGTTCTTCATTCTGGGGGCCTAGTAAATCCTTGTTCACAAAAAGTCATTGGAACCAGAATACCTTGATTTGCACTACCAGATTTGCCTGAGTCTCTCACATTTACCAATGGCAGATTTTCTCTAACTATTACATTTTAGTCCTAAATCAATGTCTTTCCAAGTTGCTCTAGGATGGGGTAGCAAACTATTTTACATACTTCACACCTGTCCAAACATACCTGCAAAATTATATCTTCCTCCACAATACTATGCTATCCCCAACATCAAGACACACTTGGAAACTCTAAATAGACAAGTGAAAATATAAGTCGCAACAAAAACAAAAAGAAGAATGGAAAGCAATTGGAGACCTAACCTGTTTTCCTCCAGAGTTCTGAATTCATCATATGGGAAGTGGTCTTGATCCAAGAGAAAAAACCATAAGATAAACAGAAATTTTAAATAAAAACCCCCATTTTAAATGAAGCTGTCAAGTCAAAGCAGACCTAATGAGAATCAGCGAGCCCATTCAGCTCCTATTAGCAAAAACGCAAAAAGAAACCAAATCAGTCAGCGCCGGTGAGGTGAGAAAGAGGAGCAAATTGAAAAGCACCTAAGTTTAGACATAAAGCAATTAAAGTCAAGAGACATGGCTAAATCTATCACAATAAGCCTTCAGCCCGTGAGCCTGTTTCTAAAAACTTGAAAGCCAAATCAGAAACAAAAGTCCAACTTCAATTAGAAAATGGCAGAATGAGGGTGAGGCAGTGGTCTTCACGCTCTCTTGCACCTCTGGCCCCAAGGCCCTGGACATTGGCGGTCAGACCCAGAGCCCCAGCCCTGACACCCTAACTCCCTTTCTTCTCCTCGCCTGCCCACTTTCATTGGTGACTTGACTTCTCCTGATAGAAACATCTTCTCTCCAAACATCTGGACGTCTGAGTCTCACCAAGGCCACACATACATACGAATGGAGCGGGTGTCTGCCGAGAGCTGGGATGCAAGGATGCCAGGAGAGATCGCCACAGCTGCCACCACACACACACATTCCACACCCATGGCCTAAAATATACCCTTTCCAATCCTACAAAGTCTAGAGCTTCCCCCATAGGACTACTTCTTTTGAGCGGAAAGATTATATTCAGAAAAGCCTGCTTAAAGCAAACATGTCTGAGGGGGTTAACGCAGAACAGAGTTAGCCTTCATCTGCACCCTACCGGCGTATAAGGTCAGGGCAAGGAACAGGTGGTGCTCTGACTGGGGAAAAAGGAGACGGGATTCAGGAGGGAACCCCTGTTTGGAGCACGTTTGTTTTCAACAATAAGGTGCCTGAGCACCTGAGGGATGAAGGAGAGGTGAGAGGCCACAAGGCCTTCACTGTTCAAGAAGTGCACTTCTCTTTAGAGAAAGACTGTGCAGTATTAGACACAGGCTTTGGAATCAAAAGATCTAGGTTAGAATCCCAGCCCTGTTACTGTGGGACAGTCTGCTCACCTGTAAAATGAAAAAAAAAATCAATAACTCGTATGGTTTCAAGAACTCAAAGGGAAATGGCTGGTATCTGTTGAGCACTTACCTGCACCAGTTACACTGCCTGGATCACATCCGTGCTTCCCACACTTGAATGTGCACAGGCCCCTCGGCATCTTGCTAAAATGCAGGCGAGCCCGTGGAGCTGGGGTGGGGCCTGAGATTCTGCATTTCTCACAAGCTCCCAGGCAGCTCTGCTGCTGCTACCGGTTTGCAGATCATACTTTGACACAAGGGCTTGTGTCACTGAAGCTCACAGGGACCCTAGGAAGGTGGGCTGTTATTACCCATGCAAAGCTCACCCTCGATGGGCTAAAAAGCACAAATGCTGCCGTAAAGATGAAGTTCTTTAAAAAGGAAAGAATTAGGCTGGCTTGTCCATAGCTTTTCCTTACCACTCAGTGTAGAGCCAAGGGCCAGTGTCCTCGGCATCATCTGGGGCTTGTTAGAAATGCAGAATCGCAGGCGTTGCTGGACCCACAGTCCACATCCGCATTGTAACAAGATCCCAGGTGAGTCGCGTGAATAGTAAAGTGTGAAAAGAGCAGGATTATAGGATTAGTCTCCATTTTTTATTAGGTATGCCTATTACCACCAAGACATTTTCTTTCTATAGAGTCAAATTTTATGTGGAATAAAGAATTATCATTTTAAATAACAAAGGGAAATGATGGAATAAATTCCCACCTCCCCCCTCACACATGCGCCTAGTGGTAAAAAGTGAAAAATGCCCTCCTTGTTGCAGCTCTTGTAAGAATGGCTGAGCAGCACTGTTTCCTAAGGTCAGTAATCTTGACCCATGAAAAAGCATCCTGACCAAAAATTAAAAATTAATAAAAGCTTTCAAGATAATTTAATTTCCTACAAAGTAACAAATATGTGGAAAGCTAGTAAACAATTCTCTCACTCCATTGATGGTACTTGAAATTTATACTTGGGAATTGCATACATTCCATCCCACACACCTGCAGGCCTGCTCTCACTCAAGTAGAGAGTGTAGAAAAAATTAGGAAGCTCAGACTCTGTGTTCAGGGTGTTTATTTTCTCCAAGATGTGGTATAATTTTCGAGGAACTATTCAGAAGTGGATGAAAAGGAATATAGTCATAGATCAGTTGAGGAAAGGAGTCTCTACTACATGTCGGTGAGGTCTGGAAATGACCACAGGGAGAGCCGTTTTTAGTGAAGGGGTATGTGATGGTGGCCACCCACAGGGTCCCGGGGTTGGTGGGGCCAACAGGTGCCTGAGCAGCCTCTGCCCCAGGGCCTCTCCAGTGAGGGAGAAAGGGAATGCACGTCAGAGGCAAAGGGACAGAGCCTGTGCCGTGGTCTCTCCCAAGCAGGGAAGACTCTGGGGCTATTAGTTCTATTGTTATTCTCAACAGATGGGGCTCCAAAAATACACTTAAGCTTTATAAAGACAATAAGGGGCTGAGATTCAGACCATAATTCTAAGTGAGGAAAGCGTCTTCCCAAATCTATTGCCACCTACCCAAGGTCACCTGCCTTCCCTTACCTGGAAGTGCTGATGCCAAGAGCAAAGAGAAGCAAACTGCACCCACCAACATGCCGGGTTCTGGACAGACGCATTTTTGGTCTTTGGACCAGGAGTGCCAGGCAGGAAATGGGTGTGAGGTGCCATCTTTGTTTGTTTCAACTCTCTCTCCACTTCCCCCTTTGAAAAACCACTGGAAGTTTGTGTGTGGGAATCCATATGCATTTTTTTAATATTTATGCCCACACACTTATAATTAATACTATTTTGGTGGCCACTGGACACTTGCTGTGAAAGTGCCATTTCTACACATAAGAGGAGAACTGGGAAACGTTTCCATACCACAGTGCAGTTCTCAGCACTTTTAAATACCCTGTCATAGCTGGTATTAAAATTGCCAATCTGCATTTATGTTGAATATGGAATGTATATTAAACTTTAATTTTAATAAGCAATAGAAATGGAACCATGGCAGCCCGAATCATCACAGTTCTTGACTTTAATGTGAGTCAATGAATTTTGAGACTAACTACGCACAAAGCGCAGGTGGCAGTAGGCGCTACAGGAGACCACGGAGGCAACCACGCCAAAGTCCTCTGGGGCCCTTCTCAGGAGTACTAGTTGCCTGATCTTCAACTCTGCCACAAAGTGGAAGCTACTTATGATGGGGTATGTCTAGACTGGGGAGAAATGTGCACGTGCACATCCACACATGATTTTCCATAAAGGCAGAAGGTGACAGGTGTCAAATGAACTCTGCCCAGTAAGAGTGCTCTGCAAATCCGAAAAGGAGGAGATAGCTGGGGCCAGTGCAGCCACAAGGCTCTTTGGAGGAGAGTAGAACTTGGTTTCAGCCTTAAAGGGCAGTGGGATGTGAAGGTAGAAAGAAGGGAGGAGCACATTCTGCGTGAGGGAAAGCAACGCTGCAGAGCAGCTATTCCAAGGCACGTTTGGAGAGTGGTCAGGCAGCCAGGGGTGTGACAGTGAAGAGCCCAGACTCAGGAGCCAGACTGGGTTCCAGTCCTGACTCCACCACTTCCCAGCCAGTGATCTGGGGCAAGTCATTTTCCTGAGCTCTCAGCACCTCATAGACATTCATGCCGATTAGATGAGCTGAGACTCGAAAGTGTTCAGACCAGGTGCACTGGAGGAGAGTGCTCCTGCAGGTGAGTTCTGGGAAACAGGTTTGAAAAGGCAAACTGGGGTCAGCTTGTGGATGTCCTTGAGTGACTTGCTTTGAGCTTGTTCTGAAAAGCAATAGGAAGCCACTGAGGGTTTTGAATGGCATAGAAGTCAGAGCAACACAGAGCATCTTTCCTGAAGTGTTGATGCAAAGGTTTATTTTGTCTCCTTTCCTCCAAATCTACCCTTGTATAGGCATCTTGAAAAACTCTCATTTTCCTCTCTTACCATATCTTTTCATTGCAGTTTTCACTCCTCTTTTGATTTTTATAATTATTTTGTTCAAATTGTGAGAGTTTTGGGGCCAGCCCGATGGTGCAGCGGTTAAGTTCATACGTTCTGCTTCTTGGCGGCCCGGGCTTCACCAGTTCGATCCCGGGTGCGGACATGGCACCGCTTGGCCCGCCATGCTGTGGTAGGCATCCCACATATAAAGTAGAGGAAGATGGGCACGGATGTTAGCTCAAGGCCAGGCTTCCTCAGCAAAAAGAGGAGGACTGGCAGTAGTTAGCTCAGGGCTAATCTTCCTCAAAAGAAAATAATAATTGTGAGAGTTTTGCATTCATATTGCTTTAATGACCCTATAATTACTAAGCTAAACTATCAGAAAGCCTGAAAAATAAAGATGGACCATAACAAAGGACATTTTCCCCCTCCTAATTGCAATTAAGAAGAACATCTGCTTAAAGCAAGCAAGACTTACTGTATTAAATACCCATTATCAGAAAAATATTAGGTTCATTGAGTTCATAATCTATAAATGTAAGAATAAAGTGCCCCAGGGGTGTGTTCCAAATGAGGCTAGATTCGGAAATACAGAGTTAATCACCATACCTAGTGTTAAAACGTCAGATTTATTATATTTAATTAAGTAGCTTAATGATCTCTCCAACTCTGATAAGTTGTCTTTATATCAAGTATGGAAATACGATATTAGCAGTCAAGGAAAACGCACAGTCTTCAAGTGGGACCATTTTCCTCATGAATAATTTTTGCCTTATTTGATCTAAATTTTCTTCTCAACTAAACGCTGGTAGCCCATGTTGGATTCTCTGATACTGGCCCCACAGCCTCCTCAGCCTCCTCTGACTACAGCCACAGCTGTGGGACAGGTCCTAGCCGGGAGCCACTCCCATCTAATGGCCCCTCTCCTCCAGCATGCACCCGGTGTCTGGGGTGGTGTCAGCCCCACACAGGCACCAGAGGAACCTGCAGGGGTGTTAACACCCCGTGGGCAGCCCTCAACCTGTGGGGGCGAGGGTGAGCAAATGCTTCTCCCGTTCTTCCCTCAGGCAGACAATTCCCGTACTCATGTTGCCAGCGGGTCCCGGGGCTTGAGCCTCAGCGCCCACAGTAGTGCTGGCTCAGGGATGGTGCCCGCCAGGGCTTCCCCTCTTTCCCATTTCTCTTCCAAGCTCACTGCCCACACGAGCCCCTGAACACACACTCTGCTTTCAGGGGCACCCTGACCACAACAGCCTGAAGACACAAATCCAAATACAGGGAAAGAGAATCTATTTTGGCAAATTAAAGTGATGTCAAATATCTATAAAAATCAATAACCATGGCCTATCTTATAGGAGGAACATTTATTTCAATTTAGAAAATGAGTAGTGTTATATAGATATTCCCAGTAGCAGTTTGACTTTATTTCATTCTTTTATTATTTTAAGGCTATTTTGGGAAGCTTTGAATATACAGCTACCGCTGATATTTCCCCAGATCCTACTTGGCAATCCCATATTAAGTCCAAGGATGTGCTAAATTGGATGATAAGGCAGAAAGTTGAGTTTATACCAGATGTAATGGTGTTTTAGCCTTTGTTTTATATTGGAACATGTCAAAAATGACTTTTTAAGGAAAACTCTCTGATTATTAAGCAGTACCTTATTATCTCGACAAACTGATTTTTCTATAGGAATATCTTTATTTGTAAAGAGAATGTGTTCAACACAGCTTTGTGAGAAACCTCATTATCAGAGGTAGAAATAACACAGAAGGCATAGGAATGAGGTCTCAGATATGACGACAAGGATGTTTATGTTAGAAAAATATTAAATAAGACTGCATGTAATCTCAAATATGTGAAAAATACAAGACGCATCCAGAAGCTCAGAAATCTCTGTATCTGGAAAATACAAAGAAGCATCTAGACGCTCTGAATGCACGAGAGAGAAAGGGAGGGACTGCGTTCAATTCAGGGCTTCTAGGCAGTTCTCTGTGGAGGCAAGGGGGGGCATAGGGGGATGTGAAATGCTCTGCCCAGCAGTTGGGGGGGTTGTTGAGGACTAGGCACCCACTGCAGTAAGTACTGTAATTTTCCCCACACTGTAGATGAGGAAACGGAGGCTCAAGGTCACTTCCTCAAGCTCCCCCAGCTCCAGAGCGGCAAGTCAGCTGTGCTCCTGACTAATACATTGTGTCAGTGTTTTGTTTTAGTCACTGTTATCTCCAAAGGGCCCAGCACGGTACCTGCTGTATATGATAACCAATAAGTGTATGTTTCCCATGAATCAATGAATCAATGAATGAATGATTAAGAAAAGGGCACCATTAGCACCTTTCCAGTCTTCCAATCTTCCCTGGAGCGTCAGGGGGCCCTGGGTACCACAGCATCCACTGGCATGTGCTCAATGAAAAAGATCTTACTGATGCCTAAAATGCCTTTAATGGGAAAAAGGCTTTAATTCCAAATTAGAGGTTAAATGCTTAAAAAGAAAATCCTGGTGGAGATGACCATGCACCAAAAGTCATTGCCATATTAGTCAGTCACATCGCAAGTATAAATGACTGAGACAGCGTTTGCTGCTATCTCACTGTTTTGTTGGGGTGCAAGCGGCCAGCCAGCCAGAGATCTGGCACTGAACAGCTTCTGTGAGAGACAGGGCAGTTACCAAACAGGGAAGAGGTGACAGAAGGAAGAGATGCAACATGAAGAAATCAGACCCTAAAAACTGCATACCTGTCTCTACGGGCTGAGTGTACCTTAAACTGGAACACAGAGAAAAGAATCAGCTCCTGGAAGAATTTCTATCAAGCACGGCTTCAAACACCCACAGCTCTGTTTGATGAATTTATGCAGATTCTTCTGTTTTTCCTGACTTAACACAGTCAACCTCATTATAAACAAGACTCTTGTCTAGAAGTTTCATTATCTGAATATTTCAGCATCTAGCCAGGGAAAGAGAAATTTTTATAGTTATTTCAAAGGGAGTGATTAGTAACAAAAGTGTTAAAACAGAATTGTAACAGGACATTGGTTGCAGATGAGTTGGGAGGACTAAGGGAGCAAAATGGGGCCGAGGTGGAACCAGGTCCCAGGACCCCTCCCTTTCTGAACTGTCCTGTCGTTGAGCAGCGACCCACTATCCACCATACTCTTACTGCCTGCGGGCTGGGAGCCCACGGTCCCACTGATTCGGCCGGAACTGCTTCTGATGCCATTCGTACCGACGCCCTGCTGCGCGGTACAGAGCTCACCCTGCTGTTACATGCACACTCCCTTAACTGCTGTCGCTGTCAGTCGGTGGGGTCTCCACAATGGCAGAAGGAATCATAGTTGGGCCAGGTGACTGTGAAAGTTGGTAATTAATTGGGATACATCAGAGATACATCAGAGATACTCTTGTGGAAGTGCAGCTAACGGGTGACATCCTGCATTTGAATGAAGGCCTATTGACCGTGCAAACTGCATAAGCACTGTGTTTACTCTATTTACAGTGAACACTAACAGCATATAGTTACTAACACTACACTGTGGTGAAAGAATCTAATTCCATGTTCGAGAAACAGCTGTAGGTTCTCTCTGTTTTCATCCTTAGCAGAGTGACAGGCAGAGGTAGGGAGTAACCTCTTCTGAGAAAGCAGTGAGTGTTTCCAGGCGTACACGGTATAGTTGTATCATGTTGAGTGGAATTATGACTTTTTATTGTCTTTATTTGGAGATTGAGTCTGGGTTAAGAAGATACGATGGGAGGCCAAGTTGACGAGGGATGGACTTGCAATGGTTAATTTTATGTTTAACTTGATTGGGCCATGGGCTACCCAGATATGTGGTTAAATGTTCTTTCCGGATGTACCTGTGATGGTGTTTCTGGATGAGAGCAACATGTGAATTGGTGGACTGAGTAAAGCAGATGGCCCTCCCCGGTGTGGGTGAGTCTCATCCAGTCCACTGAGGGCTTGAATAGAATGCAAGGCTGAGTAGAAAAGGATTCGTTCTCTCTGCCTGACTCATTTCAAGCTGGCACGTCAGTCTTCCGTCTTCAGACTCAGACTGGAACTTACATATCGGCTCTCCTGGTGACCGGGCCTTCAGACTAGAGGGGACCTATTCCATCAGCTCTCCTGGGTCTCCAGCTTGCCAACTGCACATCTTCGACTTCTCAGCCCCCACAATCACACAAGTCAATTCCTTATAGAAAATATATATATATTAGGACTAAACCTTTAAGGACTGAAATGTTCAGTAGTTGAATTGAAGGAGAAGAAGGTCCCTATGGAGAAACAAGCTAGCGGGCTGCCGATCAAGTGGAAGAAATATCTCAAAGCTCAAAGCAAACATAGAAAGATATGGAAATAAAAAGGAAAAGGGAAACCACTGGGGAGATAAACACAGGAGACCCACCCATCACCAGACTAGAAGACAGGAGCAGATGGAAGGTGGGGAGACCGTGCATTGACCAGCTCTACTGTGATTGACAGTCTTGGCAGAAAAATGAGTGAAAACTGATGAAAGCCCTTTGGAAGCCCTAAGAGCAGAGTGAGTTAAACAGCCAAAGAGAAGACTGAGTTCAGAGAACTCTGTCAAGGAGACACTTAAAATGTTGAGGTACATGATTGGAGAAAGTTGTATACCGAGAAAGCTCAAAGGTCTCCGGGTGGGGGTGGGGGGCAGTGTGTGTATCTGTGTACCTCTTGGCACTTTTTATTCAAAAATGGGTACAAATTATGTGCTTTCTAATGGTGCTGGCCATAGCAGCAGGTGATGGTGTGAAAATAAAACTGGAATCAAGGACATAAGAGTTCTGCTACTAACCAACCCATGGACAAGCCATTTAATTCAATTAAACCTAGATTTACTCATGATGTGTAATCCTCAGTCTCTCTAGACCTCCATAAAGACGTAAGACCAGATCACGTGTCCCCAAACCAGAAGCACCAGGGGCGCCTGCCAGTCCCAGGCCCAGGAGCCCCACTCTGCTAGATCTGAAGTGAGCTCAGCGGTAGGAATTGTAAAAAGCTCCACCCCCACTGGCTCAGGAACAGAGCCCGCTTTGGGAACCACTGGTCTGTGTGATCTCCATGATTCCCTCCAGCACTAACATCCCAGAGTGATCCCTGAGTCTCCAAGAACAAGGGACTGAGATGCCATCCATCAAATTGGGGTTTTGATTCTCACGAGCCACAGAAGTAGCAGGGCTGTTTGGTTTTCAAATAGGCTCACTTCCCAGCACTGTTCCTTTTGTTTTATTTGGTTGTAGGAGAGGAAAGAGCCCTTTGCATAAACCACTGCCTTTGTGTCAACAACGCACCTCCAAACAAACTGATGAAAAGAATGGAAGGAGGCTGAGCATAGATCGGTGGATCAGCCCGCCAGGAGATCTAGAAAAACTTATACTTTCCCAAAAGGCTAAATGAAAGTCTTAAGTATAGAGAGAGCAAATGTTTTCATTTAATGTTAACTTTCCTCCTCTGAGAACTGACTGTGGGCTGTGCAGTGAGCTGTCCCTGGCGATGACACAGATGAGTGGGAGTCTGATTACACTGTGTCTGAGGGGAAAGTTCCTTATTTAGGGCTGTTCTCATTCTTCAGTTCTACTAGTTACATGTACTAAGGGTGCAGTATTGCTGGCTCACACCTCTGTTAGGAGCTTCTTAAAACCACAAACACGAAAATTTGATTTTGCACAAAATATATACATTCTGACTTATCTAGAGTCAAAAATTAATTTTGTAGCTGAAAAACATTTTATTTGAAACTCCTTTAGAATATTTTGAAACCTCTATCTGATTACAAAATGTTAATATTATGTTTCCTTATTTGATGTCAATTGGGCTATAATAGTTCATTTTATCAAACCTCCCCAGGACATCCTGACATGTTTATGAGCTGATCACTACAGTGATATGATTTTCATTTGTAAGAGAATGTATTACTATCTAGTCATCCCATTTCCTAAGAAACCCCCTCTCTCCTCTTAAATTAGAAACCAGGTATGAATTTTAACCTTTTTGGTCTGTGATAAAAGTGTTTTAAAGGCTTCTTGTAAAACACAATATCATTATTTCATTGCTAAGGTACCCAGGAAAATAGAGCATCTGTGGAAATCAAGTTAACAATAGCTACTGCCATGTATAATTGACAACTGAGTAACTCCCACACTCTTCCAGCTCCTCAGTAGCACTTCAGCTTCATCCTGATCCAAAGATCTGGAATGACAAACTATTAGGTAAGGAAGGGATCTGACAGCTCATCAAATGCAACTTTCCTTGTTTGGAAACCTGTCTTTCCACCCTGAGATATGGGTACTCAGCTTCTGCATGAACTCCCGGGACAAGGAGAGAGCCAGTGCCAATGTCGGAAACTAACAGTTACTGGAAAACCATCCTAAGGATATGTTCACTCCTACCTTCACCATTCTGACCTCTGAACAACAGGGGAAGACCAATCTCCTTCCCCTTACA
Organism: Equus caballus; assembly: GCF_041296265.1. Lineage (NCBI taxonomy): Eukaryota > Metazoa > Chordata > Mammalia > Perissodactyla > Equidae > Equus > Equus caballus. Next base: position 66,000,808 of record NC_091703.1, on the reverse strand, counting down.
GCTCTTCAAACACTTGAGGACCGCTAGGCCCACCAAGACATCTTGAAGTTGCACATGCCTACTTCCCACGCCGTCCCTCCCGTAACAGATGTTTTCTATGACCAAAACTTCTGCTTCCAGACCTCCTATAACTCCAGAATAGGAATGTTTTGTCTATAGAGGGAAAATACCATCTTTGTAAAGGAGTATTGATTTCTCTTTTAGAATTGAAAATTAAATGTTTATTACAGAAACAGTAAAGATTCTGTAGTATAGGCACTTGGCTGTGTAGGTACTTACCAGGCCCCGCGTGTTCTGTTATGAGCTCTTCAGTCAGTGAGTTGCTGCTCTCAAGTGAAGACACAAAGTTGTCTTTGAGTGCTCAGCAGCTAACAAACTGCCAGCATGTGATGAACATTCAATAGATGTTTGCCTTAATTAATGAAATCTCAGACTCCTCAGTTGAATTTTTAGAAACCCTGTCATCCTTAATTAATTGCATAATAAACACCTCTCTAGTCAAGATCTGTAAATGAATGAAAGTCCAGCTGTTTGCATAGAACAAAGGGGTCTTGTGGATGCAATATGGAAGTTCTACCTACAATTATTGCCCCAGTAATTTTTCTTCTGCATAAAATCCATTCTTCTTCAGGAAAAGATTATTTTCACTATTTTTCTGATCATTTGCAAAGCCAAGGGCATAATCCACATATTACACATCCATCCCTTTTTTGTAAAACATTATAATAGAGGTACGTTTTCCTTTTAAAGCCCATTTTTAAAATTCTTTCATTTGTTACAATATTGGTTGTTAATAACAATAACAAAAAATCTTGCAACTGGATGTCTTGCATCTTGGACACTTTTCAAAGCCCTTCTAAAATATATGAAATTATCATCAGCCCATCTTTGTGAGAAATGTCTAATTCTCTTGTCTTGCTTCCTTTTATAAAGAGAAGTCATGCAATTGCCTTAAAAAAAAATTCCTCGATCTAAGAAATATTCCTTTAACCCATAGTTGTCACACCCCAAACTCCCCTGTCATTTCCTGACCTGAAGCGAGTCCTGGAACAAGCCATCTCTGAGATCAAGGCTGTTTTGCACCCAAAGGTTGGAAGTGACTTCGCCAGCCCCCAGGAACCCCAAGGTAATCCCTCATTTCTGTCCCCAGTTAATCTAGGCCCCAGAGACCACCCTGTACTCTGTTCAACTTTAACAATGAAATTAGGGTAAACTTTGGGTTTATGTAAGCTTCAGATCTCTTCACAGCAAATTCTTAAGGAGATGAGCCATGCCACAAGACAAAGCTCCCAGAAGGACAGCCTGCTGTGACTCCAGCTGATGACCAACTCCTCCCCGTTGAAAGGCCTCCAGCTAAAAGTGCTAGGCCCGAGCCAGCCACAGTGATTCGGCTGGTGCTGGCGGAAACACGGGAGAAACAGCAACCGGCAGTAACTTCATTCCCTAAAAAAATCATTTCGTTCAAGAAATATATATTGTGCTCCCCCTGCGTAACAAACATAAATAATTGTTTAAAATTTAATTTTGAGCAAATTAAACTTCCTTACACCTTTCCTCATAGTGTGACATATTTCTGGGAACCAGAGGAGAATGAAGTTTACTTGTCTCAGGGAAGTAGAAAGCATACGAGTTAAGGCAGTTTTCAAAATATCTTTTAGTTGTATCTAGCCTTTCTCATTTCTTCTTCCTCACATTATGTAATCATCTTGGTTAAACCTGTGGGCCAAAAAACTCCCCATGCTATGTTTTTTACCAGTTGTAGTGGATATTGTTTTCACTGTCTGGCACGTTATAACCCAACAGTGTTCATTTCTTTTCTTAAAGATCCTATATTTCTCTTTAAATATAACCAGATTTTTGAAGTCATTTGAAAACATTTTAAAATAAAATTGTACAGGTTCTTATTGATAGTGATAAGGGAATCATAATGCCACAATAAACCCAAGGTTCAAACCTAAATGCTCTCAGGGCAGGCACTGAATTAAGCCATGCTTCATCTGACAGATGTCTGTCAATTAAATGTCATGACTTTGTTGATAGGAAGAAATTGCAAATGTCTCTTAAAGAAAATTATTTTGCAGAGGTGAAATTGGTAAATACAAAACTGTAAATAGCACCTACAATGTTTTAGATGTTAAAAGAACAAAAAGTTTCATACCATATCAAAAAAGAATATATAATAGATTTTCTCCCTTGCGATTCTGTTTCTGTATTTGTTCGCCAAAAATTTAGTAATTTAAAAATTGGATTTGCATGAACTCATTACATGGTTATCTTTAGAGAAAACCAAATAATAGATTTTGAAAGGCAGAGGAAAGACACAACATAGAAAGAATCAAATAAATAAATAAGAGGAAACAAGCAGTTGACAATCATTGTCCTTGCCAAATTGGTCCCCAGAGGGGATCTCAGGTCAACTATCAAGTTTGTGTGATCTCCACAATTTTTTATCCTGAAACTTGCTGCACTTCTTACATTGGTGTCAGTTCTGAAGATTATCAGAAGTTTTCTCCATTATATGAACTATTGTTGACCTGAAATGAGGAAACTTCTAGAAGAAAACATAGGCATTGGAGCTGGCCCGGTGACATAGTGGTTAAGTTGCGCACTTGACTTCAGCGGCCTGGGGTTCACAGGTTCAGATCCCGGGCACGGACCTACACACTGTTCATCAAGCCATGCTGTAGTAGTGTCCCACATACAAAACAGAGGAAGATTGGCACAGATGCTAGCTCAGGGCAAGTATTTCTCACCAAAAATAATAGGCAGTACACTCTTCAAAATTGGTCTTAGCAGCATATTTTCAAGTACCATGTCTGACCAGGCAAGGGAAACAATAGAAAAAATAAACAGATGGGACTACATCAAACTAAAAAGGCTTTTGCACAGCAAAGGAAACCATCAACAAAACAAAAAGATAACCTAACAATTGGGAAAAGATATTTGCAAACCATATATCCAATAAGGGGTTAATATCCAAAATATAAAAAGCACTCATACATCTTGACAACCAAATTTAAAAATGGGCAAAAGATCTGAACAGACATTTCTCCAAAGAAGATATATAGATGGTCAAAAGGCACATGAAAAGATGTTCAACATCACTATCAGGGAAATGAAAATCAAAACTACAATGAGGCATCACCTCACTCCCGTCAGAGTGGCTGTAATTAACAAGACAGGAAACAACAAGTGTTGGTGAGGATATGGAGAGAAGGGAATCCTCATATACCATTGAAGGGACTGCAAACTGTTGCAGCCACTATGGAAAACAGTATGGAGATTCCTCAAAAAATTAAGAATAGATCTCCCATATGATCCAGCTATTCCACTGCTGGGGATTTATCCAAAAAACATGAAAACACGAATGCATAAAGATATATGCACCCCTATGTTCATCACAACATTATTCACAATAGCCAAGACTTGGAAGCGACCTAGGTGCCCATCAAGGGATGAATGGATAAAGAAGATGTGGTACATTTATACAATGGAACACTACTCAGCCATAAGAAACAACATGGGTGGACCTTGGGGGTATTATGCTAAGCGAAATAAGTCAGAGGGAGAAGGTCAAATACATATATCTCACTCATAAATAGAAGATAAAAACAACAACGAAAAAACACATAGAGATTGGATTGGTGGTTACCAGAGGGGAATGGGGGAGGGAGGAGGGTGGAAGGAGTGATTAGGCACGTGTGTGGTGATGGATTGTAATTAGTCTTTGGGTGGTGAACATGATATAACCTACACACAAGTTGAAATATAATGATGTACACTTAAAATTTATATAATGTTATAAACCAATGTTACCACAATTAAAAAAATAAAAATAATAAAAATAATTATTGAATGTATAGTAATCCAGTTCATAATCGTATAATATATTTCTATAGTCATTCAAAAAGTACTTACTGTGTGCCTACTAAGAGCCTGGCGCCAGGCTAGACGGGGATGGGAGGAGAGAGGAGCAGGCAGAGCACAGAGGTTTCGGACAGTGAAGCTACTCTGTATGATATTATGCTGGTGGGTAGACATCTTTATACATTTGTCCAAACCCATGGAATGTACACCACCAAGAGCAAACCCTAGGGTAAACTAAGGACTTTGGGGGATTACAATATGTCAATGTAGGTTCATCCTTGGTAAAACATGTATCATTCTGGTGAGTGATGATGATAATGGGGGAGGCTGTGCATGTGTAGGGCAGGCGGCATGGGAGAAATCTCTGTACCTCCCTCTCAGTTTTGTTGTAAACTTAAAACTGCTCTTAAAAATAATGTCTTTAAAAAATAATAATAAATCACAAAGCATAGCTTAGGAAGAAAGACAGAAAGGGAAATCTCCAAGTGATTAGAAACCATAAAAGAACTCAAAGCCAGGATGAAAAGCGTGTGCTGATGATGCTGAGAGACTGGGGGAATCAAAAGGAAGTGGGCCATGGTTTTTCTGATGTTTGTCTTAAATTTCACCTATCCTTCTACCAATCAGTATTCTCTATTGTTATCACAAAAGCTATTTTTATTTCACCTTACATACTAAATAATTTTTAAATATTTTTTACTACTTTGCATGAGAAATATATTAATCTTTGCTCTTCTTAATATTTTGTAAAACTTAATCAGAAGAAACATGATTCTCAAAGGATTGAGAGATCATGTAAATTTTTTTATATAACTCATGTCATTAACTGGTACGCTTAGGAGAAGACACACTTTAATAATCATTAGAACTGTACAAAGATAAATTAAAATCCACAGGTTCCAATTTCCACTGCCTTGACTACAACCCTGGGAAATTCACTTGATATTTCTCTGTCTCAATTTAGCCGTTTGTAAAACCAATTTAATAACATTCTTAATTTATTTCTAATGTCAGTAGGAGACTTAATTAATGTTGGCAAACTAATTTTCTTTGGTTAAAAAGGCTAGGTAATTATGCATTACTTTGGTGTTCTTAATTTTGAAAGTATTTTAAGATGTTTAAATGATTAAATCTGCCAACTTTGTAATGACCTTTGTTTTGATTCAATTAATCACAACATATTTTAATTTTTAAAGCGCATATATGGCTCTTCAAAGTGATAGTCTCTTCCATTCAGTTAAATGCCTCTCCTAAATTTAAAAGTCTTTGTACCTCATTTTTTATACATACCTATTGTTTTTTATTTAAATTTTATTCAAAGTCAATATGATTAACCTAAGAGGATTCATTGTCAGTTAAAACTATATATCGATAGATTTCAAATGGGCTTTGAACGCTGGCCTTAGTCATCTTATTCCTTCAAATACAGTGGGCGTGTGTGTGTGTGATGGGGCAGGGGCAAACTATGAGCTCAACAAACGTGTCAGAAGTCAGTTTCATCACCACACGTGCATCAGAAGTCAACTTCATCACAAATGTGGAATTGACGTGACTGGGTCAGGGCGAGGAAAATAGCACTTGGGTGTTTAAGAATGAGAATACATATTGTCTTATCATAGCTCTTCTTCCAGTAGATTAACAGAAAAAATAAAGTAAGGAAACTGAAAATAGACTGTTTTATCACATTGCCACCTTTTCCTAATATCCTGGCCTTAGTTTTGCCTAATGCATTTTCCTCACTTCCTTTTATGTCCCCAAATGATCAGGTCTCCTTCTGAGAAAAAGTAATGTGTAGAAAACTGCCTTAAAATTAGCTTTCCACAAAAGATGACATGAAGTATCAGTGCAAAGAAGGAGATAATAGGAATCTAGGGAAAGCGTGTCAGGTTAGGTATTCTGGAGCATTTCCCTGTGTCTCCCAAAGAAAGGCAGAAGCTGTCAGTCCACTAATAATGATTTTATAAGATTTCGGTGTTCCAGGAGCGGTACTGAGGGACATTTGCAAAGCCTGCCATCACTAACTGAAGAGCTGCTTTTTCCAAGGCTTGACACATTCCGCGGGTGAGGACAGCCTGTGGATCCAGCTCGTCCCCTTTAACAGCATCTGTGCTCATTACTGGCCCAGTCCCTCTGTTCATTTCCTTAGCCATCAACCTAGCTACATGTCCTTTCTCATTAAATCTCTCATCAAAACATTTGTTAGTGGTTTGGGGGAAATGCGAAATTTGGTCAGGTCTCAGTTCTCTACAAGGAGACTCTGTGCTGTACATTCTCCTTTTATTCCTCCACCACTAAATCAAAGGATGAGTGAGGAAGAGTCATATGATATAATGCTAGAGAGATGTGTCGAAGTCAAATTATGAAAAGCCCCAAGTGTCATACCAAGGAATTTTGTACTGTATGAAGGATGGCCATGGGGAGCTATGGAAGGCGTTTGAGCAGTACAGTGTAATATTCTAAAAGTACCTAGAGGAACTATCTAGAAGGTTAAAATAATTTAATCTTATTGTATAAAAATGAATAGATTAAAAGGATGGGGATTTAAGCAGAGAGATTATTTTAATCCATGAAGCAGTGAGGAGGGCCTAAACTAAGATGATCTATTGGAGGTGGAGAGAAAAGAACAGACGAGAGGGAAATTTCAGAAGGAGAGGTTGGGAGAGTCAGAGATGACCCCAAGGCTTTGAAAAGAGTGGCTAGGAGGATTGGGGGGGCAACAACAGAAGGAGGTCTTGGGCATGCTGAGGCTTTAAAAGCCAGTGGGTCAGGCAGGTGAGCCAGGAAAGGCTACAGCCCTGACCAGCGGCACAGATTACCCGGTTTGTAGTGTTCCACGTCACTGCCCCTCTCTCTGGCACCAAGCATTGAAAGTCGACTCTGAAGACACACTCACCACCACTGCCCATCACTGTAATCTCCTCCCTTTGTTCTGTGGCCTATTGTCTTGTTTCTCTCTCGAACTTGGATTGTAAATCAAAGTTGAAAAGCACATCTACTCTTAAGCTCTGTGAAATGCTGGGTACCTGGTGTCTAAATGACATGGGGTGGGCATTGCCAAATTAAGTCTTTTTCCAACGTAAAATCTTTGGTTATTATAATTCCAGTCCTTTAAAGGAGTGAGTAAAATATTTATTTTCAGAACAGAACTTTAGTTTTCTGGGAAACACTTTTTATCATAAATATGCAAGCACTTTTCTAGGAGTAAATGCCAAATGCTCTGTTCAGAAGTGGCCATTTACCTCACACAAGTGAGTATCACCCATCTTACTCTTCTATCAGTACCACTGCCCATCAGGCCATTGCTGTCTGCTTTGTTACCTAAGTGGAAACGTGCACCTGAAAACATGCGAGGCAGCCAGCAGCCCCTGACGCAGGGAATTTAAAAGTCACCCAGGGAGCCAGCCTGGTGGTGCTGTGGTTAAGTTTGCATGTTCCTCTTCGGTGGCCTAGGGTTCACCAGTTCGGATCCCAGGTGCAGACCTATACACTGCTTGTCCAGCCATGCTGTGGCAGGCATCCCATATACAAAATAGAGGAAGATGGGCATTGATGTTAGCTCAGGGCCAGTCTTCCTCAGCAAAAAAGAGGAGGATTGGTGACAGATGTTAGCTCAGGGCTAATCTTCCTCAAAAAACAAAGGAAGTCACCCAACCTCTAACAAAGATAATGGCCACCATTTGTCCACTCGTATTATTGCCAGCTCCAGGGTCCTTCTTCGTGGCTGGCATAATATTTTGCTTCAAGTGGATAGATTGTCAGATGTCAATGTGGTATGTTTTATTATCAAAGGTAAATTTACTAAGAGGCTGATGGGGTTAAGTTTCCACGGGCCTTTGCACATCACATGCCATTATAAAATTTGCAAAAGTGAGATATTTTAATGATGGTCATCAGCTATGGACACTTTTCACCTTGACTTCCCACCCCCCCACAAAATGTAACCACATTTTCCCACCTGTCTGTTGGTGTTGGGGCCATGGGTATCTTTGGAATCCAGCCAAGAGGAACTTAAGTTTGGGAATCATTTAGTTTGGGATAGCACTTCCAGGTTATTGCCAGCTGTTCTGGGGCAGAAATGGCTTCAAGGAATACTCCCACCATCCACTCTTGTGCCACCTCCCCCAGTGTCACAACAGGAAGCAGGGCCGGGGTCGTACTGTGATATAAACGTGTCCTAGAGAAGCTGGCATGAAGCACGCGGGTGGCACAAAGTCTGTCTGTGGAAAACGAGTCTCACAGCTCCTATGGGAAAGAAACTCAACAGCGGTTTTCCCAAATTTGACAACAACCCTAAAAACATGAACAATAAAGAGTTGTGCTGCCGAAAGAAACTTTCCTAAGCTGCCAATAATTTTTAAAAAGAGAAATTTCAATCAAAAGTGCTAAAGGAAAGACAGAATTATTTTTCACGTCTACTTATTGAAAAAGATATTACAAAATAGTCATGGCATGAAGTGGCAGTCAAAGAGTTTACAGCCAAAAAATGTAGGAAAAACATGTCATGGAGGTGGGTCCATAATTAAGAAAAATATTGTGTTATTTCTGTATTTTGCGGTGCTGCTAGGACCGGCTTCCTGGGCGTGCTGTCTGTGGGGTCACACAGGGCCCTGCACGAAGAAGGGCCCAGTGCTGGCTTTAATGCTCTGCTGTCACCATCTGGAAATTCTTAATTTTTGACCAAGGGACCGTGGAGTTTCATTACACACTGGGCCCCGCAAATCATGGAGCTGGTCCTGACAGCAGCCTCTCTGGTGGTGGTGAGAAGAGAAAAGAATCAGTGCGGTAACTGAAATGAGAAACGCCAAGTCCTAGATGCGGAAGTATTTCTCAACTTTTAAAAATTTGCAATTCCTTGTGATTTCTCATTCTGAATCATTGCACTTTCATACTTATTTATTTCATAAATCGGTCTTCTTTTTCTTAACGACAAACCTCCCCCCCCCCCCCCCCAAATTATATGAGCTTCAGCCCCATAAGGCCTCTCCCCTGGTAGGTGTGCTTCAGGCTCTAGTTTTCCAGAACGGAATAACAGCTGGTGAATTATTCAGACTCCATTCCTCGCCTTCTGTCCAACTTGTGATCATTTTGCAGCTTTTTAGCTTTTACTTTCAGCAGAGGCTGGGAAGAAGCAAAGGGAGGAAAGACATAACTTGGCTGATTCTCTTCATTTGTTAAGAGCTCTAGAAATCAAATAGAAAGTGGAGAAGTTGAAAAGAAAGGGTTTGGTATCCTTTGCCGCATTCTTTGTGAGGAGACTAACCCTATGCCTTCGTCTCCAGGCTCCACCACTGAAGGGAGGTGTGTTTATTTGTCTAACAACAGCCTTACCTTGTCTTGCCCCCGAGCGCCTTTCAAGTCGTGGGAGGACATTTCTCAGTTGTGGATTTCCGCTTCTCCTTCGCTCTGCTGTGAGCTTGTTCAGGTGGGGAAGCTGGAGACAGCAGCCAGCTCATTAATTCAGCTGAGACAGGAGCGCTGGGGCGGGCGAGCAGAGCCACGGCCTGGGTCTGTGTGACCTTTCTCACGCACATCGTTCTCGCCATCCGCGGGAGTGACAGCCCCTGAAGTCAATCTCGCTTTGCTACAGCGCTCTCCTACCAGCCTATTTTAAGGCTGAATTCACATAAATTTTTCACTTTTATTAAAAGGCAAAACTGTTTTCCTAAGCTGATAAAATCTGAAAGGTACTTGTTCCTTTGCATAATGTCGTGAATCGTTTCTTAGCATGCACAATGGATCTTCACCCATATTCACCACAGCTAGTGTACGCAAAAATGAGTCTGTGAAACAATGATTAAACTCCAGCTAATTTGCTTCAAGAAGTCAATTACCCATCAGTTCTAAAGAATTTGGGAGGAAGCTAGCTAGTAATGCAGGGAGTTTTTTCAATATATTAATTTTCATTCTTTTGGATGAGGTTTGAAATTAGGTTCAGATTGCAAATTGCAGCTTTGTGTGGGCTCCCCACTGCTAGCTAGTGAAATCCTCTGGCTTCTGGGGATGAAGCAATTTGGCTTCCATAATAGGGCCGCAAGAACCTTATTTCCCACTGGTAGAATAACGCGTCCACAGCCTCAAAGGCGGGAAGCCAGAGTTTGCTCTTCGGCTGGGTCACAGTCGGCACACATTAAGGCCAGAGAAAGCATACGTGGGGAGCAGCTATCTGCCTGTGCATTTCAGACTTATTCTAAAGGCTGCCTTCAACTCATTTCACTCGGTTCCTCAGATGTGGCTCACGAAATTGTATTTTCCTCCCCATGAAAAGAATTAACCTCCTGGTGGTATCTGGGCATATGACGTGTGTACACTTGGCACTTCTCATACCCCAGCCACATAGTGGTAGAAGAAGCTGCGGTGGGCTCTGGTTCCCAAAGTGGAGGTGTCCAAACCTACTGCAGGCTGCTTGATGACCAACATGTGATTAATGGCCTTGCACGCACCTTACTAGGCCTTTAGGAATAGCTTAAAGGCAGGCTACCAGGACACAGTTTCCACCTTTACAAGTTCGATGTGCACCAGGTGACTGCCCGGCTTTGCCCTCCGTCACGGATTTCTCTCTCTGGGGGACGCTCCCCCTTGGGGACTGCTGATTGAGTCACAGCATCTCGGATTCACGTATAGCTCCTTCCTCAGTTTCTTGGAAATTCCTGCACAGTTTCAATTAATTTTACTGCTTCTTTTGGTTACTTGAAGAAGTGGGGGCTGAGGGATGCAGAAAAAGAGAACAGATTTCGTCAGAGCTTGTCAAAATTGTTTTGCCTCTTGTGGTTTTCTCTTGCCCTTTCTGCTGCGTCTTTGAGTGTTTGGAAGCAATTTATGTTGCACTAAGACTGTTTTTCTTTCAGAAGTTCTTGCATTTGAAATTCAAATCTCAACTGTCAGCAGGATCTTTGCTCCAACTGTGCCTTTTCATAAGGCCCTTAGCAAGGTCCCTTATGGCATATTCCTCAAACCAGAAGCTTTCCTACCCCAAAGCCCAGAAGGCTCCTATGCTAGCTGGTGGGAGACAGAGATCTAAAGCAGTGGGCTAATCCTCCTTGCTTTCGTTCGGCGGTTACTACTGAGAGCCCTTGGCCTCCAGTTCAGCTCACATGCTCCCTGGCTTCACACACCTATTGTAGCTTCCTTCCCTGGTTTAGTCTTTTTCCTTCCTGTGCCTGTGTTGGCAGCATCTAGCTACATTGAGGACTCGGGCCTAGTAACTACCCAGGAAATATTTGTCAGTCTCTTTCTCTCTCTTTTGGCATCACCCTTCCTTTGACATAAAGTTGGTGGTACTTTCTAAGAATGAAAATTATGAGATTTCTAAGTCTTAAATAATCACAACTTTAATCAAACTCACCAACCTATGTTATTTTATCATAATAGTCTCTTGAACTACGCAACTTTGTATAAGACTATAATTTTTTTTTTGCATTTGCTTGTCCAAAAAGACCATATTTACTACATTCCTCAGGCAAGGAAGTCTGGGGAAGAGACATGGGGATTGCCATATGGCAGTGGCACAAAGTAAGGAGATTTTGTATCACGTGTTAACACCCACCAGAAGAGACAGTAAATAACCCAGAGGACAAAATGAGACCCAGCCAGTTGACATTAGCTGGCTTTCATCATTGGCCACCCCAGAGCTGACGCGTGGGTGTACGAATGGAGTGGATGCTGCACATGGACCCAACAGCGTGCACTGCCACTTACCAGCCCAGCCAGCTGACACTGCCTCTGGATGCCCAGCCTGCTGGCAACAGAGACCAGCCTGAGCCCCTGATGTAGTTCGTCCCTCGAAGAACCAGCTGGCCCTGGTGGCAAGGTGACTGCATTGGACTCCTTCCATCCCGGAAGGGCCAGTGGTTCACCCTCGCAGGAGAAGATTCCTGTTACATGTGTGGTTTTGCCTTTCCTGCCCTCAGAAGCTCAGCTAGCACCCCTCCATGGGGGCTTACTTGATGCCGGCCACACCACGTGGTACCCAACTTGGGGCAAGTGTGAGGAAAATGTTGAGGAGGAGCTGTTATCACCCCAGGCAGTAGTGAGACTGGAGTCTGCAGAGAGTGGGACCTGAGGAAGCACATAGAGGGACACAGTCACAATTGTCGTACCAAAGCAGGGGAGTCTGGCAGAAAAGCGTCCTAGACATCTCCTCCACTTTCCGTTCAGTGTCCTTCTTCTTCCCCCCACTCACCCCATCCCCATTGCCCAAATGCAGCCTGGCGATGCCATCCCACAGAGTTGGCCTTCCGGGACATAAAGCCAGGCACAGAAGAGCAGGAAACGGGTCTGGAAGGAGGGGTGAGCATAGACTACTGCACACGCCCTCACCTCCTTCACAGTGCAATGGGGCACATGCCCATGAGCACCGGTCACAGCACATCCCAGACCATCCAGAAGAACCACCTCACAGAGGCCAAGGATGGCTTTCTAAGGGCAGGGCTGGAGTGCCAACTAAGAGGCAATGCTATGAAAGACGGGTGCCACCCTTCATGACGTAGTAAATGGATGAAACCAGAGACCTCGATATGGGGCTCTGTCCCCACAGGAGGAACACACGGGTCTGGGAAGCCTAGGACAATTCCATGAATGCTCGTGTGCAGCAGTCTCATCTGAGAAGGGCATCACTGGGCCCAGACCCCTCTGGATGAAGGTTTAACTCACACTTGTCAAAGGCAGGACCACGACTGCTGAGGTGACAGCTGAGGACGATGGGATTGACAGAGGATGGTGAGGACAGAGAGGATGAGACCAACGACAGTGAGAGGGGCCTAGTTTGTCCTTCACAGAGGAGCCTGCCTCTCTCAAGGTTCTCCTCAGGAAAAGGGGCCCAGCAAAGCCACGGAGGTTCTCCCAGTCCTGGCGGAAGAGTGAATCTGGGGGGCAGGGGTGGACGTGCAGACGAGGAAGCTGAGCCTCTCTGACATGTTGCTGCAGGGAACAAGATCAGCTGGCTGTCCCAGATGCTACCCACACACTTCCTAGGGCACCCGCCTCAGGCTACTGCACTGATGGCTGAGCCAGCGAGGGGGCCGCAGCCGTCCTGGCCAGTGAGACCTGGGCCTCCCTCAATGGGCTCAGGGATGCAGTGTTCTCCTAGCCATCTTACCTGGAACTGCACCTCAGTGTGGACTCCTCCTGCCCAATCTGTGCTCCTCCTCTCCTCACAGGGTCTGACCTGCACCGCACTCTGAGAACAGCACCCCCTCGGCCCTTCTCTAATTGTACTACTAGCTTGGTCTGCTTAGTAATTTGTCTTGGTTCAGGTCCTTCAAGAAGCAGATGCTAAGATGGTGTTTGATATGAAGTAGATTTTTTGTGCCGACCACACATGTAGGATAAAGGTGAGGGATCCATAGAAGGTGATTGGTGGCTTGACTGTGTCCCCCAAAATGATACGTCCGTGTCCCAGAACCCTTACTTGGATAAGGGTCTTTGCAGATTTAATTGTTAGGGATCTTGAGATGAAATCATCCCACATCATATATATTGTCCGAAACTCCAATGACAAGTGTCCTTTGAGGAGAAAGGCAGAGGGAGATTTGGGAGAGAGAAGGAAGAGAAGATCATGTAAGGACAGAGGCAGAGATTGGAGTTATGCAGCCGCAAAGTAAGGAAAACTCTTGGAGCCGCCAAAAGCTGGAAGAGGCGGGGGAAACATTTTCCCCTAGAGCCTTTAGAGGGAGCACAGCTCTGCCAACATCTGCTTTTGGACTTCTCTCCTCCAGAACTGTGAGAAGAAAAATTTCTGTTGTTTTCAGCCACCAACTTCGTGGTAATTTGTGGTGAGAGCCCTAGGAAACTAATACAGTGGCGAGAGCCTTCGGACTACGAAGCAGGTCGGGCTGTGTCAAGAAGACGGGGAAGGAAGAACTGGGCAGGAAGAGTCACCGACTGCGGTGCAGCTCCCAGAAAGGGTTTGCTAGGCCAGTGGGGAGTCCTCGCACCCACTAAAGGAGTCGCCCCTTTCTCCTTCACGGCAGGTTCCACCAATGAGCCAACACACGCAGTACTGAGCAGAACAGGCGAGCCACGGAAGAAAACAAGCAGTTGTTTCCTGTGCATGGGGTTCCAATCCAGGCAAACAAGCCTGAGTTGTTTAGGAATGTCCACAGAGGTGACACAACCATGAAAGGTCAAGATCCTACCCATCCCAAAGTCACGAGAGCAGCTCCCGCTGGGCAGGCTCGGGCTGTAGTTAGGAGGGCCGGGGAGCCACCCTGGAACTGGCCACGGTCCGTTTCTTTAGCCTACTTTGGCCAAAAATCTTGATAAAAGAAGTTAAGCTCACCAGTTAGTAAGGAAATGCAAGCTAAACCAAGAGGTACCATTTGTCACTTATCAATTTGAAAAAGATGCGAAAGAATGTGAACACCCAGTAAAGGCTAATTGTATAAGGAAATGGGCACCTCCCATCTGGGAGCAGGAGATGTGCTGGCACAGTCTTCTGGGCAAACTTTTGGCAATATATATCAAAACATGTATCCTTATGACCAAGGACAGCAATTATAAATTTATTTTATGATAATGTTATTTTAAAGTTTAAATTATTTTATATTATTACTTATATATTCTCTATAATTATTTTGACGTATATGCAAAGATATATGTCAATTCATTAATATATTTATAATAATAAATATATCAGTCTACATCTACATAATGGAATACTATTTAATCATAACAAATTATGATGTTCAAATGGACTTATTTATTCACATGAAAAGATGATCACAGTAGGTTAAGAGCAAAAACCAGGTCTGAAAGCAACATATAAGGTAAGATGATGTTTTGTAAACCTATATTTGTGTATCACATATGCTCACACACAACACTGAAAAAGTCTACAAGAACAGGAAATAAGCATAGGCATCTCAAGGTGAGATTATGGTTATTTTTTTATACTTTTCCATATATCGTAACTTTCTTAAAATTGACAAATATTATATTTATAATCAGGGGAAAAGTAGGTAAAATATGTCCAGCCCCGTCCACGTGCTCTCCACAGGGCAGAAGAATCAAAGTAAGTTTTCAGTTGAATTTTAGGATTTTATTTACTCTGGGAACACTGGCAATGCTGCTGTGTAAATATTTTTAGATGAATATTACTGCTTTTTTCCTGAAAGTTCTCAATATACCTGCCTAGCAGTTCTAAACATTGGAGAGGGGCTTATGTAATTTTCCTTTTTACATGTTATCATAACAAAAACAATTCAAAAGTTCTAGAAACTAAAAATTCTTGCAGGAAGAGCTCATATCAGTATTCATTCATTTATTCAACAACTGAGTGTTTATAGTTCTGTGCAGGAGAGACAAATAATATGACATTCTGAGACAGATTGAAGTTGTGATGGAGCACACATCGGGCTGCTCAGAAGGCACCTGACCTAGCCTTGGGGGCTTGCCCCTCCCCCTTCCTCCTCAGGGACTCCTAGCAGAGACTCAAATAGTCAAGTAGTCTAGGCTTCCTCAAAATCCAGGAGTTTTAAGCAACTTCTGATGGAGGCCTGCAAACAGCCCTGACATATAAGAGTGGGAGTAAGAGAGAAATGAAGAGAACGTCAAACCCAAATAAATCTCATTCTTTCTGACTCTTCAGCAGCCATAAATACACGTCTGAGTACCTTATCCTGCCACACGGTTTAGAAGGCTCTCCCTGGATGCAGTGCAGAGAGCGGAGGATGCCACCACGCTGGGCACTTGGTACACAGAAGTTATTGGATGCTTTGTAGGATAGACAGATGTTTCCTATCTGTTGACCAAGGAGCAAGTTCAGGGAAAGCCACAGCTCTTCATTTCTAACAGCCAGCTATCTTTCTTCCTGTAGCACACGTACAGCACTGCATTCTGTGAAGTGGATGTATTTTAGCCTTCGCTTATCCATGAATATTTCTCTGATTACTGCGAAATCCCAAATGTGAATCTCACCACTGCCTGGGTGATTGCGTTAGAAAGCTTCCACGCTCTTTGTGCAGTTTCTCACATTGACGTTGGTGGCTCATTAATATTAAAGGACCTGCAGTACCACGAGTATTAGCTAGTCATGCAGAACACTATCTTTGGAATCTGTCAAGCATAGACCTGGCTTCTATTTTTACAGTTTGACATGCGCAATAGGCTGATCTGACTATTTTTAAAACTACCTATCAATCCGACTTTGACTAGAAGAAAATTGTCTGCTTTAAGATGCATGCTTTAACCAAGGTAAATATCACCTGAGATTAATATAATTTGAATTGCTATTTTTGAGAAATAAAAATGGCAAATACTTATTCTGTTCTGGTCTCCAGGTTGTTGGGCCAGCTTTTGTCCAGCAAAAGGAGTACACCTTCTGGAAGAGTTTGTGTAACCTAACATAGGACAAAGCACGTTGACCGCCCATCAGGCAACTATGTAGCTCCTCTGCTCTCACCTTCCACTGGGTGCAGTGCATTTGAATATTCTTCTGCACATGGAGTTATAGCCTGTGATCCCCTATTTGGTCATTTCCAGGGAAGCTTCAGAACTGAAGAGATAAACATCAAAGTCAGGGTGCAGAGAATATCTTTGTATTGTTGATTTCATCCTCTGGTCGCCGTGTAGATGGGAAAATGATTAAAGATTTCTCAGTTTTATTCAGTATTTATGACGTGAGTGACCACTGCCTGTTCTTCTCCAATAAGGAGTCAACCATTATCAAGAGCCTACTCTAGGAAGGTACCCCGCTAGGCCCTGTGAGTAAACCAGAAAGTCTGAGAGACCCTGCAGATGAGCCCTAAGACCCCAAGGAGAAGACAAGGAGGCCCAGTTCTGAGCTGATGACCACGCAGTAAAAGAAGGCATATGGAGGTAACATTTGCAGACACTGGGGCAGGCTTTGCAAGGAAAATCTTAGAAAAGCTGTTTATTACTCAGCCAAAAGTCCAAATTTGGTTAATTCTCCTTGAGCCTTAGTTTCCTCATCTTTCAGAAAGCAATTCTCCCATTTTATACAGCCAGTAAGTCAAAAAGCCAGGACTCAAATCCTCGCTCCAAATTCAGGATACTTTCATTGTTTGGGAAAATAAGAATTTCAAAAGCTCTCTGCCTGCAGAAGTGAGTGCATTTTTTATCCTTCTTTTTATATGTATATAACAGGAGAGCTTATAAAAGGACTCCCTTCTCCATAAAAAGTCAAGGTTAAGTAGTGACTGACAACAGATGGAGATCAGCACAAGCCCAAGAGCAAAACCTGTGAGGAAGAAGCAGGTTATAGCGTTTCTTTTAAAACTTTCCCTCAACATGTTTCTCTGTCTCCTATAGTTCATGCTTAAGACTAATTCTTACCGTTATTTTAAGGCTTTTATTTAATTAAAAGCATCCATGAGTTTGGAACCGTTTGTCTAATTCCTTGGAGAAAGCCTAACTAGATGGTGTCTGAGCCCTGGTCTTCTAGAAAGCAGAGCCCAAGGCAAAGTTAAGTTTCTAAGAATTCATTTGAGATGTGCAAGCCCAGGGCAGTGAGTGTAAAGGGTAAAGGACCAGAAAGGACAGGAGAATGTGATGCAAAGGTTAACTGACTGGCTTTCACTTCACAACTAGCCATGGAGAAACGCACAGTTGCAGGTGTGTTCACTCAGCACAAACACTTCTCCAGAAAGTCGTACGGAGGAACTGCCAAGAGTAGTTCACACGCCAGACAAAGGAGGGGGTTATTAGTCCCCCCGTCTCCCTCTTCCCTCCAAGCAAGGTTTACCCCATTGAA
This sequence comes from Equus caballus, assembly GCF_041296265.1. Lineage (NCBI taxonomy): Eukaryota > Metazoa > Chordata > Mammalia > Perissodactyla > Equidae > Equus > Equus caballus. Next base: position 65,983,233 of record NC_091703.1, on the reverse strand, counting down.
GGCTGAGACCCCTGAGCTTTGAGGTTGCATCAGTCAGCCCTCAGTGAATGCTCAGATCCTATGCAGTCCCCAGTGACCACCAGACCCACTCCCTGCGGTGTGACGTTTCATCCAAGTCCAGAAGGAGAGGGCCATCCAGTGCAGGAGAGAGGGAAGAGGCATTCTTGGGGAAACTGGAGAAGGTATGGAAGATATATATCCCACCAAGACGATTTATACAAGATAATTTTAATTTCTCTTAGCATCTCCCATAATATTTAACATGCCTTTTAAATAGTAATTACTCAGTAGCTATTTAAAAGTAGTATAAGACACCTTTGGCTCTGCTGGTGGCGATCACAAAAATTTCAGGTATAGTGTCTGCAGCAGGAAGAGTAATGGTCCTGAAAGACGTCCATGTCCTAATCCCCAGCATCTGTGAATACATCACCTTACAGGGCAAAAGGCACTTTGCAGATGTGGTTCAACTTGGAGATTATCCTGGGTTCTCCAGGTGGGGTCAGTCCAATCACATGGGTCCTTGGAAGTGTGAAAGGGAAGAAGGGAGGTCAGAGTGATGTGGTGTGATGCCTGGACCTGCCGTTGCTGCTCTGAAGGTGGAGAAAGGGGCCACCAGACGGAGGATGGAGGCAGCCTCTAGAAAAGGTGGAAAAGACAAGGATATAGATCCTACGAGAGCCTACAAAAAGGAACACAGCCCTACAACGTCTTGAATTTAGCCAGTGAGACCCATGACAGATTTCTGACCTACAGAACTGTAAGATAACAAATTTGTGTTGTTTAGGCTGATAAGTTTGTGCTAATGTGTTATAGCACCAAAAAAAAAAAAAAACCAGTAATACAGTGTCTGGGGAAAAAGTGAGGCAGTTTATACGATGAAGCTGTTCTGTCCTCCCATCACAAACCTTAGCTCATTCTCACCATACAATCACTTCCAAGAAAGATGACTTAAAGGGCTATGTTTTTATATGATTTAGGTTTTATAACCTTTCTAATTAATTAGAAAAATAACATGCTGTGATGTTTAGTGATGCAAATTTAAAACCATGCTCATTGAAGGAGGGAGGAGCAGTGGGCGAGCTTTTGAAACGGTAAAGGAGCCCTTTACAGGAGCCGAGAGAGAGGAGACATGCAATAGCATCACTGTTGGGAGATGTGCTAAATATGGAGGAGGATATATCCTGGAGGGTGGAGGAGCAAGGAGGTAATTTGTACCGTACAGAGTTGACCCAACGTAAGGAAGGCTTCCCTGAAAACTGAGCTGGGTGTATTGGAAACAGACCCAGGAGACGGCGGTTGCTCAAACACATCTGGTATAAACACGTGACAGACATTATCAAGGAAATTCAAGCTTCCAATTAGGTATTGGCTGGATGGCCTTTATTGTTCCTCCAACCTTGAAATCCTGTGATTAATCTAGGAAATAACTGTCTTGATTTTATTTATATTAATCACAGAAAGAGGAGAAATACATAAAAACAGAACCTAGATACTAGGAATACATATATAGGACAATGACAAAGGGAAAAAGGAAAAGAAAAGTTGAGCTAAGAGGAATAAGGAAACTCCAGAATGAAGTGTCTACTGCAGTAGCCACCGCTAGAAAAATAAATCAAGATTGATACCTGTGAGGTATCTCTCTAAAAGAAAAACAAAAAGTGTGCTATATCCTTGGTATTACAGAGGCAGAGTTAAAACAAGGAAATGACAGCAGAGAGGGGTCAAAATATCAAAAAGCTGTGTATACCAGAGACATAAACATGATAAAGAGGAGACGGTGACATTAATGATGACAGATGACATATTTTATAAGAGAAGTGATGATATTAGAGCTCTGGCTGACAAAAGGAAATGGTTTGGGGAAAATCTGCAATATGGACAAAAATAGTAGAAAGATAATTCTTAGACATGATGACATGGTGAGAAGTGCATTTTAGGATAGGTTTTCTGAAAATTATAAAAGAGAAATGACAAGACCATTGATCACAAGAGGTTTTAATTGACCAGAAATTGTTTAGAGAATATGCTGCAGAAAAAGAATTCAGGAAAATCTGTTTGCTAAATGTGCTGAAACGTGTTTATAGGCTGACATAAATTACTGAACAGTCAACATCCTGAGAGACGTCTACACATTCGTCCTTGGAAATGAATCAAGCGTGTAACGAGGATGCAGGAGCAGAGGTGTTGTAAAGTGACTCCAGGCTGTCTACACTTACAACCCAGTGGGCTTCGGGGGGTTGAGATGTGGCTTAAAGGTTGGCGTCACTACCCTCTTCATGTCTCCTCTTTCTCTTTGTGCAATAAAGGGCCTAAGTGGGCTCTGTGTTTCTCGCAGCTCCAGAGCTGAGGCAATGCTCTCAATAATGGCCATGTAGTATTCTCCTGATCCCAATCTGAGTTTCCTAACTTGGGCCTCAGTACAATAACTTATCACGCTCTTGTCTTTAAGCTTCCATTTATAATGACTTGAAACTCTCCTCTTTTCAACACATTCAAATTCATTTATTCCTGGCCCTGCACCTGCAGATCTCACGTTTCCCTGATTGTTGTTAGAGTCCCACCCAGTAACTCTACTCTAAACCAGTTGTTTTCCATCGCAGTCATTCACTCCATCACTCACAGCTGGCCACGTCAGCTTCTGGACCACATGCAAACTTTTGAGCACGTATTACTTCTCTGTTGCTGCATAACAGGGGTGAGAGATGGGGCTGAAATGGGGTGGGAGGAAAGATTCCTTGAAAGTCACTAGAGGGATAACGGTGGCTCCAGATTACTACCCTAATCCTCACCCTTCATTCCCCATCCCCACGCCAGCTCTAAGACAGGGTGTGGGGATCTTACCCCTGGGAAAAGCAGAGGGCTTCTTTCCAAAGGAATGCAATTAACCATCTGGGAAAGTTTAAGGTTTCAGCTGTGGGCACTGGGGCTTCAGAGGAAAGCCGTCCTCACTCTGGCATTTGGACAACCTGAGGTTTTCAATCAGCACCCCCCTGCACAAGCCTGTCAGTGGGCACAGCCTGTGCCCCATGATCCGAGTTCACACCGTTTGTCCAGAGCGACACCCTTCCCGCTGGAAAACTCACCCACTGTCATGAAGCAAGTGTGACACAGCAGCAAGAATCACCTGACTTCGGCGTTAACACAAGAGGAAGACCAAGGCAAACTACCAGAAAAACTGACTCTGGAGGAAACGTAATTTAGAAGACAGAAGAACGCTTTAAAATACAACCACCAAACACTGGGGTGAGGTCCTGCAAGGGAGAGGGGACAGGACAGGACGCAAAGCCTTATCTTTAGAGTGGGCATCAGCAAGTATTATCTAAAGTCAAAAACGGAAAATCGAGAGAGGTGTGTGCATAATGTGCCGTTTTAGGGACAACAACTAAACAGAAAACAGGTGAAGACAGGGTTACCTCCAGAAATTGGGATGTGGAGTAGGAAAAGTGGGACAAGAAGCTATCTTTCATCATAATTCTTCCTATGCAATTTGACTGACGCTGTGTCACACATTAAAACTTTTTTTTTCAGTTAAAAGTACTTCATCCAGAGGGATAGTCACGAGGTAGAGAGAAACTCCCAGTTTCTCAGAAAATCAAATGACCCCTGTGGACAAGGCGGGCATGAGAAGCAGAGACTCCCCCTAGGAAGGTGTTGGGAGACAGCCCAGCCAGCCCTTGGGGCCCACTATCAAGCAAAGAACACCGTCCGCTGAGAGGTCCTTGAGTGAAGACGGGAGTTCCACTTAGTAAACGGGAGTGACACCTCCCGAGGGGTACATAGGGGCGGCTGAGCCTGAATGCCGCCTCAGAGCGCTGCCAGCCTAGGGTCGGTCAGCGACTGGTGTTCATCCCAGGAGCCAGGCACGGTGCTGAAACAGGAGAAGCACAGTGGGAGCCAAGATGAAGCCGTCCTTGTCCTTGTCAGGCCAACCTGGGCCAGGCATGTTCTAAATTTCTGCACATAGGAACCCTGCGAGGTAAGCCATCTTTTTACGTCCATATCACAGATGGGGAAACCGAAGAGGCAAAGTACTGCTGAGCCACTTGGCCAGAATCGCGTGGCTAGCAAACGGCAGAGTCAAGATCTGAGCAGCGTGGGGAAGGAGGACCTGACAGTTACTTCGGAGTGGGCGGGAGTTATGAGGAAGTGCATGTGCTGCGGACGCTCCTGACGAGGGACCCCAGTGTGAAGAGCAGGACGGGTGCCTGCTGCCTTCCTCTGTCCTTTTTAGTTGTCCTTTTCAGTGTCCCCAGTCGCTGTCTCCCTCTCCTCTGACAGACTTGCTCAGCTATAACCAGAGGTCCTGTGGGGTCCAGGAAAATTCCTCATCCCCTAACAAATCTCACTTTGGAACTCTGGTCTCTTCTCCCTGGTCAATACTTGATGGATTTCCTCTTGTTAAACTGCCATCTTCTTTACTTGCTCTTAGTTACTAGCTGTCTACTTCTTCAACTTACCCTATAAAATTAGTAATGCTTGATGATACCTCTTCACATCACATATGAGCTACTGACTGCCAGAAGGATGTGAGTTTCCAGGCCACACTGAAGTCGGCCAAGTTAGGGGAAGGAAGTGCACACAAGTCAGGCCGGGGGAAGAGAGCTTCCGCATCCCGAGAGCGTGAGCTGCCTTTCCCTTCAATCGTTTCTTCTTCCCTCCCAAACTAATCCTGTGCATTGTTAAGAGGCTACGACTTTAGGTTTATAGATCTTGAATTGCCTGTGGTCAGTTCAGCAGATTTTATAGCAAATGTAATGTATTTTTTTTCTCTTAATAATCAGGAAACAGCACATGTAATAAGAGATATCAAGTAAACAGACTGAAAGAACTGGTTTGACATAAAGTGGTACTTCCCATGCAATGCAAATGAATAATTAAAATTTTCTAAGAGCAGACCCTGCTGTTAAAAAAAATGAGTCTAAGAGGGGCTGGCCCCGTGGCTGAGTGGTTAAGTTCGCGCGCTCCGCTGCAGGCGGCCCAGTGTTTCATTGGTTCGAATCCTGGGCGCGGACATGGCACTGCTCATCAAGCCACGCTGAGGCAGCGTCCCACATGCCACAACTAGAAGGACCCACAATGAAGAATATACAACTATGTACTGGGGGGGCTTTGGGGAGAAAAAGGAAAAAATAAAAGAAATCTTTAAAAAAAAATGAGTCTAAGAGAAATAAGGGATGTTAGTAGTATCTTTTGAAGAAAAAACAACTGCCTACACTAAAAAATATGCTTGCCAAGAAAACTTACAGAAGATTGCAAGTAAAAGTAACAACTGTCAATTACCTACATATATTGATTTAGAATTCAGAAACAAGCATGGAATCGTAAAACATGTATACTGTAAAAATATCACCATAAGCATCTCCAACATAAGGAATATCATTTTCCATTCAGCTTTGAAGAAATGAATCTATTCTCTTAGGCAGAGAGGAAAGACTGCGTTCTACGGTGGAAGCGGATGTAACCTGGATGGAGACATCCCAGCCCTTTTTCTAGGGCTACACATCGTGGTCCAGAAAGCGCTGTGTTTAAGAGTTAGGGAAACGCGTTCTGGTTGTGTCTCAGTCGGTACTTAGTGACATTAAACAAATTGTTTAACATTTGTGGGCTTTGGTCTCTTCATCTGGACAATAAGACCATTTAATTACATGACCTGTGAAGCCCATTCCAGCTATGAATCTGATAATCCTATCAGATCAGGGTCCCAGCCTTATGACCTCATTTAACTAAATTACCTCCTTAGAGGTCCTGTCTCCAAACACAGCCACACTGGGAGCTAGGGCTCCAACATAGGAATTTGAAGGGGACACATGCAGTCCATAACAGATAGATTAGATGGGTAGGTAGGTAGATGGATGGATGGATGGATGGATAGAGAGAGAGATAGATAGATCCATCTCTCTCCCTGCTCTTCCAGGCTGACCCCTAATCTTCCCTTGTGCCTCAGCTCAGCCTTCACACGTTAGTGAAGCCGTCTTTGCCCACCATTTCGGCTGAGGCCTGCCCCTGTGCCTCTACGCCTCCAGCATGGGTTACTGAGGCTGTGCTGTAGATACATTGTTGGTAGTTGGGTGTGTCTCCCCTTCTAGTCAATGGGCTTCTTGAGGGAAGACATACTGACTCGTTGTTTAACCCTATCCCTGGTACGGGTTAGGTACCCACAGAATATTTAATGATCAGATGAATGAAAACACATGGGTCACAGAGTTAGACAAACGTGTGGCATCCCTTTGCCACTATTTCTTAGTTGGGTGACCTTGAGCTAATTTTATTTTTTAAATAACCCAAATCTCAGCTCACTGTCTATAAAGTGAAGACAATGCTATAATAGTAATTTCCAGGGCTGCTGAGGATTAAGTGAAGAGTACATAAGGGTGCCCGGCACCATGTCTGCTAGACTGTGGGGCTCAGTACGTGCTACTTCCCCCCTCGCCCCCACAAATCAGAGATGGAATTAGTCATCAAGTGGGGACTGAAGACACACTCACAAGAGTACAAAGATCAGTTCTTATTCGAATTTAGTAAAAATGAACAGATGTATTCTCACTAGCTATGGCTACTCCACGGGGGGACATAATTCCGTATTTGATAATTTCAAGAACTGTGCTAGTTTGTTGCCTTAAGAAATAACAGCTTTACAGGCAGCAAAGATGAACTTTCTGGTAGTTATAAGTGCTCTAAAGCATCACTGTTTGTTGCTGCTAGTTAACCCAGCCGACGGAGGCACACCCCAAAGGAGTCTTCCTGGAGTGACTCAAGATTCCCACATCACATTTTTAAATGCTTGTAAAAATGAACATCCCAAAGGGGCAGATTTTTAGACACTGAAGGGTGTATGAACGGTGCACAGCACAAAATGGAGGAGGGATTTGGCACCCATCCAACAGGAGCAGCTCTCAACACTGAGCACGAGCAGCAAGCAGGGCACAGGCCTTCCTTGACGGAGGGTCTGGGGGGCATGCCACCTCCTCCTCTACACCCCTCTAGTGCTAATTCCAGTTTCCTGTCGCAAGTACCAGAAACTCCATCTGGGACAGCATGGCGACTAGAACCAACGATACTCTTGTATATTTGAAGGTCACCAAGAGAGTAGATCTTAAAGTTCTCATCACAAAAAAAATAAATTGTAGCTGTGTGGTGATGAATGTTAACTAGACATTGCGGTGATCATTTTACAATATATACAAATATAAATCACGATGTTGTACACCTGAAACTAATATAATGTTATATGTCAATTATATCTCAATTTAAAAAAAAAGAAACTCAGACAGAGAGTGAATATTTGGGATGAACCTGCAGGAAGCCCAGACAACCAGGAACAAAGCAAGAAGGCCCACTAAGACCCTACCACCAAAAGTGCCTCCTCAGCATTCACCGCTGGACACTGGCCACGGCCCAACTAGACTCTGGACCAGACCTCAACCCCTCTCAAAACTGACATCTAACCAATCTTCAGGCCTCTCCTCAAGAATTGCCTGTGCTTTTAGGAAGCAATTAGCAATTATTTTCAGCAAAACCTATTTGCTGCCTGGGGTTCTGGCTTCCTCAGATGAAAGGAGGAAATAGTTCCCTTTTTATGGGTGAAAGGGACCATGTCTCCCACCTATTTTAGGAATCCCTCAGAATTTAAAGGACATTTGGCTGCTGGGTAGCCAAACGGCAACTGTCCGTAATGGTACCTGCCATCCTCCTGTTTTACAGTTGAGGGAACTCGCCAAGAGAACACGGTAGGTGGTGGAGGTCCATCTGACGTCTCAGCTGCGCATTTTCCACTGCACTCACTGACAAATCAAGTTTGATTTTTAAAAATTGGTTAAGTTTATCAGCTTCCTGCCAAATCACTTTTATTATTCTATAAGGATATTGTCTAAGATAAATAATTGTTATAATTCTAGCCACTTACCTGCTTTTCTTTTCCCTTTTAAAGGCATTTCCAGATACTATAAAATCTAGGAGTCTGTATCTTCTTTTCCATCCAAGAATAAATCACAGGGACAATACCCTGAAGTTACATGAAAATACACAAGCTGAGGTTCAGCCAAAGAGCCCGACTCACCCAGAAGCGACTGTGCTCATGCGTCAGGATGCTTTATTACACGGCCGAGTGAAGCCAGGTACCTCGTCCTCTCAAGTATGAAGATCATTTAAATGGATGGCTGTATGGGTGACTCCAATCGCCGAAATCTGGGATCAATTATGGAAGTTAGTCAATCCTGAAATTTTATTTACTACCTGATACAGATGTTTCCCTTCACTTTCAGATTTCAGAGTCAGCTGGAAAATTTATTTAACTCTCTCCCAAGATAACCATTTCCAGGAGTAACTTTTCATGCCAAGACTTTGCAGCCATTTGTGTTCTGCTGCAGACCTTGCCACTGCGAGGGGAACCAAAGTTCTGAAAGAACCTGCTGTGAGAAACAACAGGGCAGCTCACTCAGACCCCCTTCCAACCTTATCTCCTTTTCTTTCTTGATGATAGGTGCTAAAAAGTTAAAAATTCGCCTTTTCTGACTGCCTTGCTACTAAAAAAGGTGACCCTATGACACAGTTCAAGGCAGAGATATAAGCAGAAGACTTCTGTGATGTCCAAGACCATCTCTGATTTCCTGGTACAGACACCACTCCTTTCTACCTCCGCTTTCTCTTCTTGCCTGGATTGCAGACGTGTGGACAGGAGCTGCAGCAGCCATTCAGGGACCATGAAAGAGGAAATCAAGAGAATTGAAAGAAGTGGACTCAGATAAAATTTCAGCCTCTGAACCACCGCCTACTCTGGACTTGCTTCATGAAGCAAAAATAATAATGATAATAGTACGAGTAAACTCATATGTGTTTAAGGCTCTGTTATTCACAACCAAAAGCAACCTTTCCCTTTTAAGTCTGATAAATGAGAAGTTATTAATCTTCCCTGGAGGGCACACAATACCTCGGGGGTTGAGATTAAATGTTGTCCTATGATGACATGACAATGTGATGGTTTCTGCCTAAACCAGTAGTATGGACTTAAAAGGTACGTACGGATCCCCAAAGCAAAAAGTCATCTAAACCCAGTGTATGTATCTTAAATACTGCTTTTAATTAAGGCCCTAATCTCGATCAGTTAGATTTATTTTGAAAACTGGTCTAAAGCCATCACAATCTGCTCATTGAGCAAAATAACCTGTTGTAAGATCATTGTTCATTATTTAAACTCACTTTTTAATACTGAAAAGACCTTTGGCCTATAAAATTAAATATTTTATATTGCTTTCTTTGATCCCTTTCCTAAACAACAGTTCAATGGTTTCTTGGTATTGGTGGAAGAAAATCCTAAAAGGCCTCGTGTGAACTAACCATCTCTCCAACCTTATTGAATACCTCCCCCCGTCCCAGCCGTGTTGTCCTTTCTGTCCTCGGGTCTGAAAGTCCCTACCCTCCCTGGGATTTTGCCTCAGCATTCTGTCCCCGCATCCCCCTAATGACAGGTTCTTTCCCCTTCTTCAGGCTTTGGTGTGAGTATCGCCTCCTCAGAGCAGCCTCCCCGACCACCCAAGTACAGCAGCCTCAGTACACAGTTCATTCCACTCACAGCACCTTCCAAATCCACCGTTTTAGTCATTTCCCAATGATTTGTTTGTTTATCCGTCGTCTCTCCTCATTCCATTACAATATAAATACATGAGGACAGAGTTAGCCTATGTCCTTGAAAATGTAAGGTATAGATCAGAACATGAATTGTTTAACGGGTTATTTCATTCTTCAGCCAGATGTTTCTCAGCATGTCGATAACATCTCCAGTTACCTGTCTTTGAGATCATGCATGAAATCAGCAAGAATGGTAATAGCTAGTGGCAAGGTGGCTCTTCCTATGTACCAGGTAATGTCAGCGCTTTATATGTATCAACTTATTTTATCTTCACAACAATTCTCTAAGGTAGGTACTATCATTATCATCCCATTTTATAGATGAGAAAATGAGAAGACTGCTAAGGTTGCCCCAGTGGTAAGCGGCAGAGTTGAGGTTGACACCCGGGCCACGTGGCCCCAGAGTCCTTCCTCACAACCATGCCCCTGCTGCTGGTGTAGTCTCCCAATAATAACTCCCTTGCACTGCTATAGTGCTTAGCTCGCTATGAAATTCTCTCATATGTGTTATGTTAGATGAATAAGGTTAAAAGTTTGCCAGAGATGGTGTTAATAGTCTTGTTCTACAGATGAGAAAACTAAGGTATGGAGCTATTAAGTGATTCACTCAAGATCATAGAAGCAATTGGTGGAAGTGAGATGGGCCCTGAGTCTGATTCCTGGTCCAGTCTCCTTTACTTGGCACCATGCTGCCCATGGGCAGAGCACAAATTCCATATGAGTTATCCCCCATCAGAGTCCCTTAAAGAATCCTTTTCCAGTGGATGTTTGACTTCTCTCCTATATTATGATAGTCAATAGTGTATATTTGCTCATGTGTGGACCTTAAAAAGAATCTTCTAGTAGCAGTTATGTCACTACATGCTTATGTGATATCACCCCAAACATAATGACTTTCAACATGAATCTGAAAGCAATTGGAAGCTGTAAGACATTTTACAAGCATGAGTATATTAGAAGCCACTTATTTTACACCACTAACTATTTCAGTGTATAACTGTCCTCTATTGCCATTTACAAATTCTTAAGAGCAAGAATTGTGTATAATGCTTGTTTTTGCTAAGAGGTCAAGACATGTTCATTGGTGCTTATTTAGAAAGGCAAAGAAGGCAATTTCTACTTGAGCAAGTTTTTTCTTCTTTTATAAATCAGAGTCAACAATCCTAAAGGATTTGAAGGATTGTAATTTCTCATACATTAATGCTGTCAAACAACAAATAGTTGCCAGGTGCCTGCTGCAGTTCAGCCCCGTGCCAGGCACCAAGGAATACAAAGGAATGGAAAACATGGGTCCTACTCACAGGGAGCTAACTCTCAAGCTGTGGAGACAAAGTTAAAGGACTTGAAACAATCAGGGAGCAAAATGAGACAACATATAATTTATAGTGGATGCTGTGGTATAAGGAAAGGAAAAGGAGAAATAGAGGAAGAGACCTCATCAACGTACATGCTACTTTCTGCACATGGACCTACAGGATATGCATAAATTGGTATTTTCAAGCTTCAAATATATATAGCATTGAGTCAGTGACTCAGATGGGGTGGACAGTAAGAATAATGTCTGCCTGTGAGATGGGTATGTATTTGAACAGAGTGTGTGGGCAGGAGGATACGGGAAGGGTCTGATCCTTTGACTACAGACTAAAGAGCAGTATCCTGAGAGTCTGGTGGAGTGTGAGCAATCCCATGTGTGCAGTACTCTCACAAAGGTCCATCCTTAAAGTCTGAATACCTCCCAAGTATCTTCTCCTTTGTTTTATTGATTTGTGAATCTCATAGTCAAATACATATTTGAGCTCAAATATTTTTAAAATATAAAGCCACATGTGTATTGAAAGCTAAAATCTATAGAATTGGAGACTGAGTGAGGAAATGAGAAGGAAAGAAGAACTCAAGATGACTCCCTGCTTTGGCCAGCTAAGGAGGTAGTGGGGCCATTTCCTGAAATAGGGGTATGATTAGAGGAGTTGAAGGAAATGATGAGTCCTGTTTAGTTTGAAATGCCAGAGGACATCTAGCGGGGATAAACCAGAAGGAGGAGGGAACACTGCCCTGAGGCTCAGGAAAAGTGACAACATTAGCATATTGGTGGCAGTTGAAGTCATAACCATAACTCACCCACAGAAAGTCTATAAGGTTGAAATTTTAAGGAATGAAATATTTAAGGGAAGGCATTGACAGAGAAAGCTGAGACGTGGTAACCAAAGTCGTAGCAGGCAGCCAAGAATGAGCCAGTTGATGAATAAAAAGCACAAAATAGAAAGAGTTTTAGAAAGGAGAAATCTATGGGATCAAACATATAGAGATCAAGTGAGGCAAGGACTGAAAACTGCCCACTGTGCAAGACAGAGGAGAGATGATTAGTGACCTTGGCAAGAGCAATTTCAGTAGACGGAGACAAAAATAGTTAGATTGTGAGTGAATGGAGGGATCGGGAATTTAGACCTACCTTCCTAAAGAACACAACTAGAAAAGCTGACCAAAGTACACTGAAAATCTGCTTGAAGGCATCAAAACACTAATAAGATAGTGAATCATTGGGTCAGTATCTGGGGGAAGCAGACCTCAAGGGCTGAGGCCAGTGTGTAGGGCCACTTTTCTCCTAGAGGTATTTGCTGCTTCCAGAGAGTTGAGGCTGAGAACCTGAGAGCCTGAACAGAGCTATTACAGCCATGAGAAGATAGGGGGACACAGATTGGGGTTGAGGGGCTAACTTTGAGCAAGGACATCCAAAGGCCAGCACTCTAGGAACAAGAGTGAACCAGTCATAGACAGGCCCTTACAAGGACTGTGACTCAGCTTAGAATCATCACAATCTCTTAGATTAAGGTTGCTGCAGGCAGAAGCAAGTGTAAAGTTTCTGTAGAAAAAGACATTATCATCTTAAGTGTCAAATTTTTCTATAATTTTGCTAATACAGTGCCTAGAACTTAATCAAAAGTAGCTGGACAGTACATATGTTCACCAAAATACACATACAAGGATGTTCTTAGCCACACTGCTTGTTAAAGCCCCAAGCTGAAAACTATGACCAGTAGAAAGCTAAGTAAATTGTGGCTTAATTACACAATGGAATACTAAATAGCAGTGGGAATGAACAGACCACAGCTACTATGTGAAATAGTATGGATAAAGCTCACAAATATAATGTTAAGCGAAAAAAAGCAAAATTAAAAAATACATACTTTATTATCTCATTTCTATAAAGTCTTGATCTAGGTGAAAGTCACATAGATATGTTTAGTTTGTGGAAATTTAACATGCCATATACCAATGCACTTTTCTGTTTGAGTATTATACTTCAATAAAAAAAATTTTAAATAACAAAGTATACAAGGGGATAAAGCAACATGATTAAATTCCTACTAAAAAAATGACAATATTTGCACTCAGAGGCTGCAATCAAATATCTTTATTATCAGATATAGATTTTAAAATAAGGTTTTTTGTTGGAGATAAGAGATAAAACTGAGAATGTTTGTGGAGTTCTAGAAACTATACAAAAAAAGAACAAAATAAGAATTCTAGTCTGTAAAATATAAAAATTAAAGAGGAATTCAATGACTGGATTTAGCAAGAGAATAAACACAGTTGAAGAACAAATTAGTGAACTGGAAAGTAAGTAAAAAGAAATTATTCAGAATGAACTACAGAAATTCAAAAAAGACAAAAAATACAGAAAAGAAGGAAGAGACATAAAAGATGCAGTGAGAAGTTCTAACGTGTAAGCAGAGTCCCACTAGGCAAGACAACAGAGAGTGGGTTTAAAGCAGTATTTGAAGAGGCGATGACTAAGAGAATGTTCTAAAGCTGATTAAAAACATCAAGCCAAAAACTCAAGAAGTACTACAAATCCCAAACAGGATAAACAAAAAAAATTTTTTTCAACACATCATAATAAAATTGCCAAAGACAAAGAGAAAAATCCTAAAAGCAGCAGGGGGAGAAGACTGATTATCTTCCAAGAAGTCACAGTTAGACTGACAGTTTAGTTATTAATATAAGAATTGGCAACAGAGGCCAGAGAAAATGAAATACTGTATTTAAGTGCTAAAAGAAAATATCTGCTAACCTATAATTCCATATACTATAAAAACAGCTTTCACAAATGAATGTAAAATAAAAACATTTTCAGACAAACAAAACGGGAAAATTTGTCATCAGCAGACCTACACTGAAGAAAAGACTAAAAGATGTTCTTCAGGCACAATGAGGATGTTCCCAGTGAGAGATCAGGGATAAAGAATAAATGAAAAGGGACACTGGGTTCAGCAGGGTTCTGTCCGGATAGGACCCATCTCTCCTTCCCTGGTTGTTAGTCATGCCTCTGTCCTCATCAATTGTGTAGGGCAAACAGTGACCAAGCTGGTCTTTCCTCAGCCTCTACCTTGTGCTGCTATGGATTGTCAGGAAAGCTTCCATCATACAGTCAAACATATGTCCAAGAAAAATTTTGAGTCTCTAGAATGGTTCAAGGCAGTTCCAAGACTCTAAATAAGGGTGATTTCCTTTGGGAACAAGTAAATACCTCTGCAATTCCAGTCCCATTTTATTGGACAGGCTGTGAGCAACAAAGTTGTCTGCCTCTGCCAGCGTCTGCCTCATTCCAGCCCCCTGGGTCATGGGGAGGAGACCCTGCTGAAGCTACTGATGATGCCCAGGAGGCCATCATGCCAGATGCCAAACACCTCAGTAAAGACGTTGGTCTTCTCAAGCATGTCTAACTGGATCTGTGCCTAATGCAGCTGGTTTCCCTCGCTCTGCAGCCCAGGATCCAGTCCCAGCTGTTGTGATTTAAATTCCCCATATTCCTTCCAGTACCGCTTTTCCTCCTGGTTCAGCTTTGCAGTTTCTACCTGAACCTCTCAAAATTGCCTGTCACTTCTTTTTACAGTTTATTTCTGCTTACTCCAGGTCCTGAATCAGCCTCACTCTCTCAACTGCATCCGTAGACTCTCCTTTCCCTACTCACTCAGCTCCTTGATTTCCCAAAGGCATTTCCAGCTCTGATACTCATCTTCGGTGGCAGAGAGCTGGGTTTCCAGCCACTGTAAAAGGTTATCAGAGCACGCCTCACAGACTGGATCGTTCACATCTCTCTAACTTCATAGGAAGTCAAAATGCTCCCAGTGACCTTCAGGGTAAAGCTGAGGATATCGATGGTGCATACCTCTCTGATTACAGTGGCGCTGTGGAGAATTCCTCGGACATCATCCCCCATCCCCATCCCAGAGGAGTCATCCGAGGCCTGACCCTGTAGGAAACCGACTTCTCCTCGGAGTTAGAAGCCCCTGGAGCTGGGGTCATTCTCCAGGGTCTTCTCTGACTTCTCCTGTGCTCACTGAACCCCAGAGATGGGAGCTCCTCACAGATGCTGACATCAGGCTCTTGCAGCCCACATCCAGTTTCAGTGTCTGGCTAGAGCACTGGCAGGTGCCGTGCTCTGAGGACGTGGTGGTGCTACCGGACTCCTGCGATCTCCCCTTGATCTCAAGCCTCCTCTGTCTCCTCAGCTCCTGACCTTACCTCTCCTTCTAGAACGCTGAACTTCTGGAACTGCAGTCTTACAGATATTGTCTTAACACGCTCTCTTACAGCTGTCACTGCCTTCCTGGGTCTCTACACTTTTATTCGCTCCTTTACTCCCTCTAATCCAGGGGTCTTTCTAGAAGGGAAATCTGATTATGTCACTGGCCTTAAAAC
Source organism: Equus caballus (assembly GCF_041296265.1). Lineage (NCBI taxonomy): Eukaryota > Metazoa > Chordata > Mammalia > Perissodactyla > Equidae > Equus > Equus caballus. The sequence continues at coordinate 65,967,906 of NC_091703.1, read as the reverse complement.
TTTCCCTGACACTCCTTCTTGAACCAGGATGACCTTATTCCTAAAACGGACCTCTGTGCTGGTACTCCCAGTATCTGCCTTCCCAGTGTCCTCAGGTTAAAGTCCAGTTTTTGTCATACAGACCCCTGCCTGCCTTTCCAGCCGCATCTCTTAGCATTCTTGGCCTCTCCACTCGCAGCCTCCTCTGTCTCTGTCTCACCCATACGGCATTGCCTTTCAGTTCTTCCAGGACTCCATAGAGCCATCAATCTGGAGCACTCTTTCTTCTCAGCCTGGTTAACTCTCACTAATCCATAACTTAGATGTCGCCTCCTCCAGGAAGTCTTCCTTGCCCTCTAAATCTGCTTTAGGTACCAACTCGTTCTCTTACAGGACAGTGTGCTTCCCTTAACAATGAATTTTTTAAAAGAAAGGGAGAAAAAAGATTGAATGGGAGGTAAAGAAGCAGAAGGGCTAAGTCTAGAATCTCTTTTCTAAAGAGTAACTATAAAAGGATGGGGGGCATTAAAAGTAAATATGAGGAATATAAGATAACAGTCATGGCAGATGGAAGTTACCAGGGGAAAGCGCTCTTAGTGAGGGCAGCAGGTCCCTGAGGAGAGAGAGGGAGCAGACCCAGAGCTCAGACCACAGGGTTGGTCTTGGATAATTATAATAGCTAACACTTACTGAGTACTCACCACACAGTGGATGCTATTTTAAGTTGTTTACAGATGAAGGCACAAGATCACACCGCTGAAGATTACACAGCCTGTAAGTGCAAAGTCAGGACCCAAATCCAGGCAGCCTGGCTTCAGAGAAAATGTCCTTAGCCACCCTGCCAAAACGGATTTAAGGAAAGACATTTCCCTCTTTAAAGCTGAGGGAGGATATTGATCTGAAGTTTATCTAGATAACGTGGGGTGAGGGAGCTGGTCCCTGCCTGATAGCGCTGCTTTTTCAGGGAGAAATTGATGTCATCTACTGAGCACAGGGTGGGGAGGAACTTGGGGGCATAGAGAACACTGGGGTCCCTGCTGTGTTATTTGAGGGCATCTTATTCACAAGTGTGTCTCTTAGACCCAAAGTGTGGTCCATGCACCAGGGCTGGTTTGCAAACTATTTCTTGCCTTTCCCCAACTTATTCAATACAGAAGTTGAGGGCAAACATTTAGAGGCTTCTATGGCAGGTTGACATTGCTGCATAGCCAAGTGCGTGAGGAGTGGCTCTGCCTCCTTAAAGAGGATACGATGAGCTCAAATGTCCTAGAACTCGTGTGTGTGGCAAGAATATTGGCAATTTAAAAAACAATAACAAGAATGATAACCAGATCGTTTGAGATGCACTGATTAAGGAGAGAAGGAAGGCGTAAAGCTCTGGAGGATTACCAAGCTGACTGATTCCCATGGTAATCCCACATGACTTCTAACATCTGAACTACCCTCCATGAAGGGAACACAACTTCTCTGGGAATGGCTCTGCCCGCTCTGGGGAATGGTGTGAAGGAACAGGTGTGAGTCATGTGGAAGTCCTGCTGGGAAATCCTGCTGTGTACCCTGGGAGATGCCTTACTGCACCGGAGAGCCATAAAGAAGAGTGCCCGGCCTCAGAATGAGAAGACTTCCTTCTAGTTTCAGCGTTGCTTCGGAAAACCACTGTAATCTTGAGAACATCACTTAATCCCTTTGAGCCTCAATGTACTCATTTGAAAAAGAAGAGTGTGTGTGAGGAGGAGGAAGAAGAGAGAGAAGGGTGTTGCCCTGGATAACCCCTAAGGCTTCTTCAAGCTTTCCCATTCTATTACTACGCGTAGGGGCAGTAGCGGCGTGCCCCTTTAACAGCCATGTGTCCTTGAGGCTTCTTATCTGGGCTACGCGCCAACACTCAAGATGATAGCAGTCCTGGACTTGGCCAACCCAGCTGCTTTCTTGTGGGATAATTGGCACAAAGACCCTCAAGGTCTTGGGGGAGGGGGGTGCTGTGGTCCTTGGAATGCAGGTCATACAGGAATGATCCCCCTTGGCAAGCACGCAGCCTTTGTTCCTCTGCCTACTTAAGAAGCTTGTCTCAGGGGCAGTAGCGGGTGCGTGTTGCTGTCCTGCCAGCCACCACTGGACCTTCCCTGTAAGTTCACTGCCAATAAACCCATATGTCTTGTTCGCTGTCTCCGGGTCTTTTCTTTGGTCTCTCGGCAACCTATCCCACACTGCTCACCCAGACGGGTGTGTGGCCGAACACTATGAATAGCTAGTATTCTACACCCAATCACTCTGAGAAATTCCACCCACAAACACTAAAGCGCATTTAACCTGTAGCTTCTCAAGCGAGTGTCATAGGAACACGAACCATAAATAGCTGTTGTATCAGGTAGGGTCCCACCTAAATAGGGTACGTATGGTCCTGACAAGTGAGTTGAGGAAATAGCAAAGACTTTTCCTAATATTTCTTTAAGAACTAGAAGCTAAACATAACATTCACTTAATAAATACAGGGTGCAGTCACTTAAATGTATAGCATTTTTGGCTTAATGATGGTATGCAGGTTTTTCTACACCCTACTTCATCTGCTGCCCTGTGAGTTGACAGCTAACCCCATGTGTGTACTTACATAGGAACTGAAGGTCTCTGAGGAGCATGCATTACCCTCATCATGAAGAGTCAGACACTCAAAGACCAAACTTGGGTCGGAGCCCAGACGCTTCTGTTTTGGTGAGGATGTTTCATTGTCTTCCGGTTGGACCTAATAGAGTGTTAAGGTTTAAATGCTTCAGAGTGGTTCTTACGGCCTGTCCTGTGTACCTCCTGTTTTACTTGATTTAGCTGAAAGAATTTCTCCAATTGAATTGTGATGAATAGCAACCCAAGATTGGTTACTCCAGAACAAAATAACAAGCCCTGAAGTGAAAACACGTCCCTTTGCAATCCTATGTCTGGGCAGGTGTTACTAAAACTCTGGTTTGCATTTAAATGAGATGCTAATTTAATGCCTTTACATGATTTTTATGAGAAAATAATAACCCTAGAATTTTAAAGATCATTTTCCAATCTGTGGTTTAACATTTGCAGACTTGTACAAATGCTATTTTGCTGCCAACATCTGGTCAATGACATACGGCTTATTTCCAGATATGCTATCAAGCACAGTTTTAGATAAGAAAAGATAGATTATGTCCATTCTCTTTTAATTAAAGCAAATTCCACAGGTTTTGCTCAGTAACCATCCTAGAATAGCTGAAATACTGTTAATGAAAATAAACGTTTTTGCCGTTTACTTTTCTACAGATTAATGTTAATTATACTTAAATGGAAATGTCTCTGCTGAGAATTTCTTCCCTGAAAACATATTATCTTTGAGAATTTTTTTATTTCTGGTTTTACTTAGATAATCAGAAGGTTAAAAACCTACTAGACCTTTCAGTATAATTATAACAATGACTCAATATATTTAATCTGAGATTTTGGTTTTACCAAGGCAAGAGAAACAAATCCTAGTTCATTTCTAACCATTGAATCTGCAGCCTTCATGGTCCATTGTCCATCATTTCTTTATTTTATTGAAGTATAGTTGACATAAAATGTGTTATTAGTGTCAGGTGTACAACATAGTGATTCATCATTTATTTACATTACAAAATGATCACCCTGATAAGACTAATGACCGTCTGTCACACGCAAAGTTATCACAGTATTGTGACTCTATTCCCTGTGCTGTACATTACATCCCCATGGCTTATTTATTTTATGACTAGAAGTTTGTACCTCTTCATCTCCTCCACCTATTTTTACCATCCCCCAACCCCCTCCCCTCTGGCAACCACCAGTTTGTTCTCCGCATCTACGAGTTTGTTTCTGTTTTGTTTTTTGGTTCATTTGTTTTGTTTTTTAAATTCCACATATGAGTGAAATCATATGATGTTTGTCTTTCTGTATCTGACTTATGTCGCTTAGCATAATACCCTCGAGGTCCATCCATGTTGTCACAAATAGCAGGATTTCATTCTTTTTTATGGCTGAGTAATATTCCATTGTGTATATGTATATATATATATATACATATACACACTACATCTTCTTTATCCATTCATCTACTAATGGAACTAGATTTTCACATTGTTGATGAATGTTACTGTTTTTCTCTTCATTTTATTTTTCAGTTATTTCCTTACTTGACTTTCCCTTTTCAGTATTTAGTTTTCCTGAGCTGCCAGCCCTGAAGATCTCCTTTTTACCTCACTTAGCTCCTTTAAAAAGTTTAAAAGGATACCTTGCGGGCTGGAAGCCCAGGAAAACTAAATACTGAAAAGGCAAAGTTGAGTAAGGAAATAATTGAAAAATAAAATAAAGAGAAAAATGGTAACATTCATCAACAATCTGAAAATCTAGTTAATTTTCTTTCTAAAACTTTTCTCTTTGATCTCAAATACATGGCCATAAAGTCATTTTGAACATTTCATGACTAAAACTCAAAATCTATGTCCTTTTATATTAACTTAGAGCAACACAGAGTTGAGCTCTGTTTGGGCTACTGAATTTGCCCATTGTGTCACAGTTTTTCAGAATTTTGATTACCTATAATGGCCATATTTTAAGGGGAAAGTTTTGTAAACTAAAGATGTCATATCATTTGAGCATCCCAAGTTCTCCTTTGCCCCCTGGAATAAGGAGGTGGATTTTACCAGACGGAAAACCTAGAGCAGCCAGAGACAAGTTTGCTGTTTCAGCAAAGGTCACACCATCGGTGACAAAGCTAGGGCTAGAAAACCAAGTTGTTTCCTCACTCACATATATTTTCTGCAGACTCCTAGGTTTTGGCTTAAAATCTCCTTTCAGGTTTCAAGACAATTTAGTGGGCATTTAATGATGATAAAAACGTATGCCATCATGATAAACAAAAACGCACCGTGACTGTGCTCAGACAATCAAGCCGTTTCGGTGTTTGTGGCTCTCCCTTCTCCTCTGCTCCCTGCAGAAAAGGAAGGCATTCAGGACCTTTCACTGACACCGGGCCATCTGTCACCACTTCTGTTCAACTTACATTTCTAGAGCAAATCTTCTTGAATGCCTAAATTGTGCACCATTTCAAAGTTCATATTCATTCACTATCATCTATAAAAATATTGAAAGTTTACCTGTATTACAGTATAGTAAATTGTTTGATTTATAAAATTTAGATTGTTATCTAGGCAAAAAGACTCCCAATTTTAAAAAGGAGAAAAGGGGAGAGGTTTGGAGGAGATTGAAAAGATGAGCAAGGAGCAAAGTTAGTCTGTAGAATTAACTGAGAGAATAATAAAATGAAAAACACATCCTTTCCTCCCCAAATCCTTAATATCGACCTCTCTTCCTAATCACCTACTTCATTTAATAGTTTGAGTTGCTGCTCTTGCCTCTCTCATTTGCTCGCTTTACTCCAACTGCAGCATCTTTTCACATTGCCTCATGGCTCTGCTGCTTCCTCATCCCTATTAAACATCCGCTCACACCATCATTTAACAACAATTGAAGATGACTTAGTCGGAAGGAAATGCCGTGACTAATCCTCGAAAGCTGAAGCTGACCTCAAATCCCACCTCTAGTGCGAAACCATCCCTGGCTCACAAGGAGACGTATTGCTGCACCCCTTAAGGGAGCCTGGATGTAGAAAGAACATGCAAGACCAGGGGAGAAAGCTCCTTTCCAGCTGCACCAAAGAAGGGAGGGAAGGGGAGAGCCAGGGAGATGGTGGAAGGCTGAGCACCCCGTGGTTCGACCCCTAAATCTCCGAGGAGTTACGAAAATGGATGCAATGCTTGAAACCAGAGGATTTTTTAAAAACAAAAAGACTGATGAAAGGACTGGGCTTCGTACCCAAACTAATGTGGCCAAGACTGAGGCGGCACCTGTGGACCCTGTAGGAGTGAGGAGACGCAGAAGAGACACAAAGAACTAAGCCAAACCCTGGGCAGGCTCCGGGTGGGCGTCACAAGGTCTGCAGCGTTGGGTTTGGGCCAGGTGCAACTATATCCGGGAGATGGAGGCTGGCGGTGGGTGGGACCCCTTTCCCAGCGTGGCACAGCTGCCCTTGTCACTCACAGTAGCCCAGGCTTCTCCCCTCCTTGTCTCACAGCCGCCTGTCGCTCTGTCTTTGCAGCTCTGTGCTCCGATGCACTTGCTCACGCTCCGCTTCTTCTTCTGCCTTGGACTGGAGACAGTAATGTGAGAGGGTCCTGCCAAGTGTGGGGAAAGGTCAGGCAGGATCAGGAGGAGAAAGCGACAGTAGAATCCAGAATCCTTCCTGGGTGCCTGCCCCGCTTGTCTCTTAGGACCCAGGCCCACTGACGTTGTGATTTACTTAACATATTTTTAGTTAATAATTTTAAGTACTTTAAGGATTTGTGTGTGTCTTCAGGAAAAAGTAAATAAATATATACACACACACATACGTAATACAATAGTAGAGAAATATGTTTGCCAAGAAAACGCCCTTTGAATTACCATTCATGAGTAAAGAAGGAATGAATAGCAAGATGTCACAGAGTAGCCAAGCCTCCGATGCTCCCCCCTTCACATCCTTCTAATGGTTCTCCCCATGGGCCCTTGATGAGTGACCTACCTCAGTCACTTCACACGTAGGTAGGGCTGTGTTCTAAGCCACGTGACCTGGTCCCTTAGCCAAGAGGTTCGGACCACGAAGACATTAGGTGAAGGATAATTAGTCTATGTCTCCCAGCCACCTAGAAAGCAAATGTGTAAGAAAGTTCTTCCTAAACAAACAAAGAGAGAAATGGAAGGGGGGATTAGATGGACCTATCAGAGGCCCTCTTACGATAATGGGAATTCAATTACAGAGAGGAAGGCGGGCAGCTGGTGGGCGCAAGAGGAAGTCAGAGCACCCAGGAACAGAAGTCGGTGCAGATCTCGCTGGGAAGAGAAGACTCCCGAAGGAGAAGGGTCAAGTGGGAGACAAAGAAAGATGAGTAAAACCCGAGATCGAAACTACACGGCAATGCATTTTGGGGGGGGCCTTGTTTATACCCTTGTCTTCAGTTCTCTCCTACATATCATGACGCGATGTTCTAGGTGGCAAATTGCTTCTGCTCCGTAAGCTACATATTTTAAGGAAGCGCAGTGGATAGATATGTATAGCATGACGAATGAGAGCCCCAAAAGTCCCTTCAAAACATGAACAGTTCGTTTACTTATTTCCATTGCTGCTGTTAATCTTACAGGGAAATAAACAACTTTATTTGAACATTTCTGAAGGTTAACATTTTAAAGAAGATGGTTTGTTCCTACTCAGTTTTCTATGACTGTGCCCATATGCTACACAGTAAAAGGATCTGTTTGTCCAAAACTGAATGATTGTTCCCACATTTAAATTATCTTCTTTGAGGGTCTCAGTAACTACTCCTGCAATATTGGTGGGTATGTAGTGTTTTTTTGTACACAGGGGCTGCCTGCCCCTCTGTCCAATTGCTGATTCTTACACAGGTGTTTACTGAACACTCATATGTGTAAGGGGCTCTGCTCAGGGCTCGAGAGAAATTTCCCAAATTTATCTCATGTTAAGAATTATCAAAAAAAAAGCAGAATCATGCATACCACTTATTTTTAAAAACTTCTTGAGGCCCAATCCAAATTTGCTGAATCAGAATTTCCAGGCAACAAGGGTCCCAAATTCTTATCTCCAGGGAAGTTGGAAAACATGGCTGTAGTGGGTAGAAAGCAGAAAGAAGCTCGGTTCCCAGAGTCCAGTAATGTGTGAGTGGGGAGAATGAGGTAAGTATATAAGAAGCTGCAGCATAAGGCACAGGGGGAAGAGATCACAAGGTGGGGAGGGAGTTCTGGTGAAAGATGTCACAAACGAGGTGATGGATTTCACACGGCAGACACGACGGGCTCTCCCTAGACCTGTGCCGACAGCAGCAGTTTGCACGTAGGAAAGTGTGACGTGTGCCTGGGAAATGGGCAGGTCGCCCAGCCTCATTGGACTACAGCACATGAGTCTGGCCCTGAGTGAACAACAGAAGCGGTGGAGGAGATATTGCCCAGGCTCTTGAGTGTCAAGGTGAAGAACACCTTTTTATGCAGGGTAGTAATGGGATTAGATTGGTTCCTTAGAAATATTAGTCTGCCAGAGGTGATTAGAACAGCTTGAAGCAATTTAAGGCAGTAAATCAGAAGCCCCAGAAGGATCTCATTTCAGAGGACCAGAGGACAGGAATGAAGGGGTGAGGATGGAGTGGAAAGGCCATCATTTATGGGAGGTCCCTGGAGCGACACTTGTGCTTCATCCTTGCTGTCCTGTTTCTTCCTTTAATGCAAATGTATTCATATTCACTCAACAAACATTTAGTGAGCACTCAGTATGTGCCAGACCGTTTGTGAGGCCCTCGTCCCAGCCTTCACCTCACTGCCAGCAGGCTCCCGTGGCAGGCAAGGAATCGTCAGCCACCACAGACACTGAGGGGCTGAGGCAACGTTAGGAGACGGGAAGCAAAGCCTCTGTCACATTCCTGTTGTGAATTTACTGCATGGCTGCTTCCTACACTCTGACTCACAGTCAGGAGACAGTCTTAACTCTTTTCACTGAACACATTAGTCTCGATTCATCGGAGCTGGAAGTCAGGAGAGAAGATTCCCCAGACCTCCTCCCTTGGAGCGTCTGTGGCTTGTGGCATTCCCAGTAGGACCCTACTGTCTTAAGACCAGTCTATAAGGCTGCTACTGACCTGGTGTGAACACTCTGGGCTCACGTCAACCACAATTGTGTTGAAATTCCCACAATCCAGACACGTTTCTGGACCATGCAGAAATGGGTTTTCAATCTCCATCTTCAAAACAATCAAACAAACAAAAGAAGTGATGGGTTGAGAACTCATTGAGCCCTACTTGTCATGAAAAACATTAAAGGCGTAAAAGTCTGTACAAGTGGGTTTAAATACACACACAGTAGCTGCACCCACTATTCCAACATATTTACACAGGGGTAGGGGGTGAATTACCAGTCCCCTCAGTTGGAACACCAGTGAAGCCCCTGGCTTGAGGTACCCTTGGGCCTGAAAAAGCGAGCCAAGGATGCAGTTGGGTCAGTATTCTCTGTTTCTGTCATTGTGCAGAGCTCACCGCTGCTCCGTCTCTCTGTTCCACACCTGCACACATCCCACTGATGTGCGCCGCTCCACATAGACTCAGGATTTTCTTTACTAGAGTTGACAGGCTACCTGTACAGTGTTTCCCTCTCTGCATCCTGCTGTTCAAACTTCCATCCTTCCAGACTTAATCTCTGCAAATGTGAATAGATTCTTCAAAAGACCCCTCAAGATGCCCACTGCAAAGTACTTAACAGTGTCTTCCGCGTCCTTATCCAGCCAAGGTTTGTGTCAGAAAGCAAGACCTGCAGGCCTGGAGGTCACTGCTTTATGGTGGCCTCCTGGTCTCACCTAAGCAGCCCCTCTACCACAGCGGCCAAAGGGGAAAGCCGTCCCGCTGAAATCTAAGCGGACGGAGTGCACTGACCCGCCATTCCTGAGAGCATCCGGGTTGGACTTAGAGGGAGGGGTAAGCAGGTGAAGAGGGTAACTAAAGGGCACCTAGTAATTCCACAGACAGAAGAAAATGCCAAAACGTTTCTTTTTTATTTTCAAAGATTGGCACCTGGGCTAACAACTCTTGCCAATCTTCCTTTTTTGTTTTTTTTTTTTAAGGATTGGCACCTGGGCTAACAACTGTTGCCAATCTTTTTTTTTTTCCTGCTTTATCTCCCCAAACCTCCCCTGTACACAGTTGTATATCCTAGTTGCAGGTCCTTTTAGCTGTGGGATGTGGGACACCGCCTCAATGTGGCCTGACCAGCGGTGCCATGTCCGCGCCCAGGATCCGAACCCCTGGCCGCCACAGCGGAGCACGCAAACTTAACCACTCAGCCACGGAGCTGGCCCCCCACAACGTTTCTAATGGATTATTTAGATAATGGAGATTTTTCTCTTTCTACTTTTCTACATGGTTCAAATTTTTAATAAGGCTTTACATCTTTATAATGAATGTATGTGTTTTTAAGAATCAGATTGTGCTAAAGGGATATATATTGATTTTTGCTTAAATATGCTTGAAGTTTATGGAAGAATACGCAAGAAACTAGGAATACGACTGCCCACGGAGAGGGAGCCAGGCGGATAGGACATGGTGGGGGTTACTGCATGCTCCCTGTGTCCTTTGGAGTTTGAAACATATAAATGTATTAATTAGTCATAAAATTAGATTAAAAACCAAATCTGTTAGATAAGAAGGAGGATAATGAGGAGAGAATTCCTTCATCCGTCTAGTCGTTCCCCAGGCGCCGTGGACCGGATGCGCAGGGCACTGCCCTAACTAGACGCAAGCTCTCCCCAGGCTGTCCCCACAGCTCCTAGCAACGCAGGCTGGCACAGGATGCTCCCAGAGCACCTTTCTTATTACTGCTTGAAAACCAGGGAAGAAAAAACCTCATGGAATTTTTATGCCACTGGTAGATACAGAAATATTCATGCTTTCCCCTAAAGCTAAATCATCTGGCTTAAGGCAACTTGGCCCTGTAGAATTGGGCCAGGCTCTTTACAACTAAACAGGCAGCTGGGATCACACTGCAGGTGCTGGAGTCTGGGAGCACATGAGACGTGAGTTGACTCTCAGCTTCATCCCTCACTACTAGCTGTGCAGCCTTGGCTAAGTTAGTCAATATTTCTTAGCCCCATGTTTGCAGAATGGAGATCCTAACAGTACCTATCTCATAAAATTATGGTGAGGACTAAATTTTAAATGTAAAAGCACTTTTCTAGTAGTCATTATTATTATCCAAAGAAGAACCCTGGTTTTTCAATAATAAAACTAGTCTACTTGAACCTCTCACAAGGTTTTTGTTAAAGAAAATAGGATTCGATTTCAGCTAGCTGATTCCCCTCTAAGCTATTTCTTTTTCCTCCTCCATCTTTTTCTCCCCAAAATGAACATTTGGCTGAAAGCTTAGCCAGAAAGCAGAATGGCTCCCAGGGAGATGTGGGGCACCTTCCAAAAATCCTTGATAAATATCCCTTGGCTTTATAACTCCACAGGCTTAAATCCTACTTTGTAGCCAGGGCCTAGAGCATCAAATTTCTTGGCAATTTCAAGTCACATACTGTGCAGAAATCAATTTCTTTGGGGAAAATATAATACACAATGGAACAGGCTAAAATCCATGATTTTTATGCATCTCCTGCACAGAAGTTTTCTCATATTTTTTAACTTTACGTTAAAAGAAGTCCATAGTGCCATGAAATAAAAGATTGATACATATTACCACATACCAACAAAAGCACATTTGCATAGCAAAAGAAAATAAGAAGAAGCAAAATCAAAAGACAAATAAATTGGGGCCAGCCCTGAGGGCATAGCAGTTAAGTTCGAGCGCTCTGCTTCAGCAGCCCAGGATTCACCAGTTCGGATACTGGGCATGGACCTACACACCACTTATCAAGCCACACTGTGGCAGGCATCTCACATATACAATAGGGGAAGATGGACATGGATATTAGCTCAGGGCCAGTCTTCCTAAAAAAATAAAATAAAATAAAATAAATTGAGAAAAATATTTGCCACTAATATAACATACAAAGCTAATCTTGCTAACAAATTGAGAAGAAAAAACTCAATCCAATAGAAAAACAAATCCAAAAGAAAAAGGGGAAAGAATCTGAACAGACAGTTCACAAAAAAAAGAAATGCAAATAGCCTTAACATGAAAAGATAAGCAACCTAAACGTCAACTTTCACCTAAGATGTTGGAAAAAATATAAAAGTTCAGGGGCTGGCCCCGTGGCCGAGTGGTTAAGTTCGCGCGCTCCGCTGCAGGCGGCCCAGTGTTTCGTTGGTTCGAATCCTGGGCGCGGACATGGCACTGCTCATCAGACCACGCTGAGGCAGCGTCCCACATGCCACAACTAGAAGAACCCACAACGAAGAATACATAACTATGTACCGGGGGGCGTTGGGGAGAAAAACGAAAAAAAAAATAAAATCTTTAAAAAAAAAAAAAAGTTCAATAACGTATGCTGTTTGGTGAGGCTGTGGGGAAAAAGTCTCTCTCACCCATCACAAGTGGCATATGAATTGGTAAACTGCCAATGGAGAACAATTTGGCAATATCTATCAAAATTAAAATTGCATATATATTTGACTCTGCAACTCCACTTTTGGGAACTTACTCTACAGAGATATTCAGACACCATTGAAATTAAGTATGTACAAGGTTATTGATTCATTATTGTTAGATTAGAAACAACCCAGACGCCCATCAGTAGGGAACTGGTTAAATAAAGAAGTTATGGTCCATCTATACAATAGAATCCTGGCAAGCTGTGTAGATGTGTAGATAGACAGGAAGATAAACATCAGAATTTTAAGACGGAAAGTTCTCTATGTACTAATATGGAAAGAACTATATATCTATTGTTGCATGAAAAGAAGGAAAATTTAGTAGTCTCTCTTCTCTGCTACTTTTTATGTAAAAAATGGACATACAATGAGAACCAATATCACTATTTGCTTGGATGTGCACATAGAAGTTCTGACAGATTATATATTGTAACTAATAGCAGTGATTGGCCAGGAGAGGATGGGAACTGAGCAGATGGGGGCAAGGATGGGAGGAGAGAAAATGCACATTTTTTTTCATACTTTTTGGTTTTTAATTCAAATGAGTTAAGTTGAATTTTAAAAATTAAAATAAAAATTTAACTGCCATAGCCTTTTCTCTGGGAATATTCTTTCACTGTATTTCATAAATTATATTCAAACATGCCCCGCCACGCCTGCCGTGAGCACCTGATGGATAGGTGACCGCTGAAGCTGCACTTCTGGGGTCAAGGCCGGTCACCGTATCAGAGAAACAAACCCAGCGGGGGGAGCTGGAGTGAACCGTCCTTTCTTCCACCAGGAACAGGCAGCCCCTTTGAAGCCACTCCGCATTTCTTCAAGATGAGAACTGTTTCAGGATTAAAGGCTAGAGGTTTAAGTCGGAGCACACCAAATGTCTGAAGAGTCAGCAGCTGAGAGGGCATCTCATGACCACGACAAGAGTGTCATTTGTAACAATGTGACTGGAACGAGGGGCATGGCCTTCTTAGAAGATTCCAGAATGTTCTGAACATCTTTTAATAACCCCACAGTTTTAGTGTCAGAATGGATTTGACTTCAATTCTCTCTCATGTTTAAAGCCTCCTTTTAAATCTTATGAGACTCTCAGGGGTACACGAGAGACTGCACAGTCTGGTGAGGAATTAAGAATCTGAACTCTGGAGCCAGGCTGCCTGGGGGCAAAGCCTGGTTTGAATTCTCACTGCCTGTGTGACTTTGGGCAGGTTACATTGCTCCTCTATGCCCCAGTTTCCCCATATGTGTGTCAGGGTCACAATAGCACGTATCTCATAAGAACACCGGGAGGATTAAACTGGTAGCACAGGGAGAGCACTCAGAGAAAGCAGGCACGTGGGAAGCTGCAGGAGGCACTTCCTGTGCACAGGGGTTCAAGGTCTGCCCGAGCGGAGAGCTGGGTGACCAGATCAAAAGGAAGTCAGTACTGGAGGGGACGTGGTTCTGATGAAGGTGTCTGAACACCCTCCTTGTTTCACAGTGGTGAAAGCATTTGTTCACTGAATGCTTAACACAAAGATACCGTGCGTGGTCATAATACCCTATTTAAAGTAAAACCCTTCATTTCCTAAAGAAATATTGCTTCCTCCATTCTAGAGAGGTCATCACTGCTCACGTTTGAAATGGAGAGTGGAAGAACAGCAACAGGGATGATTCAAAACAATGGCTAATCCATCATCTTCTCACGCACTTGCCTCTGTGCACGGAGACTGAACAGGGATCTGAAACAAGACTGAGGACAGCTTCCTGTTTCGGACCCAGAGGAACTGAAAGGACCTAGCTGCTCAGGCAGGAGGTACTCAGCCTGTGGGTCCTCACCTGTGAGCACGTGCTCTGTGGTCTTTGTTGTCAGCATCATCAGCATTCCCGAGCAGCTGGCAATGCAGAGTCTAACGTTCAGGGTGGGATTTGACATGGCTTTTGGACTGACTATGAAGAAACATGGAAGGCCATTTTTTTCTTGAGCTTCTCAAAATACACAAAACCCTGACTCATACTTTCCACTAATTTTAATCATTCTTAAATGCAGTGTCTACAGTTTTTACTCTTATAACATTTTACTCATGTAACGTCTTATACAAGTTATATTGTTACATGCAAGTTATAATAAAGTTCCAGCCAAACTAGTATATTAAAACTGCTATAGTGATACAATGAATAATGACGCACTCATATGGATGGGTAAAGTTATAAACAAAAGTTGCAAAAAAGTCCGAATATCATTTGGAAATGCACCGTAGCAGCTACAACATCAAGATGCTCTTCAGAGAACGATGCCTCTGAATGAACCCTGGCACCTTACACGATACTAATGATACCTAATGGAAAGTCATGTAAATGGTTCTACATCCTGTTATGTATCGAAGTCAATAATCAGAGACTTAGTATGGGAAACAAGTAAGTGGTTTTTAAATTATTGTGTAGGAGGATATTATTTAGATCTACTCTGCTTAGACTTTTTGATCAATTAACAGGTCACAGCCAAGCAGAGTCTCCATTATTCCAAGTGCTGCAATGAACCATTTCCCTCATTAATAAAATGCAGCAGGCCCAAGTTCGTTCAAGCAGCTGTCGCATTCATCACACTTATATTTACAAATGACTATAATGATCACATAATGTTGTTATTATCACTTTTTGGAAAAGATCCAGGATTTGTTTTCTTAGATCTCATGTGGGCCCTTCCGTTTCAAATGTAGAATGTATAAAATATTTAGTGTGTTTCAACTGAGGAGTGAAAGTACATTTCACCAATTATTTAGATGTAATAAATATACAATAAGCCAGACATAGAAGCTCAGTCCTTTCAAGTCTCATTTATCACAATATAGAAAGATTATGAATGAGGACATGAAAGATTTAGATCCAAGGTTGGAGAAAATTCACTTGCTGTTAGACTTTCTAGTAGCTAATGGTCAGTATTTTCAAGCAATTTAGATAAATCCAAATCTCACAAGTGAATTTATCTTCCATCCTAATGCTTGAACCTAGGTGTGGGTACGGCTCACCTGCATTTCCTCCCCACCCAGCAACCACTTTCGGTTTCATCGTGTGGACTAAGTCTGAGTCAGATGATTCTCTGATTCAGCCCTATCATAGCCACCTTCACCAGGAAACTAGAAATGCACAATAACACATTACACACCATCACCACCTCACCCCCTGCGTGGACATCTCTACAGCAGGCACCAACATTCCTCTTTCAACTAAGACAAAGAAACTGTGAAGACAGTGGAGCAATCCGAGTTGAAACCTTTCTAAGTCTTGAATCACTGTATCTTACTTAGCTTTAAATTATATTGTGATGGGCCTTTACACCTACAGTGTAAAAACAATAGCTTTATACTAGCAAATACACCAACTCAACAAAGGAGGAAAGAGGGCTCCAGTGTGGCTCGTGTGGGGGAAGCAGAGGGTGGTGGTGAATTCCTACTGGAATTATCAACATACAAAGTCCTTCCCAAGTGCTGCTGTCTCTCCTCCCTGTTCTTTCTCCTCCCGTCAGCCCCTCAGCCACCAGCAGAGTTCTCTCATACTCTTCCATCTGTTCAGACAGCTGTTCAAGGAAGACTATTTTGGATTTATTGATTTCTTCGTAAATTAATCACTCTGCAACAAGACTATAGCAGATTAAATTATCCCATGCTTGTAGGCTCCTTTGATAAAAAAAATTATGCATAGAGAGAGGAGAAGCACCCTCTCTCTGCCTAGGGTCTCCCTCCCACAGTATATGAATTATTTACGATCACATATCAGTCAAGACACTTAGTCATGAAAATGCCTATGCAATGGCATTCACAGAAGTGTTTGTGTCGTTGTTTTTACTAGAATGGTTTTGCTGATGTAGTTTTTGGCTCTTGTATATGTAGTGCATTATAAACATCACTATTTCAAGACTTTCTAACTTGAGACACTAAATATGTATGTAGCTTTATCCCAACAAGACAATATCTTTGGGAAGTAGTCAGAGTATTATAGCTTCTCCAAAGAACAACTCATGAAAGCTGATTTTTGAAAGCCAAGATATATACACAATTTGTTACTCATAGTATATTCACAGTAGGAACATGATTTTAAGACTAGTAATTAAGCAGTTACTTTTTCTTCAGTCTGGGCTCCGCAACACTATTTTATTATTCAAATCTGTTATTAGTCTTACTGTTAAAGTTAGGAAAATAAAGCCTACAAAAAAAACAGGCTAGTGCCAGCTAGAGGAGCCAGATGTGCTTGAGGAGTAAGCACCAGCAGTCAAACCAGTTTACAGAACGTTACACAATCCGTGCGAGAAAGATGTTGTGAAGAAGGGGTAGGTTGTCGTTGTCTCTGTGTACCTCTATGGGACATTATCACATCTTTAAAAAGCTACTCCCTAAGAAAAGTCTATCGGCCATCTTGTGATCATTTGAGGTACAAGGAGTGGAAAAAGAGAGTACACCCAGAAGAAACAAGTTTTGGTTTGTTCCAGGACACAACCCAAAATGTGCAAAAATGAAAAATAATGACACTACAATAATGGCATTATAAGTGGTTTGAACACCAACTCTTGCTTTGACCATTCAAAATGTGCACATGCATACTTTTTACTGATTTTGTTCTATCGTTATTATATTTACTGTAAGTGCTAATCTGTTACCGATCCTGTGTTCCTATTGTAATGAATACATTGTAACGTAAGACCCAGTTGTGCTGTGGAAATGAAAAATTTTATGGCAATGTTGAGAATGATGATTCATATACATGAACGAAAGCTATGAATAGAAGCGTAAAACAGGATCTCAAAATCACTTGGAAGCTTACTCCACTGGCTGTCTATCCTGTCTATACACTTTGTTCAGTGATCCTCAAGGAATAATGAATGCTCTCGGCAGGAGATTCAATAACCTATACGATACTGATGACACACACGCAAATTCTTAGGCATAGCCCCCTTCCTCTCCGCATGGCCACTCCAAGCATGGATCCCATGGCGGTGTCCATATTCTGTTCCCAAACACACACAAACAAGGAGCTCAAGGGGGCTGGCGGAATGGTTGATTGGTTGGTTGGATGGGTCTTAAACAGAATATTTTCCCTCCTATACGGAAACTTGTCAGTGAAGCCCCCAAGATAGGAAATATTAACCATTACATGAAAAAAAGCCACCAACACTAGATGTTCTCTCTGTGGCCTCAAGCAGGCCACCTAACTTCTAGGGGCCTCGGCTACTTTGTTTCAAACGAGGTGTTGGACTCTAATCTCCAAGCCTCCCACCAGTTGCGTGGCTCTAAGTCTAGCTGTCTTCCCTCTTCGCTGAGCAGATGCCCTCGTCACCAGCACAAGACCTAAAAGAAGGACTGGATTCTCTCCTAACCCGGATTTCTCATTTTTCACCCGGGTGGGACACTTCACCCACTGGTCTGACGTAGAGGCTAGGGAGCGTGTGCCTGGGAGTGTTGTAAAGAGCCACCTGGGTTCTAGAAGCTACAAGTTTTCAGACAAGCAGAGGGCCCAAGAAGGACTCTCTTTAATCATTAGCAACTGTGATAATTTTCAAGCACCTACATTCACAGAGCGCATATTGGAAAGCAGGGCTTCCTCCTGTCCAGATGGCACAGGAGTGACCGGGGGATAATTCTAGAGAATAATGCAAGGGCCCTTCCAAAGGAGGGGGGCAAAGTTAAGTTTTTCTCCAATTATAGCTCTGTATGCCAATTCCCGTATTTCACATACCGTGAGTATGCAAATGTTCCTTTCCGGAGAAAAGTCATTAAGCGTGTTGGCAAGAAAGGATGACAAAGCTGGGATGTAGATTAGCCATTTTAATAATACAGGGGCCCGAATGCTTCAAAGTTCTTTGGAGAGTCACTATAGCAAACAATTAAATTCCTAAAGTGTCAATAAAACAAATGTTGATTACACCCAACCCAAGAATCTGTAATAAAACAGAAATAACTTTTTTTTCCCGGCATATATTTTCAAGCTTGTGGCTTTGGAATTATATATGCCTATTTTCTATTTTTTATAAGATAAGACTTGTTTTCAATTATTAGTGAGAAAAATTAAAATTCTGGTTTCAAGATAATTATCTCCAAAGATGGTGAGTGCCCTCTGAAACAGTTGCAGTTTTGTTTTCTATCACTCAAGGCTTAATGTTCTTAAAACATGGCTAGGACTTTTATTTTACCCAACTTTCCAAATGAGAACTTCTACACTTAGTGCCTGAATCAAGCACACAGAAAACTCTCCTTTAATTCACGGGGATCTAAGCATTTTGCAAGTGTTTCATGGCTCACAAAGGAGTTAAGATACAACACTTGGTAGTCCATACTACTCCCTCAAAATTGTCTTTTTAAAATGCACATTTGTGTGACACTCCAGATTAGGCCTTGGAAATCTGATGGGTAATTCTGAAAATGAAAATATGCTTTGTGAGACCAGAGATTCTAGATAAAGGACAATTATTACAATCCCAAGAAATCCTAAAAACAATGGAGGATTTTTCTATTAACTTACTGGCTGGGGTTGAAGAGAACATTTGCCAGCTAAGTCTTCAAAGTTAGTGTCCAAAACATGGACACAGGAAGCAGAAGCTTTGAGCGTCCTCCGAGCAGCTCTGAGCTGGGTGAACGCCCCATGCAGAGACAGCGTGGGCCGTGGCCTCCTGGAAGTTTGGAATAAAGCAAAGAAATGGTCTTGTTTGACCTGAGCTTTTATTAATGTCAACACAGTCTTTCTGAGTGCCGGTCTCAGAGTCTGGATATTATTTTTTAAGAATCTTTCACTGAGCGATACAAAATTCTGACAATACACAAATGACTGCAGTACTAATAATGTTCAGCGCTTGTATCAACTTTGCAGTGTTGTAGCGAAGTGTTCAAAGACTTTTATATGCACCATCTCATCAATCTTCAGAGCCCCACGAGGTGGCCAGGAAGGGTACTCTCACCTTTGTTTTACAGATGAGGATGCTGAGATGCACAGAGGTTAAGAACCTGGTCCTTACAGTGACAGGGCTGGTAAGGAGCAGACCAACAGGCCCACCCAGGTCTCCTCTTTCCATCCCCAAGTGCTTCCGTCACCCTGCCCTGATGCAGAATTTCTCAGAGGAGTCATCCTCATCTTCCTCAGCAAACAGAAAGCTCTAAAGGAATCAGCGTATCAGGTGGGGGAAAGATCTGAGCCTGGGACATCCAAGATTCTGACTCCCTTTTACATTCAAGCCATTTGTCTAGGAAGCAACTTGAACTCTCCTTCCAGTGACCTGATTCCAAATAACACGAGAATTACAGTTCTGTTTCAGAGCATCATGTTTTATAATTTTTCATTTTGAGACCTTTCTCCTTGGTCAGATACAAGCCACACTGGTAAATAAATCATATATTTGTCTACATCTTCTTAAAGGTGGACCCATTCAGTGCATTTCCCGGTGGCTCATTACCCAAGAGAGACTGGAGGGCCGGCAGCTTGTGTGACCTGATTTTCAGGATGCACTGCAGTCTGTCTGACCCGTTAGCTCTCCAAGCCACCTCACTGTGAGGCTAACTCAGGGCATGGAGTGAGGGCAAGCTGACCGTATGAGGCAGCTGCCTGCTACCATACCTGTGCAGGTCAGGAAACCAATAGGTCAGTGTCAGGTGGATCTGGGCAGATGGCATCTTTGGCAGAACCAATGGCAGAAATCTGTAAAATGCCTGGTAATTGGTTCCAACAAGATTTTCTGGGGTAAGTGTGTAAAGGTTGAAATAGCCAAGGCTCTAATTTCTCTGTGCTTGTTCTAGCAAGAGCAAGCACTGTCGGAATGAAAGCTTCCCTGTATCAGAAGGTGTTCTGTCTTTTAGTAACTTATTTTTATCACTCGCCGTTAGTTTTCAAAGAGTGACCCCTTTCGCTCTCCCCCTTCACATTTCCTCTTTGCCTTGAAACCTGTTATGCTTTATACCTGAGGACAAAAGCAGCTGGAAATAAGAGCCGTTTCTCCTCCCCCTCATCCCTCCTTTTCAGACATAAAACAAAAAAGTTAAGGCTCTGTGAGGAAATTGTTGCCACAGGAGTTTGATGGCAATGACTCCCTTGGTCGTAATTATAACACAAATAGGGATTAGATGGCACACACACGTACACACACACACACACAAACCCCACAAATGCACGTTCCCTATAAGTAATGTCCTCTAAAATGACTGTCCATAGATAACAGATCACCTTTTCAAGGAGAAGAAAAGAGAATTTCTAAAATAGAGCACTTTCAACAGCTCTTTGACATCTCTGAAGCAGGCTTTGTCAAAAGCATTGATAGTCAACCTAAAGCGGCCTTCCACACGCACACACACTCCAGAAGCCTACCTCCTTCTACGGTTGTTCGTCCTCTTGCATATTCATTAACAGCATTGTCCTACTTCAAAGAATTTTCCTTGCTTCATTAAATCCCATATGTCAGAGCTGAAAGGGAACAGATCAACCACCTTGGTTTTCACACAAGGAAACTGCAGCCCAAGGGGAAGCGCCTTTGCAAGGCCGCATGATGGTGGCAGCTGGGCCGTGGGTCTCGGTGCGGCTCTCCTTTCACCAGGCAAGCCTGCTGCTGGGGGAACAGAGTCTGAAACAGCTCATTCCTTCCATGGATCCATATTAGCCACTCCTGGGCATCTGGCCCTAGACAAGGCCATGAGGAAGATACAAGAAGAATAAGATAAGCACTAGTTCTTGAGGGTTACTTGGTTCTTCTGTTTTCTGTTACTTAAAGACAGACATTAAGAAATAAATATTTTGTGTAAGATGAAAACTTTAAAGTTACATTTTTCTTTCCTATGTTTGTTGATGTTAGAGAAAACTAATATGTAATATCCCTAGAGACACCACCCATGGTACAGATTCTCTTGAAATAAAATGAATGTCTTTGAAGACCAGAAAAGAAGAAATTGACATCTTAGACTTTCAGAAATGAAAAAAAAAAAACAAAAACCTGGACACATTCTATTTGGGAATCTAACACTAAATTCACTAAATCTCATTCAAACATCTTCCATTTTATAACCAAATTATATCTAGAAATATATGGACATAAAATGTTGCTCATATTGTTTCCTGTTCCCAATGTTTGGAAAGTAGCATGCCTTGGGCCCATTAAATTCAGAAAAACATCTGCAGGTAACAAGGTTTTGTTTCTTGTCTCTCCTTCTGCATTTCTGAAGTCCACTGTAGACAGACATGCTCTCACTGTTAGTGAGGATCCCAAAGGCTGCAAACGGGAGCCGTTCGTCCTCCTCAGCCCGGCAAACAGCGTGACCACCAATGGAGTCAGGTTTGAAAGGTGCATCTTGTGACTCACTTCTCTCTTCTTCTGTGCCCTCCACGTTTTGATCTGTAGGTTCAGCTTCACTTTTGAGTGGGCTTGGGTTCAGGGAGACAGGCAGAGCATTAAATTCAAAACAGGAACAGAAACTGAATAGGCCTTGGGTGACTGACACATAACCTAGGGGTGCAATCTATTTCACTGCACAAAATGCCACTCGCTCGGTCTCGGGGCTCTTTGAAGGTTTTCCCATGAATAAAATCTGGCTGCTGAGCACCTGTGGTATCAGGTGACCCACAGCGAAACTTACATACAGATGCGTTTTCCCTGGTACAGGCTTTGATTTTTTTCTCCTTTTGCTGTCACGGTCCTTTAACATCCCCACAGCCTTTCCCTTTTTAATTAGAATAATAACAAGAGTGAGCATTTATTATGTGCCGGGCACTGTGCTAAACACTGCATTTCACTAAAACTACTCACAAACACACAAGATAAATATTTGTATCCCAGTTTAGAAAAGTGCTTAAGTAACTTAACCAATGTCCCATAAGTAGCGAGCTGGTGGAGTCCAGATTCCAATGGCCACACCCATAATAACTGTGTTCTTCCAGTAGTGACAGCTAAAGCTTTTTTCAGGTTTTTGACACCAACTTCAAATCCCAAGTTGGCTTCCACTGTCCCTGAGCCATCCTATAAGGACACTTCATCCACCTAATGGACTCAGAGTAACGTAAAGTGAACCTAAGTAAAACCCAATTCATTTTAGGGAAAACCCTACAACAGAGTTGTATTTGTTTTCTATCGTTCTGTGATAAATTACCTCAAACTTAACAACTTACAACAACCCGGATTTATTATATCACCACTTTCAAGGGTCGTGGTCTGGCACATTTTAATTAGGTCCTCTGCTCAGGATCTCTCAAGGCTGAAATCAAGATCTCAGCTAGATGTGTCCTCATGTAGAGCCTTGACTAAGGAATGATTTCTTCCAAGCTCCCTCAGGCTGTTGGCAGAATTCGTTTCCTAGTGGTTGTAGGACTGAGGTCCTCATTGCCTTGTTGGCTGTCGACAAAGGAGAACTCTCAGCTCCTAGAGGCTGCCCTCAGGCCCCTTGTCACCTGGCCCCTCAGTCCCAGCAACAGAGAACATGCCTCACAGAGATTCTACTTGCCAGGGCAATCCCAGCTTACTTCTTAATCCAGTCCATTGTTCTCTTTCATTATTTGAGGAGCCAATAAATATTGAAGAGTGAAATTTAACCATAATGGAGCTTTTTACCCATAGATTGCAAAGAAAAGGTAGAGTTGAGCCCACTCAAGGTGAGGAGAGCCCTGCTCTCCTGGCTCTGTGGTCATAGCTTACTGTGTGCATCGTCCAGCAGGATTTGCACTTCCTGCACCTGCCTCCGTGTCCTCCACAAGGATCAGCCTCAGATGCACCCTAGTGTCCTCTTGTGAAAGGCAACAGGAAAACATAGGTGCTGGGAGCTCTATCAGTCCCCATCACCCATCACTTGTCCATGTCTTATATGCCCCGCAGGGCACACCCATTGAGAAAGTCCTTACCACTCCCGTTTGCTGATAGGAGTGTTGTGTGGATGACCATGTTTTTAAAGGTGCATGATTTTAGAATGGAACGACAAGTTACTATATCTGTATTTTAGCTATGTTTTTAATTTCAAGCTGAACTGTACAGAAGGGATGTTAGAGGGCTATCCTATCAACTTACTTCATAAATTCACAGAACGGGACTGTTTTCCCTGATATAGCCAAGCCCCCAATTATGCCAACACCTATGCCAATACATCATCTTTACTATTTTCCACAATCTTGGAATATTGCATCTGCATAAGATAGATCAGTAAGGTGTCCCTAAATAAAGTTCTTTAAATAAGAAAGAACTGGAAAGTACTTTGAAGATCTAAAGCCCCAAAGGTATCTAACGTGTTTGATCAATGTCAATTCAATTTGAGAGCATGTCAGCAAAACCTAATTAAAAAATGCAAAGTGTATGGACTGGGAGTCAGGCAACCTGAGTTTTAGTTCTGGTTCATATTAGTCACCTCAGCTGCAAACTAAAGGGGTTAATTTAGACAGCCTCCAGGGGCTAAACGCAAACTATCTATTTGGAGAGCATGGTGCAGTGTTGCTGGATGACCATCGCCGGCCCCCAGCACTCACTCCACTGTATCTTCTCTGTCAATGGGAATGGTCTTCAGACCCAACAAGAATAGCACAAACGTTGTTAAGAGGGATTGGGGACTTGAGGCAGATGGAGAGAGTGTCAGACAGCTTCCGTCTGCTGCAGGTGGGCCTAAGTCTTGGGCCTTGATGAATTACCTCCCAGAACGTGGGAAGAACCTGCAGATGAGGTCCTTGATCCTGTGCTGGAGGCCTGAAGGTGGGAAGATACTCTTCTGATTTTTGTGCTGGAGGCCTGAAGATGGGAAGATACTGTTCTGATTTTTGTCAAACTAGACTTTGTCAAACTAGATTTTTGTCAAAACTAGAAATTCTATAAACTGTGGACATTAATCCTATAAACTGTAGATGGATTCTAAGATTAATTCTCAAAAGGACGATTGAAAAGGCTTAAGAAAGGAAAGCTAGATCACTAGGAACCAGTATGGATTCCTAGGAAGAACAAGCGTTGACCAGCTCAACACAATTCCTGTGTAGACTGGATTGCTAGACTGATAAGGAAAGAAGATATAGTGCAAATCTGGTACCTGTGTACCAAGGGGCCCCAGAGAGAGGTGGGGTGAATCTAGATGGGGAACAGGTAGTGGATAGAGGGACAAAGAAAAAGAAACTGAGACTGAGAGACGGTACAGGGAGGGGGCGCCGGTAGAGGTGGAGTAAATAGAAGACAAGAGGGGAGGAGCTCCAGCCCTGGGGAGAAGGGGCCTAAGAACGTGGCCCCGACACGACCACATGCCATGCCCCAGCCCAGAACCCCAGAGTGCAGCAGGAGGTGGCCAGCTCTCTCCGCTGGGGCAGATGCAGCAGGAGTCTTCCCAAATGGAGGCGTCAGTCCCAGCACCCTGGTTTGGGAGCACACAGGTCTCAGGATGCCACCAGGCTGCCGGAGAAAGCAGGAGCCGCCACTGCGGGAGCTGTGGTCCAGCTGCAGACAGCAGTCAGTGCTGAGCTCCCGACCTCCCATGGAGTGCCCTTGGGCTCCAGGGAGGAGCAGAGCGCCTGTTTTCCGTCAGGTTATGAAGACTCACAGTCTTATTTCTCCTCCCCCTAAGGAGCATAAAACTATTCAGCAGAGGGAGCAAGGACAAGGTTTGTGAGGTCCTTCTGCCCAGGATTGAACCCTGCTCCTCTGCTTGCTAGCTGACCTTGTGCAGGTTACCTGTCTCCCCTAAGCTTCTCAGTGTCTCCATCCGTAAGACGGTAAGACTAAAGTATCTCCCTAATATGGACGTCTGGAGGATTAAACGACAATATCCATGTAAAGTGCCTAATAAATACTGGGTGTCATTAATACCCCAGCTCATGCTGACGGTTCCTGAGGAAACTTTAACAAAGTCCCTCATGACACATTTGTGGACAAGATGGAGAAATGAGGAGGAGGCACAAATACAATTTTGCGACTTGTAATTGGTTAAGTGACAAAGCAAAAGAATGCAAATTAATTCAACAATATCATCTGGAGAATTATTGGGAACCACAGAAGCCCTCCTGAGGTCTTCAAACTGTCCCCAAACCGCATGTCCTGGCTTTGATTCTTAGAGACAGACAAATGGCAAGAAATTCCATAGACTTCCTTTTTATGTCCTCCAAAGCTGCTTACGGTAACTTGCTAAATTCGTTAAGACTACTAAAATTTGATATCACAAACTAAAACTAGCCCATTACTACAATTCCTGAGGGAGTTAATTCATCATTCTCCAGGAGACCTACGAGCTGACTAATCCTGAGCTGTACTGGATAGTACTGAGCTGTACTGGAGAGTACTGAGCTGTACTGGATGATCCTGAGCTGTACTGGAGAGTACCGAGCTGTACTGGAGAGTACTGAGCTGTACTGGAGAGTACTGAGCTCTACTGAATGATACTGAGCTGTACTGGATGATCCTGAGCTGTACTGGAGAGTACTGAGCTGTACTGAAGTGCTTCTATCAGGTGGGCACAAGTGCAAATTTCAGAAATGTTGCCTTTTATTACAGCATCATCAGGCTTGTGCTGACTTGGTCGTGGCTTTCAAGTTCTGCTATATGTTGCGTTAATTGATACATCACTTTACATGTTAACAAATACCCCTCCGTCCTCAATCACTTCCTGAGTGTGCTGCTTATGTCCTGGCCCTCAGAGGTGTCAGGATTTCTCCCGAGGACACAGGACCCTGCCCTAGGAGATATCTTGAGCACCAGCCGCTCACCTTCCAACATCCGTGTACCTTGGGCTCAGAAGATGGGGCAGGCATTTTCTTTGCTTCAGCCTCTCTCCCAGACCTTCATCTATCTTGAAAGAAATTTCATACAGGTTCCTTTGAGGTTCTTGCCTTCTGGGTCTACTACCCAGACCCTCTCCATCCCCACCCCCACCTGTTCTCCCTTCACTTACTCTTGACTCCTTGAGCATCTCGGAACCTGATTCACAGTCTGCCCCTTGCCCCAAATCCTACCATTATCCTGGGTGATTGCAGTGTCCCTGTGGACAACCCACCCAGAACCCTAGTCTCTCACTTCCACCATCTCCTAAATTCACTTCAGAGCATCCTTCATTGACAGGGCCACATGGGGTGTCACCATTATGCAGCATGGCTCCATCTCTGGAACTTAAACTCTTCCCACCAGGATTTCTCACTCTCTTCCTCTCTTATTCCCAGGACCTCATAAAGACCTCCATTTTCTTCCCGTTATAGCAATGTCTCCGCATCCACACCATCTTCTCTAGCTAACCCAGCCCCATGTCCCCCCTGTAACTGCTCTCTCTTTGCATCAGTTTCCCGTGGCTGCTGTAACATGACCACAAACTCGGAGGCTTGGAAGCACAGAAACTGACTCTGTCACAGTTCTGGAGGCAGAGATCTGAAATCAGGATGCCAGCGGGGTCACGCTCCCTCCAGCGGCTCTGGTAATGAGCTGTTCACTGCCTTCTAGTTCCTGGTGGCTCCAGGCCTTCCTTGGCTTATCATCATGTCACTGCCATCTCTGCCTCCCTCTTCACATGGCCATCTATTCTGCGTGTGTGTCAGCTTCCTCTGCCCCACCCTTACAAGGATAAGCGTGATGACACTTAGGGCCCTTATCCTGTGATGCAGGGTGAGCATCGCCTTTCAAGACCCTTAACTTACCCACATCTTCTGCCATATAAGGCAATATTCACAGACTTCAGGAATTGGGAAGTGAAAATAGTCTTAGGGAGCTATTTCTTTCAGCCTACTCCTCTCACCATTCTTCTCAACTCCTTTGCCTCCGGAGAAGCATCACCTTCTTCCCATCCACAGCTGGCCGCTGAGCGCTGCTGAACACACCCCACACTCTCACAGGTAGATGCCGGCGCGGACTCAGTCTCCCATCCAGGAGATCAGATCTCTCGCTTCCCTTCTGGATTAGGCCACATATAGCGTCAAGTCCAGGGTCATAAACAGCAAGATTGAGCACTTGGATTCAGTTTGAAGTTATTTTTACTTTGGTTTATTCCAACAAGCAGTGCAAAAGGTACGGCTAACGCCCGCTAGATGTGGGTGGGCACAGTTCCTACTTCCTACCTTTTATCTGTGGAGGTAAGCCAGAAGTCGTGTGGTCTCAGCAACTCGTCTTAGGGGACAGGACCAGAGGATAAAGAACTCACGGCCTTTGATCTGCCCCATGAGGCCGCCACCCACAGCAACCTGCGTTACTGTGGAAAGCTGTACGAGGAAGCCTGGTCACCCAGGCCCAGTGTCTGTGTTCTTGTCTTGTGATCCCTGCTATGCCAGCACAGGGGCCCCCCGGGAGCTCTCCCCACCTGCAGAGGGTAGAGTCCCAGTGCTTTCCCATTGTGCTCAGAATAAAATCCAGATCCCTTGGCATGACCACTGTATTCCGTTCAAGCCTCTTCTTTCATCCCTCAGCACTGCCCACCAATAACGTGCAAATACTTGGAGTCCCCCACAGGCATTCATTTTTCTCTCTTGCCTCTGAGTCTTGGCACTTGCTGATCTCCCTGCCCGGAATACCTTTCTCCTCTCCCTGCTTACTCCCATCTCCTATCAGGAACCGGGCCCAGCTCCATGTCTTCCCAGAAGCCTCCTGGTCCTCCTCGGTCCATGACCACCATCACCACCCCGCCCGTGGCTGGTTTAGGGGCCCCCTCTGTCTGACTGAGGCCCTACACTGTCTCTGCCGTGGCCTTCTTCATGCCATTTCCTAATTAACCGTATTTATAGCGGTCTGTCCTATTATACTATAGGGTCCTTGTAGGCAGACGGATATGACTCCAGCAGCTAGCACAGCACCCGACACATGGTGAGTGCTCGATAAATATCGGATGGATAAATTACTGTAATTCCATCAACATGAGTCACCTGTAGGGGTTAGAAGCTGGAGTCGTTCATTATTCACACAAAATGAAATACCAGAAACGGGGGAGGTGTTAGTTCCACTATATTCCTGCACAGGTGAGGCTGACCATGATATTCCATGTGTGGGTACCACCCTTCAAGGAGAGCACGGACACTGGAGCATGTCTGGCAAAGCCCAAACAGAAAAGCGTAGGGTTAAAAGCCATGAAAGCTGAGGACCGCTGGAGAATCTAACAATGATTACCTTGGAGAAGGGAACATTCTGGAGCTGCCAGCATGAAGGCAACTTCAAATACTTGAGATGATGCCATGTGGCCCCAACGGAACTGAACTATGCTTCTGAACTTCCTCCCAGTGGGAAATGGAACGGGCTGCTCCCCTCAGAGAGGAAGGGGCTGCCCGGGGAGAGAGGGCTTCATGCGTCCGAACACGCAGGGGTCACGGGGTTGTAGAAGAGCCATGAGCCATCCGGCTGGATGTTTTCTGCAGTCTCTCTAACCCTGACATTCCAAGATGCACCTTAATTAGCCTGTCAGGCGCTTTGCTCCGCAGCAGTTCTGGAACATCCTCAGCTCGGCTGTGCTTTGTGGGAGCACAGGCATTGACGAACGCGCTCCCAGCCAAGCCAATCTCGGCTGGCTGAGTGGAGACAATTCCAGCCAAATCCTTCAGCGTGATTGGATTTCTTCTCCCCTCCAAGTGTCTGTCAGTGATTACAGAGCTGTACATTTTGCTTTGTAAGACTGACAAAGAGTGCCTTAAGAATGATGGGAGAAAAAAACAACAAAGGGCAACTCCTTATTTTCCTCAGAAGCCTTGGAAAAAGATTCTGGCCACTTTCTCAGCTGATACCTTGCTTTCTCATTTGCACATAACATCATTATTCTTCAGCTGACATGTCTGATTTATGGCTCTTAATATCTTTGAGTAATGCTCTTGGTAATTGTAGTCACTCTAGTGATTTTCATAAAGCTACTGTATTCACTGTGAAGCCACCGCTAAAGCCGGTGAATCAGGCACTCTCAATCTCCAGCTGCTAGGCCGGTGCTGTGACTATTCAAAGAGGGCCATTGCCAGCTGTGGGCAACATTCGCCCTGGGACTATCCTTAAATTCCCTAATGAATCTCTCCATTAATAATCATGCATTGCTAGCCAATTCACTCAGCCTTGCTTCAACTATCTCCAGGATTTTATGTACGTCAAAGGCGTCTAAATAAAAATGATCATATGGGGCAAGAAAAGAATTCACTTACTTTCCCAAAAACATATGCAATTATTAACTATTATTGTATGAAAGGAAGGCCAAAACTGCTAAGAGAAGAAAATGATAGACACAGACACTGACATTTGTTGTCTCTCTGATGGAAGCCATAGTCCTTGCTGGAGGCAGGTTTTCTTGATGGATTTCTAGGCTGCTGGTGTCGCTCTCCTTTTATCCATGTATATGTCTCCCTGTGAGGCCCATAAACAGCTTTTGAAAGTGTCATTTTGCTCACGCTTAATGGGCCTGGTGTGTTTGCTGCTCTCTGCCCTGGAACTCGCTTATCCACCATCAATATTCAGAACACAGCTTCAAGGACTGGGCAGAGCAGGTCACAGATCAGTCCAGCTGAGAGATGACTGGATTCCCATGGCTGTGTTGCAGAGTGCCTGTCCTGTGTCCCTGGTCGGGTTAGGCATTTTCCAGTCTCGCAGCTCTGCTCACAGCTTGCTCATTTGTTTTGCTCAGCAATGCCACGGAGAAAACCCTACACTGAGGGTCAGAAGGACGGGGTTTGCTTCTAGCTCTACCACTGACCAGCTGGGTAATAATAGTCAAGCCAAAACTTCCCCAAACCTCTGCCTCCTCTCTGTAAAACAAAGGTCATAATTCTTCTGTCAACCTCACCAAATCGTTATGAAAATCAAGTGATACAGAAAAGCAAAGCACTTAATAAGTAATAAGTCACTGATCCAACATATGCTCATGGTGTTTATCATCCAAGATGACTGTGGGGGAAAATTTCATACTAGTCACAGTGGGTGGAGGAAAACGATGGATGCATTCAAGGGAGAGAAAGGTTCACATGTAAGCATGTGAAGGTGTGTGTTAAGGTCACAGGAATTTTATGTGATTTAAGTCTGGGTCAGTCTAATATGGCGGCCTAACAAGCACGGAATTAGACAGGTCTCCTCCAGATTGTGCTAATGACAAATACGGGAATATGTACAAACCACATGCAAGCAAACACAGAAGGAAGGGGCAGGATGGAGACAGGCACGTTCTCCAGATGGATGCAGCAGTGTCATCACACTGGTGGCGGCTGCCCATTTCTCACACTTGTCTGTGACTCCATTAGGGCAGCGGTTGTGTCTGCTTCACTCACCCTTGGTCCCGAGCAAGCGCGGTTTCCTAAGCCACCTGTGAACAGAACCACCCGACTCTGTTCAGTGAAACTAGGAGGTGTACAAGACCCCAACCTACACTCTGACGGGGAGGGCAGCCAGATGCAGGGAGGTCAGACTGGGATCCTGGAAGATGCGCGCGAACATCTGGGCCCATTTGGACGGCAGATTCCCAGGTGGCTTCCCAAACCCCAGACTCTGGGGTAGGGCTTAAGAAGCCACATTTTAAAAGTTCGGTTGGTCATTCTTATAAACTCTGAAATTTGAGAAGCATGATGGAGGCCATGTTTTAGAGGCTCCTGTGGTAAATCTCCAAATAACTCAACAGCCGGTTAAGTGAGGTGAGCACAGAAAAGAGGAGAGGCCTCGGGTTTGGGAACAGCCTCCAGTTCTTACCCGCAGCACGACCTTCGGGGGTCATTTGACTCAAGGCTCGTTTGTGAAATGGGAGCGACAAAGCCACCCTCACAGTGTTGTTAGAAAGAGCAAAGAGAACAGGTATGTGGGGGTGCTGTGTGAGCATAAAAGTCAGTGCTGGTCAGCGGTGCAGCTGCATTCGTTGTGTGCGTGGTGCTGCCTGAGCCTTCAGACACCGGCTTCGCAAAACATGACCTCCCAGGGCAGCCCCTGTGTATGGAGGGCATCCGGGTAAGAAGATCTGTGGCTGCACCTGCAAATTCTCCCACCCATACGTCCTCCTCTTGAGTCTCAGAATTAAGAACTGGACCCTCCTCATTAGTATTTCATTAAAAAGATAGGATTGCGAGGGCCGGCCCAGCGGTTAAGTGCACACATTCCACTTCAGTGGCCCGGGGTTCGCCGGTTCAGATCCCGGGTGTGGACATGGCACCACTTGGCAAGCCATGCTGTGGTAGGTATCCCACATATAAAGTAGAGGAAGATGGGCATGGATGATAGCTCAGGGCCAGTCTTCCTCAGCAAAAAGAGGAGGATTGGCAGCGGATGTTAGCTCAGGGCTAATCTTTTCAAAAGCAAAGAAAAAAGATAGGATTGTGTCCTATGATAACATTGATATGTACTTTATATATGTTACTTTACTCCTCAAAAACATCTTATGAAATGGTATAATTGGCATCTTTATCTTCTTTTTACAGAAGAAAACAAGGCACAGAGAAATTAAGGACCTGTTCAAAATCACACTTTTGGTAGACAGCAGTGTCTGGGCTTGAATCCCGGCAGTCCTCCCCCTGAGCTGTGCTCATCAGCACCACAGTACCCCACTCACCCTACAGCACGAGAGGATGTCCCATGGTCCTCTGTGAAGACACGCAGACAGCCAAGGCAGAGACGGACACAGGGACTGGTCGCCCTGCAGCCTGGCCACAGGGCTGAGCTGACCGCTGCAACTGTGCACTGCTTCTTTTCCTTCTTTTTAATGTACACTGTGGTTCCATACAGAAGTAATAAAGATATGGTCCTGATTGTATTAGTCCCAGTTTAGGAAACCACTGACATGCATTCACGTAAGAAAATGACTAGAGAATCCATTATGAGTTTTGCAGCTGGAATGTCATACCTTGAGTGCAGGAAATCACTGAAGCGTGAGCCTCTAGATGAAGCGAGCCAGGAGCTGAAACTGAGTGGACATTTCTCAAGAATAAGGCTGCAAGCTCTTCTACTGCTGGATATAAAAATACAGAGCTTTCAGATCCCACAGGAATATCTCAGTATCTAATTAGGTTTCTCAAGAGTGACTAAAAGTACTGACACATTTTCTTTTCTTTTAAAGGGCAAAGTTTTATCCATTATCACTGATTAATACCCAGAGGCATTCTTCATTGCCCCATCCAGCAGACAGAGTTGGAAACCCAGGGGCAAGGGACAGGGAACACAATCTTTCCTGAACCAGAACAGCGCAGCAAGCCTGGGGGGCAGAGGGGAGGGGGAGCAGGAGATGGGCCCAGGATTAACCATTCCAGTGACAAGGTAGAAAGCCCATAGAAAAGTTTTTACATGGCCAAGTCAAGGTGGCAGTTCTCCCGTCTTCTCTAAAATATCTTCTAAAAGCAATAAGGAGCATTTGAGACAGAAACACAAATTCTATCTTCAATGAAACTAAGAGGAGACTATATCCCCAAATTATAGTTAAAGGAAGAGCAGTCAGATGCAGTGATTGCCAAGATGGGTAATGAAAGATACTAAGAGAGAATGCCCATGGCTACAGAGCTCCAACCCAAGCAGAAAGCACAATTCTATAAGGTAAGTGGCACCATCTGAGCAGCAAAGTCAACAACCTCCCACATGGAATAATAGGAAGGGAGCGCATGGGAGACTGGTAGGCGCTTACCTAGACCTGAGCAGAGGACACGCAGATAGGCTACAGATATAGGAAGAAGCAGGTCAGTGAGACAGGACGGAGAAGAGACACCATGACAGGAGAAGTCTTGCAGCTGCCACTACCATTTAAGAAGAGAGAAATCAAAACCAAAATCATTCACACGTGCAATTCTATAACATAAGGAGAATTCCTGAAACATGCAACCGAGAAGATGTTGCCATAAGACAGAGGAAACTGTGAGCAAATATATCAGCATGAATCATAAATTTATTAAGAAGCAATTGTCAGTATGAAATGGGAGCTCGGAGCAGAGAGATGGGCACTCAGATGAAGGCTGGGGAGACAACAGAAGTAGCAGCAGCAAGAAAGAAGTAAAAACAAAATCATCACTAAAATGAAGGCCACCTTGAGAGCAGCCCAAAAGACAACAGACACTACAAAAGCTACTGAAAGGGATGTGGAAGACAGGATCAAGAAATAAAGCAAAGGAAATGGAAACAAAGAGTTAAAAACAATTACAAATAAAATAATAAACGTAGGAGGTAGAAAAAGGAGAGCTAACATACATCTCTCCTGCCCACCACCAAAAAAAGATTTTTAACTGAAATAATAGAACAAGAATAATAAAGTTATAATTCAAGAACACTTCAAAAATGAAAGCTAGATTTGAACCTGCATTTGAAAGTGCATGCCATGTTCCACAAAAAAAAAAAGCGACACAAAACCATCAACACTGTAACACATCCTGATAGTGTTATCGGACTTCAAAGATAATGAAAGAATTATTTGAACATCAAGGCAAAACATTCAATTCATCTATTAAAGGAAAAAAATCTTTTGGTCTGAGACCTTAGAAAATAGTATAATAGTCCAAAGGCCCAAAAAGTTACTAAGGAAAGAACATATGACCCAAGAATTCACACTCAGCAAATTATTGTTTAAATAGAAAAATAATCTCAAGGAATATAGCTGCTGTGAGTCTCTCTTGAAGAAATTATTAAAGGACACATTTTAGCCAAAAAAAAGATGATGACAAGACCACAGAGGACAGACTGGCAGTAAACCCTGAATCCAGCTGTAGGAATAAAACTAAAACAAACGTAGGGATTATAGTTGAAGAAAAGAATCTAAGTGCTATAAATATGGATTGTATTACTACGACATTAATAAAATTTAGGAGGAAATGAATGATGAGAGAGAATGCACTACACCAAATTCCTTATCTTTTATGAGATAGGGATAAAAATAGTGATTCAAGACATTTAATCAATAAGGGTGTAAGTGTATTACACGTAAAGGTAAACTTATATCATCAACAAATGTGGTAGAGGCAAAAGAGGCAAAAATGGAGAAGATGAAATGCAGTATTTTCATCACTTCTCACAAAGATAAGAATGGAACATGGAATATAAACCCCTTTGGTAAACTAGGACGAGAAGGGAACTTCCTTAATCTCATTAAAAGTACATACCGCACAGAAAATATACTTTATCCTAGAATGTTGAAAACATTCTCTTTAGGATCAAAAAACTAGAATGCCTGCTACCACCACTTGTGTTCAACATTTTCCAGAGGCATTAGAATTAGAAAGGATGAAACAAGTCTGTCATGATTTGCAAGTGATACACACATGGAAATCTTGCTGGGGACTAAACCAATATGAAGAGGTCAACGGCACTTCTATTCACCACCCACAAGTAGTTAGAAATGGTTTATAAGGATACAATTGTCAACAGCAACAAAGTGTAAATTATCTAAGGAAAAGTCTAAATATGTGAAAGCCCATTATGAAGAAAATCATAAGTTTTTACTGTGAAGCAGTAGAGAAAATCTATATATACATTGTTGGATAGGAAGACAGACTATTTTAAAGATGTCAGTTCTTTCCTAACTGACTTATAGATCAACTGCAATTCCAATCAAAATCCAAGCAGGATTTCTCGAAGACTTGATAGACTCTCAAATTTGTAGGAAAGAGCAAAGCACTGAAAGAATAAAGTGGAGGAATTGGTCCCATGAGATCGGAAGACTTGTCATGAAACTACAGGCATCAAGACAGCATGGTGCTGGGGCGGGTGTAGACAAGGTGGCCAATCAAAGGGAACACCGCACCCAGAGCAGACCCTCTCATCTGATGCAAGACAGAAAGACCTGCAGATCAGTGGGGAAAGAGGAACCATTCAACAAATCGCACGATAAAAAGTAATGGGCCAATTAGTTATCCATAAAGCAAATATGAAATGGGATTCCTACCTCTCATCATATAAAAATTAAATTTTAAGCAGATTAAAAACTTCAATATGAAAGGCAGAACTATAAAACTTATAGTAGGTAGTATAAGAGTCCATCTTTTTTACATCAGGGGAGGAAAGCATTTCATAAATAAGCAAAGCGGCATAAATCATAAAGTTCAAGATTGATACCTTAAACAAATTCAAAGTTAAGAACTTCTTGGAAAGATATCATAAGGAGAGTAGAAAGATAAGCCACAAAGTTAGGAATGATTTTTACAACACATATAATTCACAAAGGACTAGTGTCAGAACATTTTTTTAAAAATCAGCACAAGAAAAGACAACCCACTAGAAACTGGGCAGAAGACACAAGCTGGTATTTCACTGATGAAAAACCAAGAATGGTCCATGAGCACATGAAAAATTGTTCAAGCTTATTAGTAATTAGGGAAATGCCAATTAAAACCACAATTCCACAATTGGAGTAAGTTAGAAGTCCTGCCAGTACATAGGCTTGGCAAGGGTGTGGATGTCCTCCCCATGGACTGACATTACCCGGTGGACTCAGAGACATCTGCACTCCATCATCCTCCACATCCGCTCAGAGGTAGAGACCCTGTCAGAAGGCAGAGAGCAGGAAGTTCAGAGACCCACCACATTGGTGACGCATACATTGCCACTGGAAGTGTAAATTGATACAACCAAATGGAGAGCAATTTGTTGATATATTTCTAAACTAAAATTTTGTATTCTCTTAGATCCTGCAATTCCACATCTAAAAAATATTCACAAATGGGTGAAATTATGTACAAGAAAGTAATTCATTTCAACATTGTTTGAAATATCAAAATGTTGGAAATAATCTAAATATCTTTCAAAGAGTCCAATGAACTACTAAGCAGCCCTTAAAAAGAATAATAGAGGGGCTGGCCCTGTGGCCTAATGGTGAAGTTTGGCACACTCTGCTTTGGCAGCCTGGGTCCAGTTCCTGGATTCGGACCTACATCACTTGTTGGTGGCCATGCTGTGGCAGCGACCCACACACAAAATACAGGAAGACTGGCACACATGTTAGCTCAGGGTGAGTCTTCCTCAACAACAACAAAAAAAACCAGAATAAGTGAGCCTAACATATATTGATATGGAAGAATCTCCAAGATATATGCTGAAGTGAAAAAAGGTCCATATGCTCCATTCGCATTTTGAAAACCATGAAAAACATACATATGCTTGTGTGTGCATATATTTACATATGTATGTGTATGTGTGTAAATACAGATGTGTGTGTGTTTATACACACGAACACATAAAATACCCCTGGAAGCATGAACAGAAAACTCGTCAGAGTCACTGACTTCAGGGATGAGTACAGGAAGTCAGGCAAAGTTCAGAGTAGTCTGACTTTTCATTGTTTACTCTTTTATATCTTTTGAATTTTGTGCCATGTGCATTATGACCTATTCAAAAAATAATTTTAAAAAGTAAAGCAGTCATTGGTTATGGTGGCCCTGGGAATCTGGAATTGGGCTCAGTACAGACTAGCAGCATACGCTGCTTCTCAAGGTGAGACCCAGGCAGTAAGACAGCATGGAAGACCCAGCACATGTCAGCGAGCAGCAAGTCTACAAGTAGGGGAGGCTGCAAGGATTAGGAACTCATACTCCACTGCGGACGCAAGGCAGAAACTAGCCAGTCTGCCTCTGGGCACCAGCATCGCACAAGTTCCTGATACTGAGCCAACACTTTGTCTCCTTAGGGAAGCCTTCACATGCTTCTGGGATCACGGGGGCAAGTCTCCGCTTGCAGATAGCCAGGGACAAGCCAGTGGAGAAAACCAGGACTGGCCAGCTGGCAAGGAAAGTGAAGGAGCAGGCAACTGGCCCTTGCTAGCAGGCTGCAGACATGGCTCATCCAGGGAGGCCAGTTACATAACTTGCAGGGCCCAGTGCAAAATGAAAATGCAGGGTCTCTTCAAAAAGCAGCAAAAATGTGTCGTAGAGACACTAAGATGTAGTGTCAGTCTCTTCTTGATTTGTCGTAGTGTTTTATATTTGATACATAATGCCATTCTAAGAAAAATTAAAATTTTAAATTATTAACATACATTTTATTATTCATCTTTACGTTGTGTGATGCCAGTTTAAATGCAAAAGAAAGGCATTGAATTCATATGCAGAATCACTGAAATTATATAATTCATATTTTGTAGTTCATACCTGCATATGTGTTTTGTTCTTACCAGAAAAGTAGAAATGCCACACAAAATTAACTCAACTGATTTATTTCACTTCTGAATATGCACACATTCTACCAACACTGCCTACCTTCAGCTTATTGATGAGTGAGGAAGGACCGAAAGGAAAGGAACTGGGGTGGCTCTGTCTTGCCCTTTCCTTTGTGTCATTAATTTCCCTGTAAGCCATTGGCTAACACGAAGAAGTGACATAAGTGAAAAAAGATGTGATTGGGTTTCTTGGTCACTCTTGTATCTTAGAAAGCCATCGCCTTCTTTCCCCACTTGAAGCAAGTTCTGGTTCAAATGGAACAGGCAGCTCTTGGTTTGCCAGCATCCCACTTACTCAGTCGTATACACAACACACTTACCTTGTGTTCCTTTGGGTCTCCTGACCGCCCACGTGTAGTGTGTCCGCCAGAATTCGATGACCATGGGGCATCACGAACACTACGTGTGGGTGGGTGCCAAGGAACGGCAGGCGTACATATTGTGTGCAGCTCTGCGCAGGCGCATGTTCCTGTGTTCCCTGTGAAGGCCATTGTCCCACCAGACTTAATTTATAAAGAACAAGCTCAGAGATAAAGTTATTAAGAGTTTCATCATGATGGCAGCAGAGCGTTAAAGCAAGCATAGGGCCCTGTGCAGATGCACAGGTTGCTGGCTGTGAAGCCAGGCCCACGTCCAGGAGTCTGCTATCAAAGGAGAAAATCTGGATACGTCTCGCTGGCTCTCTCTTGCCAATATTTTTTCTCTATTTAATATGGTAGTTAACGCTTAGGAGGTACATTATTAGAGCTGTCATATTGAAAACATGTCTGAATGACAAGCATTGTGTTGTAAATTTTGATTTTTCAAGGTTCTACTTATCAGTTTATTATCAACCTGCCTCTATGTGAGAGAAGAGAACCATCTTCTAAGGGCATTTGGTGACACTCCTGCTGAATTCTGATCATTACTAATGCAGGACGTGGAAATTTCCCCTACAGAATCAAGAATGAATTCTTAAGTCTGGAGTTCTTCTTCAGGGACTAAATTCAAACTGATAAACTCTGGGATCAGTGTGCAGTGGAGACACAAATGGGGTTTGGAAGTGTGCTCGCTCCGTGGCCGACATGCAGCTGGTGAGGACGCCTTGGGCTTCTCTGCAGCGTTTGTTTGCCGTGCAACAGAGACCACACAGATGGAAGAAAATGTTTCAGTCTATGGGATGCCTATTCCACCGAGAACTTTCCAAAATACGTTTTACTTCCAATTGCCCCAGACACAAAGTTGGCTGTATTATAGAAAGTGACCAGGGGCTGGCCTGTGGCTGCGTGGTTAAGTTCGCATGCTCCACTTGGCTGCCCACAGTTTTCCAGTTCAGATGCTGGGTGCAGACCTACACACCACTCATCAAGCCATGCTGCAGCAGAATCCCACACAGAAGAACTAGAGTGACCTACAAGTAGGATATGCAACTATGCACTGGGGCTTTGGAGAGGAAAAAAGAAAAAAAAAAGAAGAAATTCGGCAACAGATGTTAGCTCAGGGCCAATCTTCCTCACCAAAAAAAACGGGACCAGATGCCCAGGATGGGGAGGAAAGTCTCTGTTTTTGATAAGTGTATGTCCTTGTAACTAACCTGGGGCAAGTCCTCAAGTATAAAGGGGCTGATTAACAACAGTATTTACTTATGGGCTTTGTGTGATTTAAATAAGATAAGATAGGAAATACCAGCATAGTGCCCAGCAGAGAGAGTACTCAATAACTGTCAGCTGTTACTGTTAGCTGTCATTGCCCCGCTTGGTAAACTGCTCTGTGTCAGTCCCGTCAGAGGTCGAGGTGAGGACAGACCCACTGTTCTCGAGCCGCTGCTGCTGCTGCGTTTATGCGGATGAAACCCTCAGGGATGTTTGTAGCCGGTCCTCCTGGTCAGTCCTCCAGACTTACCACCCTCTGTTCTCTGCCCTTAGACTACTGTTTCCTGGACTTTATCAAAAGGCCAGATGACAGGCAGGTTGAGTAGCTTATTCCGTGGCCCGTTCCCCAGACCCACAACCTGGCCCTACCTGAGAACCTCCCTCCTTGAGCGGGACCAGTCACAGTGGTCCCTGGGGATCCATTTTGTGTTAGACCCATTTCAGAATTTCTTCCACTTGGGGGAAGGAAGGTAGAGACTCAGTCTCTCAAAGTATTAGAATATGTATCACCATTTTTTTTTAAAGAATCACATTTTTCTTTTTTTGAGGAAGATTAGCCCTGAGCTAACATCTGCTGCCAATCTTCCTCTTTTTGCTGAGGAAGACTGGCCCTGAGCTAACATCCATATCCATCTTCCTCTACTTTCTATGCGGGACACCTACCACAGCATGGCGTGCCAAGTGGTACCATGTCCACACCCGGGATCCAAACTGGTGAACCCCGAAAGTAATGAGAACTTTCAAGATCCACTCTCCTAGCTATTTTCAAGTGTGCAATACCATATTATTGACTGTAGTCACCAGGCTGTACATTACATCCCCAGGACTTATGCATTTTATAACTGGAGGTTTGTACCTTTTGACCCCCTCACCCACTCACCCTCCCCCCTTCTTAAATAAATGTGAGAGGACCTGCAGGTGCAACGGGCAGAGGGGCCCCGGGAGGCCACCTGAAAGGGAGCAGGTAAGTGTTCACAGGGAGAAAACTAGTTGGAAAATAAACAAGACCTGTTAAATGACCTACAGGTCAAAGAAACCACAGGATAAAGTAGAAAATATTGTGAGCTGAAAAAAAATTAAAACAGCATACAAAAGTGTGTGGGATGCAGCTAAAACAGGCTTAGAGGGAAATTTATAGCTTAAATTGCTTATATTTGAAACACAAAATGCCTAAAAGTCAGTGATCTAAGCTTCCACCTTAAACAGCTAGGAAAAGAAAAGCATATTAAACCCAAAGGAAATAATAAAGAGAAAACAGACACCAATATGTCAATGAAATAGTGAATAACAAATAAGAGAGAAAAGCAACAAAGCAAAAAATTGGTTCTTTTAAAAGAGTAACAAAATTTATATATCCCCAGCAAAGTCAATCAAGAAAAAAAAGAGAAAAAAACACAAATTACCAATACCCAGAATGAAAGAGGCACCTAACTATAGAAACCACATATTTTTTTAAAGGATGAGAAGGAACTATTACAAACAACTTTATGCCAATGAATTTGACAACTTTTTTAAATGAAAAAATTCCTTGAAATTCTCAAATTACCAAAATTGACACAATAAGAATTTTTTTTTAAATATGAAGAGCCCTACATCTGTTAAAGAAATCGAATTCAAAACTAAAAACCTTCTCACAAAGAAAACCTCAGGCCCAGATAGCTTCTCTAGTGAAGAACAGCCAAAAGAACTTTGGAAAAGGACAACATTGGAGAACTTGTGCCACCTGATTCCGAGACAAGATAAAGTTTTAATATAAGGCTACAATAATCCAGACAGTGTGGTATTGGCCTAAAAGTAAATAGCTCAATAAAATAGAGGATTCAGAAATAGACTCAAGTTTAAATGGTCAATCAATTTCTCATCTATACTAAGTAGTTTCGTATAATCATTTATTTAGTCACCTTATGAGGTAGCTATTTGCTTTTGTATCTCCATTTGATAAATGAGGACACTGAGACACAGAGAGGTTATATAACCAGTCCAGGGTCACACAGCAAGCAAGTGGCAAGGCCAAGCTTCAAAACCAGACAGTCTACACCAAGAATGTATGCCCTTAACCCACCACATAGTTCTGTTTCTATGATAAGTATTTCATCATTGAGTCACCATTGTAAAACCCTTGGAAAAATTATAATTGAATGTATAAATGGTGATATAAATCAAACCTATAGTATTAATGTTTTGAGTTACATTTAGGGAAAAAAATTAGTGAATGTTTAATCTTTAATTATTTATAATATTTAATGACATATTATAGTAATTAATAGATAAGACTAGGGACAACTTAGATTTGTTATTTTTAATTGAAAAGTAAAAGAGAATTTGGCTAAGATTTTAAGCAGTGTTGGAATATTACAGACAATGTAAGATGAGAGAGGATTACCAAGGGGCACAGACGACAGGAGTGGTGGGTCCCAGCCTGGAGTGTTTATCACAGGCATTGTCAGCATGTTGGCACATAGTGATAATAAAGAGCAGACTAATAAATGTTGAATTGCTTTTATTATTGTTTTTAAATTGTCGACAGACACCACACCTCTTTTTTCATCTGTACCCAGAGCGGACCACATTTATCACTCCCACTGCTATGCCACTGCTTAAGATCCCCATGTTTATAAGTTTAAAGTTTTAGATTTATGAGAATTATTTAGGTACTTGATGTGGTTTGTTTTATGGACAAGTGAATTTCTTAAAGAAAATAAAGAACACTGGATTTATAAACGCAAATTAAAGCATATAAGATAGATTAAGTTGTTGTGATATTATGACTTACAGTAAATAAATATATATTTGGTCTTTGTCCCTATTCTGGCTCAAAGCTCTTAAAACTCTTGGAATTGCCTAAGGATTAAGAGCCATTAAGGTGTCTTTGTTATGTTAATGAGGTGATTTTGGCACCTCCCCTGGTCTCCTAAGGATGAAGGCTGTCACCAGAGGAGCCAACCCTGTGATTAGAGGGTTGGAACTTTCAGTCCCACCCACTGACCTCCAGGGAGGGGAGAAGCGCTGCAGACTGAATCAATCGCCAATGGCCAATGATTCAATCAATCATGCCTGTGTACTGAAGCCTCCATAAAAACCCAAAAGGACAAAGTTCTAAGAGCTTCCTGGTTGGTGAGCACATGGAGGTGCTGGGAGAATGGCGCCTGGAGAGAGCACAGAAGCTCCCTGCCCTTTCCCCACACCTTGCCCTACACATCTCTTCCATCTGGCTGTTCCTGAGTTACATCCTTTCATAATAAACTGGCGATCTAGTAAGTAAAATGTTCCTCTTAGTTCTGTGAGCTGCTCTAGCAAATTAATAAAACTCAAGAAGGGGTCACTGGAACCTCCCATCTATGGCCAGTCAGTCAGAAGCACAGGTGACAACCTGGGCGTGCGACTGGCATCTGAAGTGGAAGTGGAGGCAGACTTGTAGGACTGAGCCCTTAACCTGTGGGATCTGATGCTGTCTCCAGGTAGATAGCGTCAGCATTGAGTTGAATTATAGGATACTCAGCTGGTGTCAGAGAAGCACACGCTATTAGACCCTAAACACCACCCCCTAGAAAGACCTTGTTTGTTGTGGCCACCTTGGGGAAAGCCCCCCAAAATGGGAATAATTGTAAACGGCTGGCAAGATAACCTAGGGTGATTTCAAATCACAGTGGTCTCTTTGGGCTCCCTTTGAGCTTCCAAACCTTGTCTTAAGAGCTGAGAGACAGACACTTTTAATCTCTAAAGAGTCAAGCGTGCCACCATCCAGCACAATTGCTCAAAACCCAAAGGCTCCAGAAACTGTAAATATTTACAAAGAACAGCAGAACTTACTAAGCTTGTTTCACGTCCTGAGGGCCTGGCTTGATAATCGTCAGTTTGGGGACCCCAAAATACAGTTGGGCAAAAGTGCAGTTGCACCCCATTTGCAGCCAGAGATGGTGGGACAAAAATGCCAGTTGCACTCCATTTGTGGCTAAGGGTCCCACCAAACTGCCGTCAGCCTCAGGGGAATTACTGGTCATTAAAAGAAACGTTCCAATTAGATAAGATCGCTTGAGAAGCACACTTAGAAGCAAAAGCTTCAGAATTCCAAAATAACCTTATTGAAAGTTTTGTTGCAAAAAAACTAATAGAAAATTGTTATAAAAGGTACCTAAAAGAAAAATACATTGGGTCATGGCTTTACAGACACCCCCATAATCTACCTTGGAAGGAGGGCCACATCTGAACCCTCCCAGAGTTAAGGAGACTCTGAGAGATTTCCTGGAAATAGCTACATTAACAACAGAGTTGATCAATACTTCCAACCACATTACTGTTTGTCCCAGCTGAAAACTGGTAAGATATTTGAAAGGATTTAGCAACTTATGATCAGAAATGTGGCCAAATAGGAAGCTCATATTCAGAGCCTGATAGGAATTTTTTAGGTTTTCTTCCCTAAGACTACATAAAACTAAGCACCTGGAGGAAAGAAGCAAATTAGGGATGATGTAGTCAGATGGGTAGATCAACCTGTAATGTCATTTAAGTTATAACCCAGTTTCTGAGGGAGTAGAGCGACTGTCCTTGACTCACAAATCTTTACAAAACGGGATATGCTGCGCTAGAGGCAGCCCACATGCCACCCATTTCCTTTATCTCAAAAAGCTTGGAACCTCTCTGGTACCACCAATTCCTAAGACTGAAGGAAACACAAGAAGGAAAGAAGCTTTTAGAGATGCAGACTGCTATGGAGCCACTCTTGCCTAAAAGTCTAAGGAAAACTTTAAAACAGGCTGTAAGATCCTTGTTTGCAGCTGTCTGGGTATTTATGTGTGTCTATATATGTATGTTACAAACATAGGAAGTTTTTATACCTCCAGAGGGTATTATCAAGACTACTTTGTAAGAGCTCTAACTGACTTTAAAACAAATAAGTGCCATATAAATTGAGTATGCTCTAAAAATAATTGAAAAAATAACAGAAACTAACCCAAATGAATTTCAGGCTCATATGATCTAGGAACATATTCAGTAATGAAGCTAATTTAAGTTTGTTGGATTGCTTGAAATAAAGATGTTTTCAGAGTTATCAGCCTTGGATATAATATAGACATGTTACCTCTGTTACAAAACTTATCAGCAAAAAAATAACTTAAAATAATAGCTGATTTTGTCTAATGTCTCATGATGTTTCATAGGCAATCTAAATAATTATTGGGAACAAGTAAACCAAATAGATGTAAAAAGGATAAAAGTTTTGTGTGAACTTACTGACAATAATTATGTTACAGTATATGTACTTAACTTCAAAACCTTTTGGTAATTTGGAACCTTAGAGTTTTGCTAAATCAAGCTAAATGACACAATTTATTGAAAATCTAGGTCATTTCCACATAAGATAAAATAGATATTAATTATTAAATATAGATTTATCTACTTTTGGCTTCTCATTACAGAGAAACTGTAAAAGATGTTTGGGTCTATTAGTAAACATGTCTTGTATTTTATTAAAAGATTATACTATAAAGTAACATGTTTCTAGAAATTATAAAAAGTATTTATAAATTTGCCAAGCTGTAGAATGCTAATGTAAAAGACAGCTCATAATTGCTTACTTCTTAGTTTTCACTAAAAAGTAAAGTTTCTAAGGATTAAGAATTCTTATATATGTGATTAAAGCTACTAAAAATTAATAAGGAAAACATCTTTATATTCAAGGAAAGTAAAATG
Organism: Equus caballus; assembly: GCF_041296265.1. Lineage (NCBI taxonomy): Eukaryota > Metazoa > Chordata > Mammalia > Perissodactyla > Equidae > Equus > Equus caballus. Next base: position 65,923,466 of record NC_091703.1, on the reverse strand, counting down.
TGCATTTTCAGTAAAGAAGGTAGAAGGAATGGAGATATTTTTGTTTGCTTTGTTAAGAAAGATAAATTTGTCCTAAAGTATTAGGAAGGAGGGAAGATATGGGATGAATTCTAAACATAAAAAGAAAGTTATAAGAGGTTTGTGGAAGAACTCTAAAAAAAGAGTTTTATAAATTGTCAAGTTGGCTAAGAGTAGAATGAATTCAATTATATAAATGTGTTAATATCAAAAACAAGCTGGTGCAAAGTTAGAATTTGGTTTTCTCTCTCTTAAAAGAATAATTTTTGTGAACTTTTAGTCTGCCCTTGATAAAGAGATTGTAAGGACTTTATTTATTTTTGAGTAAATCTACCTAAAAGACAGAAAATCTATATTTTGTCAAAATAATTTCCTGCATTCAAAAAGGCTGAGGTCTCTCTATTAAGGTTTTTTAACTGTTTAACTCTCTCTGTTTGCCTTTAACATCTTCTGTTGTCACTTTGGTTAAATAGATAACTAAGCATTGTTTCCTATTTGACCAAGTGTTTTAAAACCTTTTGATATTTTTGACAAACTTCCTCAAAATTAAGATTCCAATATAGTCTTTCTTTTGACCTGAATGTAACTTTGCAAACTTCCAGTGGGCCCCTGAGACTTAAAGAATTTGTTCTCTCTATAAAGAGGGAGATATTAAACTAATTAGACTTTCTTGGTATGTTAAATTACACGGGAAGCATTCTCAAATAAATCATAATAAACTTTCTTAAGTTATATTGCATGGGTCAGTATTATTAATATAAGTGCTTTTAAAAAATTGTATAACATTCCTAAAATTCTGATCTGTCCTTGTTATCAGTCATAATTCTAGTTATTAACTTAAAATGTGATATGTTACAAAAATAATCAGATTTCTTTATCAATTGCCATTTTTAAGCCTATGTCATTTACAGACAGTTATTGTCTTGCTCTAATGTTTTTACAAATATGCTTCATCTTCAGAGAGATTCCTGGAAGGGACTCTGATACTTACTTTAGAATATAGGTTTCTGATAAACTTTCAGGTTATAAAACTGAGCAAGGTAAAAAATTACAGAACTCTAATGGAAAAGCTGATGGCTTCATAAAACTGCTAACAACAGATCAAGAGTTGATTACATGGGACTGAATGAGCTGATGAGGATGATTATAATTTTTATGACTTTTTATTTGAAATATTGCTGATTTTTTAATGTTTGTTTTTCCAGATTTAAGGAAATCTTTTCTCTTAAAGTTATGACTTAAAGCAATTTGGTAAATTATATCTGTGTAAGAAGAATTGAAACATTTATCTTTTTCTCCCTACCTGATCCCTCCAGAATTTAGAAACTCTTGATGAGTGAGTATTCTTATATTCATGACAATATAGTTATTTGCTTAAGTTCAATAAGAATCTGTTCTGCTTATAAAAGGACACAGTTGGAAACATTGATTATATTACCAAGACTTTGACTGAAATGTCATATTTAAGAGAAAAATGCATAGACTCAGATATTATCAAACAGTTTTAAGGAACAAAGGTTGACTATACGGAACAAATAAAGCCACTTGGAAATTGGCCTGGTACCTTGTTTACACGGTTCCCAGCAACCTTACCAGGTGAGTAAAGAAAGTAATTTCCTTGCAGGTTGAAGACAATCAGGATATTTTGGGGACTTCAAGAAGAGAGGAATTCACCCAAATCTACAGGCATTGCAGGCAGAGTCTGATGACAAGTCCTTGGCTTGGATTTCCTGGCCTTGAGAGGCCTTTAAAGTTCAATCTGAGATTCCTTATGAAAAGTTCCAGCAAAGCAGATTTTAAAGAGCGTATATGATCAACTGCTATTCTTACTGAACTAATGTGAATAATTGGGCAAAGTTTATTGAAATTCAACTTATTTTACAAATCTATCAGTCTTAATTTGGTGATCTTTGATTAAAAAGAGAGAAAAGTTAAGTTTCAGTAGAAACTATGATACACACTTGTGGATATTAGATTCTAGTTCTGTTAATTGTCTTTGAGGTTTCTGTTTTCTATCTGTAGGCTGGACTGGATCCTGAATTTTTCCAGTCTCCTCAAACATCTGGCTACAAATCTCCAAACTAACATTTTCAATTTTTTCCATCAATTTTATTTGGAATCATTGAGAACTGGAACCACACTTTTTCATGAAGCCCTGCAAACTAAAGCTAGACAACTTCATACAAACTTAATAAATATCACCACGATATCCCATGTTTATACAATCTTCATGCCTCTTGCTAAGTAAGCCACTCAAAAACATACCTGAACACCCAATGACGTTATCAGAGACATTTCAAACTGCGAAAGAAGCTTTGACACTTTCATCTAGAAATCTGCTTGACTGGCTGTACCCTGGGCTCAGGAGCTTGTATACAACTTGCTCCAACCATTAACCTTGTTTTTCTTTATGTTTCTCTAAAAAGGTTTCTTATTAAATACCTTATTACTTGCTTATACAATATAGACCTGACTTTGGGAGCCCACCTGCATCACTGCCTTCTGAAATGAATTCAACCAGACTAGTCTACCATCAGGACTAAGAGACTGGTTCAATGAGATGGAACAACCTACACCCTTTACCAGCAGGAAGCAGCTAGAGCAGTCATCATCTTGTTTCCCTCAAGAATGAGGAAAGAACAACAAAAATGGGGGATTTGTAACCAGAGGACCAGTTTAAACTGACTCCATCTTATCAACAGAATGTTAAAAGTTGTTTTTTAGGAGCATAGAGCCAAAAACTGTGAGTCATGTAGCCAGAGCATATGCAGAAGAGAAAATCTTGACCTGAAATAACACTTGGAATCAAAGGACGAGGACATGACTAGAACTTGAAAGCTGGAATCTCATCAGAAGCAAGGGGTCTGTTGTCTAGGAAGATCCAGTGTTAAAGCCCTTTCTCCACCTTACCATAAATGTTTAAAGCCCTCCAATTGAAACCTGCCCTGCCAGCACTTCCACATACCAGTCTGTTCCATCTAACCTCTTAAATTTCACCCCAAACCCTGGATCAGGGAGACAGATTTGAGAGGCTTGCCTCCTGTCTCCTTGCCAGTCAACCTTGCAAGAAAGCCTTTTCTCTTCTCAAAAGCCTGTGCCATAAGTATTGGCTTTTTATGCATATTGGTCATTGGGCCATCTTGCTCAGTAACACCATTCTCAAGGATGCCAGAAAGCACATTGATGATAGTAAGCCCACAAGTAAGATGCTATTGTCACAGAAGAGGAAACTTCAACTGAAGGTGAATAACTTACCCAAGGTCAACCACCTACTAGCTGACAGGGGCGATATTCCATCTCAAGTCTATCTAACTGAAGCCAAGTGTTTTAACCAGCTGACAGTGCCCTCACTCCTTGCTTTCAGTGTTGTCCACAGACAAGCAGCATTGAGCCATCACTTGAGAGCTTGCTAGAAATGCAAAATCTCAGGCCCCAGGTGAGAATCAGAATCTGCATTTTAACAAGCTCTCCAGGTGATCCACGGTGCCCTTTAGAACCGAGAAGCACTGTTCTCACTAACCTGACCTCCGGCTCCCTGCCATTTAGCATTTCCTGGGCCTGTGAACACAGCTCAGTTACATTCCACTGATGTTGTCTGCTCAGACCTTCTGCTAGCCAAAGGGCATGAACAAGGAGGAAAGATACCTCATGGTGAGCATCAGAGAGAAGCGGCAGGTGATAAAAGGGAAGAGGAAGAAGATTTGAGGATGTCTCTGAATATTTCCACTGGAAATCTCAACCTTCTCTACATCAGTCACTTGATATGAACTTAAAGCCTAATTTTGTCATCATTTCAAGTGTCCTTTTGTATCTGCCCAGTCATATTTTAAGCATAAGTATTGTGTGTATGAGTAGTGGATTGAATAACTTTTTAAAGTAGCCCCAATTACTTGGATGCCCTGATCTCTACTGGATATGTTGAAATAATAAGGAAAAGGGAACTAGGACACCATGTCTTCATGGCTTAATATTTAAAGGATGGATGTAAACTCCAGTCCCATCACCAGTCCATTAGTTCCATTCTGTTTCACACAGGTACTGCCGCCTCTTCTCTTCATTTTTCCTTTTTTTTGCAATGCTCCATTTTCCTTCAAAACTTGCCCTTTACCTTATGGTATCTCAATTTATGCCAAGACTTTCCATCAGGCAGCTGGCATTACATTCCAGACCCATCCTCAGCTCCTCCAGCCTTTACCTTCATTGCTGTCCCTACTTACATCTGACTCTGCCCTCTCTTCTTTACCTGCTCCCACCTTTTCATCCCTTCTCCATGGCCTCACTGAAGCCCATAATGTCTATCACCTGGACCACTGAAGCTACTTCCTAATTGCTTTTCCTGCCTCTGGTTCTCCTCTCTGCAAATGGTAGAAAATTTTCTTTCTAGGAAACATGTCTGATCATGTCGCTCTCATGAAAAATCTCTAATGGTTCCTGTTGCTCATAGGACAACGTCTAGACTCTGACCCAGCACCCAAGGCCCTTCAGAACTGGGCCTGAAGCTTGGCCTCCTCCCAGTGCCTCCCCCATGCGCCCAGTGCTCTAGTGATCCTGAAGGGCTCACCTTTGCCCAGATGTGCCTTCTCACACCATTCTGTGCCCAGAGTGCTCATACCCCTCTCCAGCTGCCAAACTCCTAACAGAGACGCCACGTCCTCAGTGAAGCCTCCTCTAGTTCTCCGCCCCTAAAATCGTGGTCCCCAGACAAACAGCACCAGCATCAGCATCACCTGGAAACCTGATGGAAATGCAAACTCTCAGAAACCACTGCACACCCACTCCAGCAGAACCCTGGCCAAGGGGCCCACCAGCATGGGGTTTAACAAGCCCTCCAGGGGATTCTATTACACATTCAAGTTCAAGAACTGAGCTCAGTGTTCCTACCACTGGCTCTCCTCACTCTCCATTGTAATCGCCCATGGTTCTCTTTCCCCACTGCTTACAAGGAGCGCCTCACATGCAGGGAAAGTGTCTTCCTTATTTCCTCAGTGTCTGGGACATAGAAGTCCATCAACCACTTCTGCACATCGAATAAGAAATAAGTTCTCATATTCCTGGCTCTTTACAGTCCTATCCATAAAATTTTAAGATAAAAGACCACTATAATTTTTCCTCCTGCCACTTTTCAGCCTTCCCTAAATTGCTAGATTCTCCATAGATGTCAACGCTTTCCAAGGTTCATTGGTTGGGGAACTCCTCTGTCCCCGGAGAACGGTGTGAAATCCGGCTTAAGGAGCCAGCCAGGCAGCCCCCAGCACCACGTCCGTTTCTTTGACAATGGACACCCCCCCCCCCCCCCCAGCAAGCTTTGAGGAACAGGCCTTCCTTCCTCCAGGGGCCTGAGGACTTCATGAGACAATTACCATGACAAAACCTTGTTTAAGGCCCAAACACTTAACGTTCTCAGTGAGGATAACTCATCAAAGACTGACAGGGGAGAAAAAAGAAACAGCTACACTGAATGTGTTTGGTTATTGTTTCTCTTTTGAGAAACACATCTCATGCCGTAATGGTGGTTTAATATAACCCTGAAGTGTATTTATACAAAATGAGAGAAACTTTGGTTCCAATTGTGCCAGCACCCTGGGATCCATGTCACATGACACAGAGTATTAAATGCTGACTAAAGAGCAGGGATTTTCATGCCTGTTCCCCTAGAGGAGTGCCTGATCCTAGGGAAGCACTTGGTAAATATTTGTGGATTATTGATTTTTTTTGGTCCTAATAATTCCATTTTTAGTTAAGCAAAAGAACCCACATGCCATAAATATTCAGTTTTCACATTCTTTTTATATGAAGAGAATGAATGACTAGCCCTATTTTGAACTAAAAAATGTAAATTAGTTTTGAGTTTTGTTTAAAATTCCTCCATCTCCTCCGGCCGTCACTCTGGAAAGCTCAGGATCCCTCACGTTTAATGATCTGCTTACTGAAGCTGGGGACATAGCTGCTGGTGGCAATTTCCCCACACACGGGTTGTTCATTGTAATGGCTGATACACTGTTGTCTGGCTGGGACTGTGCTGGAAATCGATCGTTCTTTGTTGATTAATAACTGATTTCTCCACTGATCAAAATGCACAGATCAATGCCCTGCCCCATTTGGTTGTGGCCTCCCGGGTCTTCCCTTCAGTCCAACTGCCTGCCATCCTACTCATGTTTCATTCTGCTCAGGAGATGGCTGGGATGCTCCACCAGAAACAAGAGGTTGGACCAGACCGGAAACTGGGCTTTCAAATGTGTCAGCCAGTCGTCTGTGCACTACCCCCACTCCTGTCCACTAGATGGAGCTGCAGGCCCGTGTTTGTGACAGTTCGCTGGGCTGGGAGGAAGAGGAGTGAAAACATACACGGGTGAGACGTTGTGGGATGCTTAAAATTTGTGAAAGTTAATCCTTTCAACATTCTGGTCTATGCACGTGTCTTGGCAGCCACTTGAATAATAGGTCCATCCAAAGTAATAAAAATACACAACACGCCCATTTATTTATTACACCTGGCACCCTGGGCATCACCTTTTCAGGCCAAGTACCTCCTGGCACCTCTGTGTATAAAGACAGCAGCTGTTTACTCAGTGCATAGCAATTAACGTGCTCCCTAAAGAATATCATTTATGACGCCGAATATTTAAGAAAATGCTTTCTGATCCCCAGAGACACCGCTCAGTAAAATCAACGTGTTGTCACATCTCAGGTTCATTAACTGTGCTAGTGTCCTAACACCCAGTAGAAAATTAGTAGGAATTTAGTCGGAGGGGAGCCATTGTATTTCTGGCCATCATCTTTTCCTTAGGATTGAAGACCAAATTCATGGAAGGGTCCCAGTTGTTCAAGGAAATCTTGGCATTTCTTTCGACTATGAAAGAACTTCCCCTCTGCTTACTGCGGCTCAGATTTTGCTGCAGTGCGTGGAGAAAGGTGAGCCAGTAACTGCAGCTCATTTGGACAAGCATCTGCATCCTCCTTTGTGAAAAGGCTAATTTTGTTGATCTGCTGTGTGCTTTCCCTTTGTGGCCCTGAGGCCCTCTCTCAGCCATAAAATAAATCAAGCAGGTTTGGCTTGGAGGCAGCCATCGGGTCCCTGTTCCCACCACGAAATGGAGCTAACCTCATCTGCAGTTTGACCACCCCCTTTCACTGATTCTGAATTGTTTGGTTAACTCGCTTTGGGAAGGAGTATCAATAATTCAGCACTAGCCGGCTGGGATGTCACCCTGACAGATGGAAACAGCGACGGGGCTATCGATCCACTTCCTCCCTCCCAGGGGGCCGCAGTAGAGTCCCCTGCCCACTCCATGCCGTCCATGGGGTCAGGGAGGAAAAAGGAAACGGTTCCAACGCAGTCACCGAGGGCCGTCCAAGACCTCCGACAACAGCCAAATATGCAAATTTGCTGGGAGGTTTTCAGGGACAAAAGAGGAGTGGAGACACAAAGGCGAAAGGAAATTAACAGCACACCTGCGAAAGGAGCTGAGCCCCTGAGGGGCAGGCAGGGCTGTCCAGGGAGAGCTCTGAACCGGGGCCAGCCCTACTTCCCACACAGCCCTCTCTGCGCCTGAGCCACGAGGAGGGGGGAAGGGGTACGTGCGTGTGTGTGTGCGTGCGCGCGTGGAGAGAGGAGAGATGGTGACATTGTGTGTGTGTGCACGTGCGTGCGTGCCCGCGTGGAGAGAGGAGAGATGGTGACATTGTGTGTGTGTGTGTGTGTGTGTGTGTGTGTGCGTGCCCGCGTGGAGAGAGGAGAGATGGTGACATTGTGTGTGTGTGTGTGTGTGCGTGCGCGCGTGGAGAGAGGAGAGATGGTGACATTGTGTGTGTGTGCACGTGTGTGCGTGCGCGCGTGGAGAGAGGAGAGATGGTGACATTGTGTGTGTGTGTGTGCGCGTGCGCGCGTGGAGAGGAGAGATGATGACATTGTGTGTGTGTGTGTGTGTGCGTGCGCGCGTGGAGAGGAGAGATGATGACATTGTGTGTGTGTGTGCGTGCGCGCGTGGAGAGAGGAGAGATGTGACATTGTGTGTGTGTGTGTGCACACACGTGTGTGTGCGCGCATGCATGGTGACGCTGTGCCCACCTTTACCCTCTCTGGCTGCAGGTCCCCCCAGGTGCGGCTGCCCCGCCCGCTGCGCTGGGCAAGTGGGAGGCCGCCTGGGCCCCATGTGGGCCCCGCGCCTGGTCCTGAAGGCCTTAGTCGAGGAATGCGAACGCAAAGGCTCAGTTTGCGTTTGTCGTTGAAATAAACCTATTCTCACGTTTTGCTTTATGTTTCAAATGCCTTTGGATTCATACAAATTGACAGTTCCATAAAGACTTTGATCATACTGCCTAATGTTCCTATTCTTCATCCCCCAAAATAACATCTTTGGAAGTGATTAAAACAGATGACGGTGAGAACGTATTTGTGCAAGAAAAGCTGCTGTTTGCCCCGATGTTGCATCCGGGCCCCTGGAACCCCTCCCTCTGTCCGCCGTCTAGGTACCCGCGCGGGGTTCTCTCTGAGCTCACGTTCCTCCAGGGACCTTGCTCCAGAAGCACATCTCTGCGTCTGCCACCTGCTGCTGTCCCCCGGCGCCCTGTCGAAGAGCAACATGGCCGTGTGGATCAGGCCTTGACGCGGGTGTCTGCAGCGCCCTCTCCAGCCCCCCCCCCCCACCCCCCGTGCAGTCCCAGGCGGCCCCTCGCTTCCCAGCAGCTGTTTGCGTGATGCTCAGCACGTGCCCAGCTCTCCCCGTTGCTTTGGGAAGCCTCAAGCTCGTCTTCATTGTTCGATGCCCTCCCTCAGTGCAGGGAACTGGACTTTACAGGTGACCCTGATGAAATTGCGGACCATGTTAAAAGAACTAGAGGGTGCAATAAGTGTTTAGTGTTTCATTTGGTCTCAGCTGGAAACATCTCCTAGCCTCTCAAATGGCACAATCATATTGATGATTTGTTCCGACAAACAGACTCTCTAAACAGTCTTCTGCTTAATACTACTAACCCATGTTTGCGCAAAGTTTTAAAATTTGCAAAAACTCCTTGGTTAATCTTACCTCACTTAATCATCACAAAATCCTTTGATAACACTACTTTTAACGGTTACAAAGACTGAGATTCAGTGAAATTAAGTAATTTGGCTAAAGTTTCACGGCTGATAAATGGCAGGGCCAGGTCCTTTGAGTCTAAATCCTGTATTCTTTTTCCTGTCTCTGCCTTAATAATGGAACTCACTGGCTTTATATTGTTGAGTTAACTACCTGGCTGTATTGGAACGATATTGGAAATAAAGTCCAAAAAATGTTGCACACTGTGCTATCTCCTCACGAATCCATGGAGGTTCAGCCAGAGTAAAGAGGGGTCATGGCAGGACAGAAATATAGCACAGGATTTAGGGTGTGACCCGCCTGAGCTCCCTCACCACCTGTGTGCAAAGTACTCAGCAACTCTGGACCTCAGTTTCTTCGTCTAGAAAATGGAGATGATAGTTCCTCCTGAATGCACTTGTGAGATTAGAAATGTTAATAAATACATCAAAAGATGCCTGCTATGTTTATTGGCACTGAATAAAAACTAGCTTTTATCAGCTAGTCTGATTATTTCTATTAACTTCAACGTCATTATTATTAGAAAAGTACAGATTTACTGCAATTCTAGGATAATCTGTGAGCTGGGAGGATGACTTTGGACGGCGTAACTGGCCTTTCGTCTTTGTGCGTGGTGGAGATTGCTGACTGGCTCTTACTAACAACTTCATGTTTTTCCATTCTCTGAATAGTGAAAACTCTTTTATTGTTTGTGAAAATGTTTGGTCATAGAAACAATTATTTCTTGAAATACGGAAACTCTGGAAGACACTGGGCAATTTGTTTTGTTAACCATCTGCCAGTGTTATACCCAATTTTGCACCTGATTTTCCCCTTGTCCCTGTCGTGGTCAATTACTTTGTACCATATCAGGATTTGGAAAACAGTTAATCAGGTTGGATTGCTAGGCAGCCTCAAGTCTGCCTTTGATCTAATCACACGCAAGCTGCCGCACCCATCCATTTTCCCTCTATATAAGCGTCTTCATCAGCATGATGCTTCACCTCGTCCGTAGCACACGTGTGCACCGACTTCCACGTAGAGAAGAAGGGGTATAAACAGAAGCACCCATGGGAAAGGGCAGCCAAAACAAAGGTGTGGAGTGAATTAAAGATGCATCTCAGCAGAAAATCCAACCAGTCCAAATCCATGAAGTCTGTGTAAGGAAATGCGATATGTCGAGAGATGGTAACGACAAAGCCACCTTCCACCAGAACAGAAATATGTCCGAGGCATTTTAATGAAAACAGAAGGAAACATTTCAAGGATGGCTGAAGAAGCAGATCAAAGGGCTCACAAGTGGTGTCCCACAGGGAGAACAGCAGAGGCTGTGCACTTAATGTGTCACGCGGGGAAGATCTGTTAAGTGTTCTTACCAGAGAAAAAGGGGGAGACACGGGGAAAACCTGGCGGTGATGGATATGTTTATTCCCTTGATTGTGGGGATGGTAACATGGGAGTGTCCATATGCCCAGACTCACCAAATGGTCACATTAACTGTGTGCGTTTTCTGTATACCAATTATACCTCAATAAAGCTGGCCCGGGGACATTTACTGAGAACTACAAAGCAAGTATTGCATGGAGACATTGAAGGTAGGAAAACCATGGCAGGATTCTTTCATTGTGGCCTTATCTTTTCTTAATTAAGGGCAATTCTATCTTTTATAAGTGAATTTAGTGACAGTGACTCTTAGAACATCTGTGCATGAAGCAGGAAGCCCCATGATCACAGACTCTTGACAGCCCTTCCAGCTGGAAAAGGAAGACTGTGGAAGGTTGTGTCCACCCATCACTGCCGTAAGTTCAGGGCATTCCTGCCACTTGCCCCTGGTGTTCTCGATGCTTTTCTGGGTCTCACTTTCTATATTTAAAATGGAGAATTTAGGCTCCTAAAGTCTTTCCCAATCCACCACTTACAAATTTTGTAGCACTGTATATTTAACGCATTTATTATGTTTTGTGACCCCCATTTAAACTTTTGCGCTAAGCCAGGAAGGTATTGTTATCCCCATTCAACCCAAGAAGGAATTGCTCTCCAGAAGCCAATGCCAAGTCGATTGCTCTAAGTGATACTGCTCTCCACTGGACCACTGGATCTGGTCATCACGGAGAGCTAGACAGTGCTGGCGAAGGTCACATTATTTTTGGAAGCGCCTTTAGAAATAATTTGCAAGACACACAAATCTGTCTCATTATGGTCAGATGGTGCATATAAAGAGTCCATGCTTGCATGTGCACCCGTGTGCGTGTGTGTGTGTCTGTAATGTTATCCAAAAGCACTTACCCAAGCTTTATCATTCACTATCTTCACAAGAATTGACTTTGGGTACTCTTGGAAGTGTCCAGAATTCAAGTCCACCTTTCAAAGTAAAGTGTGATACCCAGGAGGAACGTGCTCAGTGTGCTACTTGTTCAAATGTAGTCAACTGAAATAAGTAAGATAGAGACTCTGGAGACAGAAAATTCCCTCTCTCTCTCTCTTTCTGGCCCTTGCTCTCTTTCTCCCGTATTTTGAGCCATTCCATTCTTGTATGGAAGAGGACTAAAGAGCTAATATTTGCTGAGTACCCGAGTGCCAGTTAGTGTCTTTTCACTTAGCCCTCACATCCCCCAAGAAGCAGGCATCATTGCCACCATTAATAAGAAGGAAGCTGAGCCCAGGGAGGTGTGGTGGCTTGGTAGTGAGTAGTGAAGCCAGAATAACAACCTGACTCATTTGGGCTTAAAAGCCAGTATTCTTCTGACTACACTGCCACACCTCTGAAGGTGACAAAGCTCATTTTGGAGGTACAAGTTCTGACACCATGTATTTTTGAAATGAGTTAAATTACTTTATAATCATAACTTATGTTTCAGAGACGTCACATTTATGGGAACTCTAGCGTACATATGGTTCCATTTCATTTCTTTTCACAGCAATCCTTTCTGTGTTTCCCTGTATCTTACTATATTTGTATCCTTTCATCCAAATTAGCTAACAAGAAAACCTAAAGCAATTCTCAGCGATCTAAGTGATGTTTGTCATTAGAAAAAAAAAAAAATGCAAGCTGTCAAAAACCATAGCCTGTACATGAGCAGATCCTGCTGACTGACTTCTTCTCTGCCTTTGAGTTGCCACAACATATTTATCCAACTAGGTTTTTCCAAAGGGTGAAGAAAAAGGAAGAACCCCTTTTTCCTTTGCCATATCAATGTTTCGTTGTATAAAAGGAAAATATCAAACAGACTTGGGGGAGTGGTAGCTTGTATAGAAGGAAGTGGGGCAGTGTTTATCAGGCAGAACGGAGAACGTTAACAAAGGCAGGAGGACTCGGGGAACAGGGTGCGTCCTGATCAAATGCACACGACTCGCAGCTCAGCTCCTCTGTCATCAGCCCCATGAAGGCCTTTCAAATGATATACCTGGAAATGAGTGAAAAGCAGCCTTCTCGAGAGATGACATCAATTTTTTAAATCAAGGCAAATGTTTAAAATAAAAGATTAAATTGTGCCAGGCAACAATCAGTGCTTTTTTTAGCGCTTACTGTCTTTGACATAAACACTATAACGCCTTTTGCAGGGAAGCCGTGAAAAACAATTCTTTAGTCTGGTTGGGCACAATCTGCTGCAAACACAGGCATGCTCAGAGGGAGTCAGCTATGGAATTTATAGAACGCTAAAGCATTTTTTTCATGCACTTTTCCCTTAAACATTATAACAGTAGTAAACATTCTTTTCAGAGACTGTGCCTCAGATGTAGTCTACTTATCTTTTCCATAAAGGCAGGAAAAAATAATACAATATATGCACCATTTATCTTGGAAAATACACAAATCCCATGTATTTATTGTCATTAGGAATGTTATATTTGGATAAATAAATTTTAGGAAAACAAAGATTGTACCTGTGGTGATGAAACTTGAGCCCGCACATCACCTGCCCTGCAGAGGTCTGTCCAAGACGCCCACGCTTCTCTCCCTCCTTCGAAGGAGCGCGATCATTCGACTTTTGCTTGATGTCTTTCTAGACTGTATTATGTTTTGATTCTCGGTGATGACCTTCTGTGCTGTACTGTATATATTTTAAATTTTCTGCATATTAGGATGTTTCAACATCTCTTTTTTTTTAAAGATTGGCACCTGAGCTAACATCTGCTGTCAATCTTCTTCTTCCTCTTCCCACCAAGGCCCCCCAGTACATAGTTGTATATTCTAGTTGTAGGTCCCTCTGGCCCGGCTACGTGGGATGCCACCTCAGCATGGCTTGATGAGTGGTGCTAGGTCCGCGCCTGGGGTCTGAACCGGTAAAACCCTCGACCACCAAAGGGGAGTGCGTGAGCTTAACCATTCAGCCACGGGGCTGGCCCCTGTTTTGACATCTTAAAGAATCTTTCTGGCTGGGAGACAGTGTCCCTCCCGGGGCTAGCCAGCTCTTAGAGACAACAAAGGGCCCAGCAGGGAGCACGCCTTTGATCTGCATGTAACTAATCCAGAGCTGTCCTCCTCTCTGAGCCCCGACACCCAGGTGGCAATATCCCTCTGCCCCGAACCAGGGCCAGGTGCCAGACAACCGGAGACCAGCCTTATAAGCCTAAAGCCCACGAGAATGATTCAAACTAGCCACTCCTGAACTGTTTTCCTGCTCTGCCTGGCCTTTCCTAATTGTCCCCCCTCCCGTCACCTGCCTCCTGACCCCCCTGGTGGCTTTCCCAGGTGGCCCTGCAGGTGCCCTTCCTCATGCTTGCGGGACCTGTGCGCGTGATAAACTTTGTTTTCCTGAGCCTCTCCCCTCTCTCCTCCTGTGGCCACCCCTGACTGACATCTCATAAAAATCACCTAACAAGTGCTGATAAAGTGTGTGAGCAAATTTCCCTGGTGACTGTGTTTACATTCTGTAATCAAAGATTCTGTCTTTTCTCTGTCTCAATGGCTGCCATTTCTCAATATGCCGACTTCCCTGTCAAACCTCCCGACACCGCCCTCTCCCACAGCTGCCCACACTCCTGAGATCTCACGTTCAGCAGATGCACTCGTCTCCATCTCTCTCATCTCCATCTCTCTCTCTCTATCTCTATCCATCTTATCTCTCTCTCCTTCATTACATCTAATTCCTTGCCTTCTGAAACCTAGGAAGGAATGAAGGTCACCAGAGAAACCAAACAATCAAGCTTGTTAAATCAAGTTTCACGCAATGAAAGTGTATCCTGAGGCTGGTTTCCATCCGATCCTATAGGACTTGCTCACTACTCAGAGGCCTTTCCTGGTTTGTGCTGAGTGTGTAGCCATGTGGGGTCATTGAGACGCCAGATGCCCAACCACCAGAGAGATGGAGCATGACTTTTCGACCTCTTTCCAGTAGTTCAGTCGAAATTTCCTTCTCCATTAGAGACTAAATATTGTCACTCAGCTCTAATCATCCCATACATTGGCAAACAAGATTCCTTTTTCTTTTTTATCCTCTTTCACACAATTTTAATGCATTGTTTTTATTAAAAATACATGATTTACAGGGCCAGCCCCGTGACATAATGGTTAAGTTTGGCACACTCCACTTCAGTGACCCAAGTTTGCAGGCTCAGATCCCAGGTGCAGACCTACACCACTCATCAGCCATGCTGTGGCAGTGACCCACAGACAAAATAGAGAAATACTGGCACAGATGTTAGCTTAGGGCTAATCTTCCTCAGTAAAAAAAAAATTTGAGATATTAAAAAATACATGATTTGCTTAATTTAAAAATTACCAAGCATTATTTTACTGACTTTTCAAAGACAAAGTGAGTGTAAGAGAGTCGTTCCAAGTGTTTCTTTCCACTATAGGAAGTAGTGATCTCAGCCTAATTGTGGGGCAGCAGGCCCAGAGCTGTAAAGAATAAGTTCTCAATCAAAATAGTTATTAAATTAATCAGGCAAAGTGACCTCGACAGGAAGCCTTTAATCAAATGCTGTTTCTCTGTGAGGGATGGCTGGGGGTGGTGTTTGCTGTCAGCCACTACTAGGAAAAGGAAGTGAGTGACTGACAGCCAATCTGAGAGAAGAGGCTTGACTGTTTTTAAGTCGGCTCAGCATCTGTCCGGGGGCCAGCACAAATTCACCTCCTCTCCCACACCTTTAATGTCTCCAATTATGGCCTGGTCCAAAGTGATGCTCACCGTGACGTCCCAGGCCATTGTGAGAGCCTAAGAAAAAATCAGTTATGTTCAGAACATCCCACTCATTTCTGGAAGGTTCTTAACAATACCTGAACCACAACCCCCTTCTGATTGGCTCTGACAAACATATGATGCACTTGACCAGGCTTGCCTCTTTACCAAATCAGGATTAATCAAAGTTTTATTGTATGCTTATTCCCTCTTGAAAATATTTTCATATGGCTCTCAAGTGTCAAAATCTATTGTATTTTTGCATTCTGAAATTTGTTGATATATAACCTACTTTGTACCAGAAAATATTTTATTGCTTACGTAATTCAAGTAATACAACCAAATAAAATAAATCCAAAGCAGGTTAAAAAACCTAACACATAGATGTAATACAAGTAGGAAAGTTGTGCTGGGACCAGGAGCGAAGTAAGCACAAAAATGTAGTCTGGAAAACCCCTCTCTTCTGCTAGTGTAAACTATAATTTTGTCTTTAAGCCTTTAGCAGCCAAGCATTTGCTCTATAATTCTTCATTTCACAGAAAACCAAATAGAGCTATTGTGCTCAAGGTAGTAAGTGCACATTAACATTAGCTAAAAACCAGCCTCTGAGGTTCCAACAGGAAAATGAAACAGGCCAACAATCTTCCAACAATCTTTATGGATCATAAAACGCCAGAAGAGCAGTGCAGGGGGTCTGTGGGGGGGGGGGTGCCGGGGCGGGGGCAGGAGACTCGTGTCTCCAGGAGCCAGTCTGCTCCCATGCACAAAGACACTGGTCTTAGCAGACGAAGCACAGAGCAGGAAGACATTGCTCTGCCCCCTGAGCACCATCTTCCCTCTCTCCGTCCCTGTGAAAGACTCTCGTTGGAGAATACTGTATTTTATCTGGTTTTCATACAGACTGAGAAGGAAAAACCTCAAGAGTAAACACCTAACCAGCAGGAATTTTACTAGTGCAAAGTAAAAAAATAATAATAATAAGGCCCATGTATGGAAATCAGCTTCATTAATTTTCACTTAACTATCATAAACATTGACATATTAATATAATTAATTCTGAAATTAATGAATTCCATTAATATTACTTAGGACATCATAAATATTGAGATTCCCTCCCTTGATAAGAAGGGTCAGGGGTTCTCGTGGCCAGGGCAGGGCCCTGGTGTGGCCACCAGAAGGGGCTTCCTAAGAAAGTGACAGGTTGGACCTTGGCAGACAACCTGAAATCCCGTTGTGAACCTGATGGTGCGAGACTGATAGGGAGAGGAGAGGGTGTGGTCACACCAGCCAGAGAGGGGGGTGGAAGCGAGGACGGATCAAAGTCTCTCTTCATGTGCTCTCTAATGCCGCTGCTGTTGGCCAAAGGAGAACATTTAAAGGGAGCAAACAGGGCCACCCCCTGTGGCGTAGTGGGTAAGTTCAGCATGCTCCACTTCGGAGGCCTGGGCCAGGATCCCAGACACAGACCTACACCACTCATCTGTCAGTGGCCATGCTCTGGTGGTGGCTCACATACAAAATAGATGAAGATTGGCAGCAGATGTTAGCTCAGGGCAAATATTCCTCAGCAATAATAAATAAGAAATAAATAAGTTAAATAAAGGGAGCAAACCAATATGAGTGTTAAGAGGCTCAAAATGCAACCTGAACTCTGTCACACTGTCCAGCAAGACAGAGTGGGCTCATAGACTGTTCTAGCTATCACCTCACGTGGTTTGGGTTACGTATTTTTACGTTGACTTCATCAGCACATGAACCTCGGTTTATAATTCAGTCAACATTTTGGACCACCTTCCACATGGGGATCCCTGACCTAGGTGCTGGGAGGAGACATAAATGCACAAGACGAGTTACTTCCCACCAGGAACTCGGTGCATGGGGAGAGGCCACCGGGGACATGACAAGCACATATGAAATGCTAAGGCCAGGATGTGCCCGTGAGCACTGTCACCAGAGTGCGGGTGATGGAGAGCGTTGACCTTGGAGGAAGGAGAAAAGACCCTGACTGTGGGTAAGGGGTCCAGGCACTGAACTCGGGGCAGGATCCAGCAGGAGGTACAAGGTGGAGCTGGAGGAGGGCCTTTTGGGCGGGACATGGAGAGGTGTGAAGAGAACAGACTTGAGTGTTCGGGTGGTGCTGACAGTCATGTGAGGGCTGCTCGAACCAGCTCTGTAAACGACTTGTTCAGTTGTCTTAAAACTTACCCCAAAAGATCAGTAAGACCGTAAGCAATTAATTCAAATTCTTATGGTGAGGCCACAAGACTCAGTGTTTCACAAGTAAATTTTCACGGTTTTTAGGAACGTTAACCCACCTACTCTGCAGGCTTCTGTTGTGGTGCGTTTCCAGTTACGCTGATGAATGTCCACAAGGAGTGATCACAAGGCTGTTAAATTAACCCCCTTTCCAGAGCAATCACATCGCAGCTTCCTGACTCAGGTGTGGCTAAATTGGCAGTTGCAGTCTGTGTTAGGGTAAATTTTGCAGTGAATAGTTATAGTGGCTACCTTTTCATGAAATGATCAATTTACCTACGGGGAGTAAATTGGTTTTGCAGCCCAGAAGTAGCACAGTAAGTAAATGAAGCAAAATGAAACTTGATTATAACAAATCTGATATGGCAGATGACATAATTAATAAAACTCATTGCTCTTCACAGATAAGGAATCCCTGATATAGATGTGTCAAATAAAACATTAATTTTGCCATGAAAAAATTATACAATATCTCATCTTTAGTGGAAAAGTAGGAAGACTACGTAATTACTTCATTGAAAAATTGAATAGTGTTATCCTCTGTGTAAAAAGTAATGCCTAGAATCTTAATAACTTCTTAGCCTACCTCTTCAGAAAAAGTATATTATTTTTGAGTGGTAGATGAAATAAGTATTACAGGCTTATTCGAGGTTCATATTTCCAAACTGCAGACCAATTACAAAATGAATTCACTTATTTAAGCTACCTTTCCTGGGTGATGAATCAAAACTATTCCATTGTAAGGATCAAAAGAATGACTTAAAAAGATGAATTGCTCTTCTGGGTTCCCATTCTAAATCAATGTAAGCCAAGGTTGAAATTTGGTTAACAGAGCGTTTGTTGGGATCTGATTCTTGAATGTCAAGTTCTTGTTCTTCTTGTTGAAATTAACTTGATATTTAGAAATAATTTTTTCCTGGAGGTCCATTTCAGTTCATTTATATCTTAATTGTCCCCCAAAATTATTTGCAGTGATTTACAAGATACATAAAATATTACAAGATAAAATAAAAGTTGATGAGGAGAATGAAGCAAAAGGAAAATCAGGAGAGGAAAGCAGTATGAGCCAGGTGAGGTGAGTGCACACAGCACGTGCCATGAAGTCCGGGACCCTCACTTGAGGTGGCCACAAATTGGCCTTTCGGATGTCTAAGTACTCAGTATATAGAGTGGACCATGTGTCAGAGGGTCCATGGCCAATCACATTTTCCAAAAAGGGACAGAGCAATATTTCAAGTCCCTCGTGTTTCTCTGGAACCTTGCTATACTCGCAGTCAAGAGGTGGACTCTATTTCCCTTCTCCTGAACCTGGGAATGACTTTGTGACTGCCAACAACTGGGAAGCAACAGATCTGATGCTATGTGATGTCCAGGGCTGGGCCACAGAAGATGACAGAGCTTCCACCCAGCTCGCTCTTTCTGCCTCTGTCTCTCTGGGGAGGTTCACACTTGGAACCCAGCCACCACATGTGAGGAACCCCAGGCCATGTGGAGAAGCTATTTGCAAGTGTTCCGGCCAACAGCACCAGCCAAAGCCAGCATCAGACACATGAGGAAAGGAGCCTACAGAAGCCTAACTGCCAGCCTTTGAGTCTTCCAGCTGAGATCCCAGACATTGTGGAGCAGAGACAGGACACCCCACCGTGCCCTGTTGGAATTCCTGGCCCACAGAATTCAGGAGCATAATAAATGACCATTTTACACCGCTAAGTTGTAGCGTAATTTATTAGGCGGCCATAGCAACTGCAACAGTCTTTCAGATGAGAATGAATCTGGAGAAGCTCAACCCTTCCCAGCTCTGAGAGACTGGAGACAAATTTCTCTTGTGGGTCTTCACTGAGAGAACACTATAAAGTAATGAACAGCTCTCAACAATGTTTGTACAACATGGCCATGGTTTCCTGGGTCTCACCTTACAGTAACCCTCCGGGCAGGTTCACGTTTATAGCTGATGGCCTGGCCCACGGCAGAGACAAGTAGGTGGCAGATAGAGGGTGCAGTCTCAGACTCAAAGACATTATTAACGGCACTTGCTACAGAGGGGTGGACATCCTGGGGCTTGGGGGTGGTAGGAAAAAAGTGGAAAAACAGGGAACTGTTACTTCCTACTCTTTAATGCTGTTTGAAAATTTTACCCTAATCATGTCCTTACTTCTAAAAAATGTTAAGAATTAATGAGGCTTTGAGTCTTATATAAGAAATTTATAGTTTTCCAAATTTGTCCTTTTCTGCTCTTTCGTAACCCTTACTAATGTAGTTTGCCCTTGTTGTGTTCTCTCCCACATATAGATATTTGGGGATGTATATAATCTTATTTTCTTCTTATTTTTCATAACCACAGGCAATTCACCTTTTTAGTTGACCCATATTGCTTATGTAGTGCTAAATTAATGACCATTCTTCTTACTTACTGAATTCTGAGAGCTAGCATATGTGTGATGACCAAGGGCATCGCGGAGCACTGATTGGTTGAATTCCCTGGTGTTCTAATTAGTCAGAATCTCAATCTGTGATGCATCTTCCCAGATGAGCAGGTTGTGGTAACAGCACTTCCAGTGACATGACGTTGAGTTCATTTTCTACTTTATATAGCACATGAGGGTGTTTACTTGTTCTAAGCAGCCAGCAGTGTCTAGCTGCACAAATTCTGAAGATTAATAACACACTCTCTCCCTACAAGACAAAAGAGACTATGTCCTCACATATATTTTATAATTTATGGTGGACAAAGCTCCTTCTAACATTGTGACAACAGGGAATCCAGTAAGCTCTTGAACCATATCACTGGCACTGAGGTGGCCATGCAAACAACAAAGATTATCAAGGACTACAGGGAAAATAGAGTAGGAGGAGGACAATGCGCACAGGTGAGCTGAAGAACAGTCCCTCAGGCAGAACTGGTGGGACTTTCTGAGGCTGGGTGGGAAGGTTAAACAGAAGGCCATCAGACAGAGTCATCATAGGGAGGGTCTGTGAAGGGACCCACACACCTCTGGAAGAAAAATGCCCCAAGTGGAGACTTGGTCTAATCGTGAAGGGACTTCAGTCGCTCTATCCTCCTTCAGGAGGCTGCCAGAGGGTGGGAGAAACCCAGTTTCAGATGCCTCCCAGGATCCTAACACCTTTCTGGAAAAGGTCAAGGGCCAAGGGTTAGACAGCCTTGTGTTTCCGTCATGCCCTAGTCTTCTGAGAGGATTGGGGAGACCCAGTCTAGATCCTAATTAGTTAAGAAAACCACCAGTATAGGCAGAACTGAGCTAGTTATTCACACTTAACACTTGCTTAAGCCAATTTCTCTTTGACCTTCACGAGGAGAAGAAACTGAGCGAGCCACATGCCGAGACCGTCTGCTATGGCTCTGCCACTGCAGGCTGTGGAATCAGACCGCTTGTGAAAGTGATGCCCAGCACCTGGTACCTGAACTGGTCCTCCTCCACATCTGCCCAGATGCAAAATTGATTGACCTTCGAGTACAGACCAGAGTTTGCATGTGGAAGAGTGACCGCTCACCTGCCCGTGAGACCTTGCATTCCGGCTCATGACACTATCGACAACATTTGCCCAAACTTCAATGACTTTATGTACCAGAGACCAGGGGCTTTAAAATAACATGTGATATGACTTCTAGGAACAATCATAGTTCCCTAAGAATAAAAACCTGTCCAAATAGAGATTTACACCTGCAGGTCTCCTGAGAATCGATGGAGGCATTTTGGAGAAATTACTCTGAATGGGGTGGGAACTCCACAAACCAATGCTTCTCAAACTGTGGTCCCTGGACCAACAGCTTCAGCATCACGTGGGCACCAGTTAGAAATGCAGACTCCCAGGCTCCACCCAGACCTGCTGAATCTGGAACTCTGGGGAGTGGCCTGCCATGTGCATTTTAGCAAACCGTCCAGCCAAGGTTGTGGGGCAGCTCAAGGCTCAGAACCACTGCCACTGGGGGGATGACAGGGCGGCTGCAGGGCTGGGGGGAGGATTGTCCCACTGTCACCACAGCTGCATTTCGACCGTTAAAGACTACTTTAAACAATGAAGAAAAGTGTAAGAGAGGAGGAGAAGGGGACAATTTTAAATAAGAAAATAAAGGGAGAGGGTAAATTTAACAGAGGAATAAAACAAGGCATTAAGGACAAACAGAAAGAAAGAAGACAGAAAGGGAGCAAACTTTTTAAAAAGTCGGTGAAAAACAAGATGGCAGCAGGAGGCCGGAAGGGAGAGATGGAGGCAGGTTGAGGTGGGCGGCACAGCGGGAGCTTGAAAACAGCTGGATCTGGGCTCACAGGGGCTCTGCCGCTCACTGGATAAATGGCCTCTCCAGGCCTCAGTTTCCCTGTCCATAAAATGGGTGGTATTGCTGTGAGGCATCAATGACACAACACGTTTAAAGTGCTAGCATAGTGACTGACACACAACTACTGAATAAATATTAGTTCTTTTTTTATCAGAAGGAAAAGTCTATCGCTCAAACAATGGCATCACTCAACAATGACAAATTCTGACACATGTAACGGTGTTATTTGTAACAAAACGGGTGGAAAGAAGCTGGGGGCGGGGGGAAAGGGAAAGAAAAGAAGAAAAGAAGTGAGAAAAAAATTACATGCAGCTGAGACAAGCAACTAGGTAACAAGTGACTCTAATAAGGGCCTGGAGAGCTGGCTTTGGCTCCCTGCCTCCCACTGCCCAGGCCTGGTGCAGACCCTGGTTGGAGTGCCCTGGGTGGCTGACGACATCCCTTAGCTGCGAGTTGGCCCCTGGCCCTTCGGAAGAGAGGCCCTCCTACCCTCTCGGCTGGCTGCACTTGCGCTCGCCCTGGAGCAGCGCCACCAACCCCCCTGGTCTGAGCCCAGCACCCTGCTGGGCCTGGATTCCTGGTGGGCAGGGGCCCCGCCTTGGAGCCCCGTCAGGCTGTGCCTTCCCCCTTAGGTTCAGCCGCTAGGTTTCTCTGGGAATTTGCCTGCTTACTCTCCTGCCTCCCACCTGGCCCTCTGCTCTGCCTGTGCTGAAGGTCCCAGGTCTGATGATGGGGTGAAGGGCCCCTTTTAAAAAATTCCCCCCAGCTGCGTATCAGAGCTCAGCCCTGGAACAGCAGGGGTGGCCCAAGCATTAATACCTGTGGGTTTTCATTCTGCTGATTCTCGAGTGTGTTGTTCCCTTGGGAATCACAAAGGTGGGCTTGAGTCAGGCTTTTTTGGGTCCCTGCCCCTAGCACTTACAAAATTTCACTCTGAAACACGGCAACAAAGACTGGCCGTTTCTTCGGGGGAGAACATAGAGGGATGCCTGCCGGGGAAGGTCCTGTCCCCTTTGGTGAACAGATCTCTGCTCTTGCAAAGCTCAGCAGCCCGGGAATCAAGGAGCAGCAGCTGGTCGGCTGTGCGCCTGTGAAGCTGGGTCATTCGTGACCACTGAGACTTTTAGGCTCTTATTTTAACACTTACATGATGCATATATACAGTGGTGGAGTTAATTAATTGAACGCTTCCAAGTATTTATTCATTCATTCAACAGACATTCATGGAGCACCAACGAAAGGCACAGAGTGGGTGTGCTCACGTGCCATCACTGTGCTAGGTTGTGGGGACAGGAAACCAGCCAAAGCGGGGCCTTACTCAAAACTATTTTGAGTATGTATAGCTTGGTTCGGTGTCCTTCTCAAGGCGGGAGGGGTGTAACAAGAAGAGAGCATAAAAGTAATTCCTAATTTTAGGAATCATTGGGAAGTTCTGACCTGTGGGCCAGATCTGATCATCTGATTTCACAACGTCTGGCTCCAGGCAGGCTGGGTAGACACCGTGGTGGCCTTCCTATCTGTGCCTGTATTGGCGCTGCAAAAGGAAGCACCATCATAAACCTCAAGGCCTGTTCTGTGAGCGTCCCGTGGATCCCTTTAGCCCCAGGACCATCTGCGACAGCTCTCTCCCCACATCCGTCCACGTGACTTCCCCCGCCCCCGCTCCGCTAGCCCAGCCCTGTCCACAGCAATATGATGCAAACCATGAACAAATTTTACATTTTCTAGGAGATTTAAAAAGTAGAAAGGAACAGGTAAGATTAATTTTAATAATACCTTTTATTTACCCCAATATATCCAAAATATTATCATTTCAACCTGTCATCAATATAAAAATTGCTGAGATAGTTTTTTTGTACCAAGACTTTGAAATCTTGTGTGCAGTTTACACTTGCAGCACCTCTCAATTCAAACTAGACACATTTCAGTGTTCCGCAGCCACTGTGCCTGCCCAGCGGCCACCCTACCGGACAGCACATCTTTAGTCCATTTTCTCCCTTCCTCCACCCCGACTTTCTCTCTGCCATTCCCCCTTCTCCTGTATAACTTATATATCTGTCCATAGCTGTTCAAAACTTTAAGAAGGTATAGTTTTATTACTTGTGTCAGAAACGTGAGATTGCTTACTACCCCGTTACCATTTATAGAGTGTCTGTCTATGGTGACAAGGATGACCTCCGTAACCACCCCTGAAGGAGGTCGAGCTGGCCGGGACTGCTTGCCCCTTGTCTTAGTCCCTTCCGGCTGCCTTCACAAAATACCATAAACTGGGTGTCTTACCAACCACAGAAATTGATTTCTCACAGTTCCGAGCTGGAAGTCCGCAATCAGGGTGCCAGCACCGTCAGGTTCTGGTGCGACCCCTCTTCAGGGCTGTAAATGGCTGACTTCTCCTTGTGTCCTCATGCGTTGAAAAGAGCTCTTAGCTCTTCACTCCTCATAAGGGCACCAATCCCATCATGGGGGCTCCGCCCCATCAACTCATCCAAACCTCACCCCTTCCCAAAGGCCTCACCTCTACTTTCGTCCCTCACGATGGGGATTAGATTCAACACGTGAATTTGGAGGAGGCACAAACATCCAATCCATGGCATTCCTGCTAGTTGACTTCCCTAAAGATAGTAGCAATAATACCAGCTAACACACAGAGCACTGGCCACGCACAAGCACTATCGGAAGGACGCCACATACATCAAACACCACAGTAAATGAATTTCTTAAAATTTCTATTATTGGAGTTTTTTCTCCTGATAGTCAAGCGTCCTTGTTAAAATGAAAAAACAGAAGCATTCCTTTGAAACTACAGCTTCTTGCCATATGACCTCAGTTACAGTCTGACCAGCAAACATCTCTTTCTCTCTCGCTACCACCAACCTGATGCTGGCAGCAACAAAGAGAAAACACTGGGTATCGGTATCAATAAATCCTTAGGCCCAACAGAGATGCCTTCTCTGAATATCCACTAGCATTTTTACAGTGCTGTGCGGATGACAAACAGAATTTCACACGCGTTGTTCCCCAGGCGGTTCTTATTGTTACGAGTAACAAGATGGGAGGGGCCCACACTGGGATCCTGCTCTTCTGACCTCCAGCCCAGGCCTCTTTCTACCACCAGTTTGTGTTTTGGCATAACAATGACAACTTGATTACTTATTTTTAAAATCGTGTGCAATCAGTCCTATTCTAATTATCGTGATTCGCTGCATGTTCAGAGGCCAAAAGTGCACCCTACGTCATCATCATCACAGCCGCAGCCCATGCTTACTGAATACTTACTGTGTCGTTGTTCTAAGAGTTGACATGTGTCAGCTCATTTCATCACAAGGATTTGAACGCTGAGATAACTTACATTTACATATCTCCTACTACCCATTCAACTCTTCTACATTTGTGGGAAACCGCTATGGCAGTGGAAAGAACGCTGGCTTTGGAATAAAATAATGAATTGGGTTCAAATTCAGTCTCACACTTACCAGCTGTATGACCTCGGAAAGTGTTCCCACACTCTGCACCTACTTTGCAGAGTAGTTGTGCTAAAGTGCGTTTAGTGCATTGAACAGAATGCGGTCCATGACAGTTTTTACACAGCACTTCATAGTTCTAGGAGTGACGACAGGAGGCAGGGACTGTTTTCATATTCATTCGACAAGCGAGGAAGAACTTCAGAGAGGCACCCAGAGATGGGTATCCAGGATACAGACTCAGGTCTCCTCATTCTGACCAGCTCTTCCTCCTGGGTGCCAGGTTGCAACCCTCGTGACAAAGCTGACCTGGGTCTCAGGTAACGTCTAAGCACTGCAGTAACCGTGCCAGCGGACAGCATCCACACTTAGGTTTCTGTGCTTTATTACGACCACCTTCTGAATAATGATGCTTCCCGACCCTACAGAGTGACAGCCTTGCCCCCAGCTGCTTGGAGACTGTCTTAGAGCATGGGCTTCACTTGGAATTTGAGGGCTGTTGCTGTGGGTTAGTTGAAGTGTGACTGTAGGAAGTTATGCCATAGTTGGGGAATGATGGTTTTGCTGGCTTAATTGCATTCTATTTGAATAGAATTCCAAGCACTTTTCTTCAAAAATAATAGACTCAATTTTGCAGCCCTTATGCTATTTCTGCTTCAGAACCAAGCTTCTGAATGAGCTCCTTTTCTGACTCAATCTATGTGGGTAAATTCTTAGGCTGAAGCAATAAACTCCTGGTGGGCAGAGGAAGAAGGGAGCAGACTCCCTGTTCACTTTGCTTGAGGGGTTCCTATTTCATTTAGAATCCTGAATACATGCCTGAGCCAAGTCATACTCAATCTGGCACTCAAGAAACAGAAACTAATAAATGTAGGTACTTCAACTCCCAACAGTAGGCTCATAAATTCATTTGTTATGAAAATAAAAACAAACTAATTCAAGCCAGTGGACCACCATATTTAGAAGAAATTGCATCTAAAGCATTGACAAGGTTCTATTATTTTAATTCTTGTATTTTGCAGGTGAGGCACTCATAAAACATGTGTTTACTGGCAGGGACTGGATTTACTCTGAGACAAGCAGGAGATGGTTTCTTATTTAAGAAGATACTGCAAACCTTCTTTAACCCTGTGCAAGGGACCACATGTTTGGGTCCCCCTATAATTCATATGATAAAACCCTAACCCCCAGTGCTATGGTATTAGGATGTGGGCTCTTTGGGAGGTAATTAGGTCATGAGAGTAGACCTCTCAAGAATGGGATTAGAGTCCTTATAAAGGGGACCCCAGAGAGCTCTGTTGCTCTCTTTCTGCCCTGTGAGGACACCACGAGAAGTCAGCAGTCAGCCACCCAGAAGAGGGCTCTCACCAGACACCAAACCTGCTGGCACCTTGATCTTGGACTTAGAAGCCACCAGAACTGTGCCAAATAGATGTTTGTTGTTCAAGCCACCCAGTGTCTGCTACTTTGTTATAGTAGCCTGAAGGGGAACAGAATATACCACCCCAAAATATGCCACTTTGGCATAAGGATTATTTTGAGCTAAAGGCACTTGAAAAACAGCAGATGCAAGAAGGGCCTCTGATCCTCCCCTTTCTTCTGAAAGCAGGAGATAAAACTCCTGTGTGGAAGATGCCCTCCCTATACCAGGAGGAAAGAAATATTCATATCACCGGAGATGGGGAGTTAAGGCTGAGGAAATTCTGTACAGACTTATTAAAATAATTCTCATCTTCCTTTAGCCTCTCCACACATTTTAGTTACTTTTCCACAATACCTCTCTGTTCCACTTAGTACAAAAGCATAGGTTTTCCCACTTCTTTGGGGTCTTCATTTCCTTATGAGGGCTCCCTCACATGTCACATAAAACTTATGTTAAATAAATTTGTATGCTTTCCCCCTGTTAATCAGTTTTATGTCTATTTAATTCTCAGGGTCAGACAGACCCTAAGTTTTGCCTCCCCTACAGTTTCTGGACAATGAGGATGCTCCTAAAAGGCTGGGATGTCCCACTCCTACCCTCCCCAGAGCCTGTGGATGCGGTCCTGGGAGAACTGACAAAAGCTGGCAGAAGGCAAGAATTCCTCCCCCAGTCAGCTCTGCCAGGTCTCCGTCGTACCAGGGAGAGGAAGGTGAAAACTTCTTGTCTCCTCCTTTCCAAGTACAGACAGCAGGAGAAAAACATTTGTAAAAACATTAGTTCTTGGATTGTGACTCTTGGGAATTTGGTTTGGGCACCCATTGATTATTGATCCTTTCCCTATTGCTTTCCACTTTGTCTTTGTTTGTGTTCTGAGAGCTTGGCTTGGCTTTCTGCCTGCCAGGGAAGGCAGATGTCTGGGTGGGTATCTGCAGGCAGCCAGTTGTCAGATTGAGAATACGGTGGTTGCCCCCCATCCACACTAGCATCCTCCCAACAGTCACCAGCTCTCGGGTTGTCTGAGTCTGTCTCTGGTGGGGCTCTGGAGCTCAGGAGGCCTGTGTCTTTTGCATCCTCTTTGGGACTGTCTCCTGTGCCCACAGTTAATCCGTTAAAAGGCTCATTGGTTTGTAGCCACGTTGAAATAGATATACCTTTGAAGATTTGGGCTTTTTTTCTCTAAAAGGATTTTTTAGAGATCTCTTATCCTAAGCAAATGTCCTATTTTTACCTATGGGACGATCAGATTGAAAGGAAAAATATTAATGAAGCAAAGATGAGAATCAACTCCTGTATAAATTAGTAAACTTCATGTTTCTGTATTTATACTTAACTCACGGATAAGATTTAAAATGAAAACTAGAAGATCTCTGCTTATTTGATTACAGAGAAAACCTGAGTCTTCTCAATATGTAAAAAGCTAAGGTCTTTTTTCACTAAAGTATGTTACTTCTTGCATTTGGCTTCACAATTTTTTATTGTCACTTCGGTTAGATGGATAACTAGACATTGTTTCATAGTGATCTGTGATCTACTTAATTAAGTGTTCAAACTTTTTAACATTTTTTTGAAAACTCCCTCAAATCAAATTTTGAACAAAGTCTTTTTTGACCTGAAACCAACTTTGGGATTTCCTAGAAGGCCCCTGGAAAATCTCAAAAGATTTGTTTTCTCTCCTTATAAAAAGAGAGATAAACTAATTAGGCTTATTTGATAAGTTTAATTACATAGGAAACATTTTTTAATAAAAGTGATGTTTATCCTTTAGGTTCTATTTGTATGAATATATGCTATTAATACATGAAATTAAAAATTGTTTAAAATTCTTAAAAATTTGTCAATGTCCTTACTATGCATATAATCAGTAATAATTCCAATTATTATCTTAAAATGTTAAATGCCACAGAAATAACACAATTTCCTTGTCAATCACCTTATAATGAACTCTCATCAGATCTCTAACCATAGCTATTTTTGAGCCTTTTGTCACTCACAGATAGTTTTTTTCACTCTGATGATTCCCTGAAAGCTTTTGCAGTCAACTACAAACAAAAGTGCTTCATCTTCAAAGAGATTCACAGAAAGGCCTGGGACAAGTCTCCTGGAACACAGGTTTCTGATAACTTTAAAATCATACCACTGGGGGCCGGCTCCGTGTCCGAGTGGTTAAGTTCGCATGCTCCGCGTCTACGCGCAGACATGGGACCGCTCGTCAGGCCACATTGAGGCGGCGTCCCACATCCCGCAACTAGAAGGACCTGCAGCTAAGATATACAACTGTGTACAGGGGGGCGTTTTGGGAGATAAAGCAGGAAAAAAAAAAAAGGAAAGATTGGCAACAGTTGTTAGCCCAGGTGCCAATCCTTAAAAAAAAAAATCATACAACTGAACTAAGAAATTCTGGAAATCTAATGAAGAAACTGATTGATTCATAAAACTGCTCACTCAAGAGCAAGAAAAACAAGAATTAATCACACAGGACTAAAGAAACTGGTTATATTTTTCAATTAATTTTTGTTAAAATATTAGTTTTTTAAATATTTTGTTGTCCAGATTAAAAAATTCATTTTCTTTTTTCTCTTAAACTATAACCTACAACAGTTTTTTGAATTATACCTTTGTAAACAGAATTGAACCATTTATCTTTTCTCCCTACCTGATCCCTTCAGAATTTGGAAACTCTTATTGAATATTCCTATTTTCATGATATTATAGTTGTTTGCATAAGTTCAATAAAAATATGTTCTTCTTGCAACAGGTCATAATTGAAAACATTGGTTATATTACCAAGGCTTTGATTGGAATGTCATATTTGAGAATGATATGCATAGAATCAGATATGACCAGACAGATTTAAGGAACAATTTAAGATTGATGGAGCCAATGCTTCTAAAGTTCGTTGGAATACCAGCCTGGTAGCTTGCTTACAGGGTTTCCAACCTTATAGGAGAGTAAAGAAGGTCACCACCTACCAGACCCAGGAGACCTAAGATATACTGGGGACCCCCAAAAGAGAGGAATTTAACCAAATCTATAGGTATTGCAGAAAAAGTCTGGTGGCGAGTTCCTGACTTGGCTGATGAACCTCTATAGGCTTTTAAAGGGCCAATCTGAAATCCTTTATTAAAAGTTCCAGCCAAGCAAGAGCCTATATGATAAATCACTATTCTTGTCACACTTACGTAAATAATCAAGCCAGGTTTAATGAGAGTAGATTTGTTTTACAAACAAATTCATCTTTCTTTGATCCCCTTTGATAAAAATGGGGCTGATTGTAGGGAGGAAATTCTATGTTTCAATAAAAGCCTTGTGGGCTGTGAGAAAGTGCCATGTTCACTGACTTTATGCTTTTTATCCTCTTTATAAACTTGTTCCTGCCATTTTGTGCATTTTGTCAATAATTAATTTCTCCAATTTTTCACATCACCCCCTTACTTGATCTCACTAAAAACTAAAGCTGTCCTTTTTCTGAAGCCCTGCAAGCTGAAGCTTGATGACTTGATATACATTTCAGGGAAATCAGCACACCAGATCCTGTATGGACAACCTTCATGCTTGGTGCAGTGTAGACCACTCAGAAAGTTCACCGTAACACCTGATGCCATGACCAGAGACATTCAAACTACAAACCAACAAAGAAAAGTTTCATGGGATTTCCACTGCCTGTCCTCAATCCACCATCTCAAGATTTAAACATCTTCTTGACTGACTGGCCTCTGGACTCAAAAACTGAGTTTACACTTTGTGCTAATCATTAACCTTTGTTTTTCTTTTATTTCCATATAAATGCCCCCCATTAAATACCTGTTACTCATACTATATAAAGGCCTAATTTAGATGCCCCCGTCACTTCCATTACACCACTGCCTCCCGAAATAGGACATAACTGCTTAACTGAACTGACCTATTTTCAGGACCAAGAGTCTGATTCAACAGGATAAGGAACAATCTACCACCTCAGCTTCTGGCGGTGACACCAGACTTATCTTGGTAAACAAATTGTAGTACATAATAGCCTATTTTATATATTTTAACTTTTTATTATGGAAATTTTGAAAAATAGGCCCAATAATACAAGGAACCCTCGTGTGTAATCTCCCAGCTTCAACAATTATGAACTCACGGCCAATCTCCTCTACTTTATGTATCAACTCCTTCACAGTCTTTAAAATGCTTTCATCTCCTAACAACTGTAAATGCTAGGTCATGCGATTTTACAGTAAAATCCTATTTCTCACAAATTACCATTTTAATGTAAATGTCAATTTTTAAGATAGAGGAAAAAAACTATAAAGTATGCTCGTATGCCTTTATGCATGTTTTATTGGGTTTTGTGCATCCTAATTCATTAATAAAGGCAAAAGGAGGAACACTGGCATGTTTTATCTTCAGCTATTATTCAAACCGAATAGAATTATTTTTCAATAAAATTGTTAGGATAAATTGCCAACTTCTACTTTTCTAGAAAACTGCTTTTATTGAATAACCTTGATTCCAACCCACCCTATAAAAGTAGGATTTTACCGAACAAACTACAGCTAATGTCACATTTTGTACATAATAGCTGCAAATGTCTAAAATTTTAAGGAAGCATTATAACTTAGAACAATTCTAAGCCAAAAGTGATATCTGTAGAGGATCCAGATGCACGAAAATAAAATAAACGAAATGAGCCCTTTAATTCATGATTCAGGTATCATTTTTCTGACAGTCATCAATGAAACTGTCACGTATTCCTGGAATTTGGGGTTATCAGAATGATTTATTTTGACACCACTCTTTCACATAATTGTGTCTGCTATTTCAAAAGAAAATACTTATGTTCACATGTGTGTGGGTATTGATTATCAATACCTTCATGTTATTACTTGCACATGAATTAGTTGTGATTCTCTTTTCAACCTGACTTGTATGCACATAATATCATCACATATTTACAAATACTTGTGCATAGATCTTTTTCTTGCTCTCTCTCGTCAAGAATACCAAGATGTCCCCAGATTCGCATTTCAAAGTTGCCTGAGTCGCACTCGCACAGCCCCAGGCTCCACTGTCAAATGGGGTCAGTTCTATACGGTGCACCTAATCGTGCTGCAGAAGGTACAGCTGCATATCACTCACCAAGGCAAAAGCAAACATTTAGTGATTAGATAATACCTTTTTGTTAATTCTGCAGATGAGATGTTTTTACCTTTGTTTATTTGAGAACAACTGAATGCTGAAATGCAGTGGCTGATGCCAGCAATCTAAGGCTTCACTAGCACAGATGAAGCCATGCTCATCTCGTTACACAAATGATTAGAGAGATTAAATGAAAACAAACACTGAGAGGATGTAGAGAAGCTCTGAAGCTGGCTAATCATTTTAATTTCTCCAGTGACTTACACCAACCTTCATTATCAACCACAGGTCAAGTTTAAATTGTTCTATGTAAGAATCATAAACTATATGGAAAAGTACTGTGGCTACCCAGTGATTATGATTCATACGAGTCACATTTTCTCCAAGCTTCCATTTAAAGAAGGTGTTTCTATCCCAGTGCCTGATAAACTCTCTAAATATTTTATAACTATGATGTATTTTTGCATGTAAAAGTGATTTACCCTGGGGCTGGTTGATGGCACAGTTAGGTTCCTGCTCCAGGCTTCCGGGGCCCGGGGTTCATGGGTTGGGATCCCGAGCGTGAACCTGCACACAGCTCATCCAGCCAGGCTGTGACGCTGACCCACATACAGAACAGAGGAAGATTGGCACAGATGTCAGCTCAGGGACATCCTTCCTCACACACACACACACACACACAAAAGTGACTTACCCGAGTTTGCTGCTTCAAGTGGACATTCTTAGTAATTTTTGTATCTCTGTATCTTTACTCAGATTTGATCATAAAAGATGTGGGTCACATTTTTGAGTTAATGAATGTGAAACAATATGGCATATCCAGTCTTTGAAATAAATGTCACTTGGAAACATGTCATCCTTATTGCGAGACAAGCTGCACCTTGTATTGGGTGTAAATTGATTTCCTCTTTCTGCCTCTCCCTACCCCAAATTGAGAAGACTTTACCACACACACTAATGCCTCCCCGACAGGTGGGGCCTTATTTAGAGGGTTGTCAGTCCTGTCTAGAACGGATTTTATTTTATGTTCCTGTGTGATGACGATCCTGCAAGACCTCCTGGGTTAAGATCTTATTTTGAGGAAGTGTTATCTGTATGTAAATAACATTTATTGACTGCCTGCATAATGCCAGCTCCTCTGCAAAATACCTTACCTAACTTATCCTATTTGATCCTTACAACATTCCCAGGGAGTATGTACTACTAACTCCATTTTCTAGACGAGGAGACGGATGCTTTGACAGACTCACCGACTTTCTAACGTTGCTGAAGCAGCCTGGATGGGATTCAAACCCAGGTCTGCCTGCCTCGGAGAACCACGATGCCCCGAACAGAAGGCTGATTGAGGTAAACCTGGAGGCAAAGTCTGACCAAGGATAACAGAAAGGATGACATGACCTCCTTGATGCGGAGGTGCTGCCTAAGTGTTGTGTTATACGACACGTGTGAATTCTGGGCACCCGTTAATATCTCAAATCCCAAAATATGATTGATTTTGAAAGTGTGTCATCACTCAATAGCCCCGGTTGCTGGAGAAGAAGCAATTAAGAAATAGGTTTTATGGTAAAGTGAGAATAACCAAGAGTTCCCTACTAACGAGGCGATGCTTTTTATTTTTTATTTTTTTGAGGAAGATTAGCCCTGAGCTAACTACTGCCAATCCTCCTATTTTTTGCTGAGGAAGACTGTCCCTGAGCGAAATTCCATGCCCATCTTCCTCCACTTTATATGTGGGACGCCTGCCACAGCATGGGTTAGCCAAGAGGTGCCATGTCCGCACCAGGGATCCGAACCAGCAACCTGCTCCACCGAGAAGCGGAACGTGCGCACTTAACCGCTGCGCCACCAGGCCGCCCTGAGGGGATGCTTTTTAATACAATTTGGTAACCACCTGGGATTTACCCAGCTAACCCACAGGGCTCCGCTCTCCAACTACGCACATCAAAAACTCCAAGAGGACTTAGGAGCCTTCAGTGATCTCGTCGGGCCGGGCGGGCGTGTGTGGCGCTTTCTAGGATTTAAGAAAAGCCTGCGCTGACCTCCCTCCCGCAAGACGCCCACTGCGATGTCCGCGGGCGCAGACCCGGCCGGACGGGCGCACGTTTGCCCGAGGCTGTGAGAGGGTCGAGGCCCACCAGGCTGGCCGAGAACAGCAGCGCGTGGCACGGGTTCGCCGTTTCCTGCGGTGGGGATGCGCTAACCTGCCGCGTTTGAAGTGTGCGTTCTGGGTGACCCAGGGAGGTGGGGACCCACGGCTGGCCCCGCCGGGGGGGGGGGGGCGGCGCATCACATCTACACACGTCTCTCTCAGCTTTCAGACTCGGCGGGAAGGCAGGGACCTTCACAGACCGACCAACGGGGGCCGGGGGTGGGGGGGGCTCGGGGTCGGAACGGCCGAGGGCACCCCCAGCCCCCAGCTCGCCATCGCCCGCCCTCAGAAGGCAAGCCTGAGCAGGACAGCCAGCCCAGGAAACGGGCTCGGAAATCACTGCCGCCGGCTGGGGGGAGGCTTTCCCGCGGCTCTGCCCGCGCCTCCCGGGACCGAGCGTGCGCGCGGCCCCTGCCTCCTCCGCGTGCTTTACAGACCCCGGGGCCTGGCGGCAGAGGCGCCCCATAGAAGAGTCCGCACTGGGCGCCAGCCGTGTGCTCGTGCCTGGCGGACGCTGTCCTCGGACGCTGTGAGCCGTGCGCACGCCCCGGGAGCGCAGCCCCGCGCGGTCCAGCCGTGTCCGAGTGATTCCCCCGCCGCGCGGGGACCCGCGTCCTGTGTCCACTTGGCCGCTTGCCACTGACCTCGAGGAACTCACTTTAAACTCTGAGCCTCGGCTTCCTCGTCTAGAAAATGAAAGTGATGCCACCTGCCAGGCCTCCTAGAAAGGGTCGTTGGGAGGGTCAGACGGAATAATGCCGATGGCGCGGACTCCGAGGGGCTGTGCCTCCAAATTACTGAGAAAAATAAGTTAAATGTGCTCGGCTGGAGTTGCAGGAATTTCCCCAATGGTCACACTGCAGCCGGGCAGCAATCGCACGGAGCGAGTCCTTCTCATGCGCATCTCGCAGGCCGAGCCCCGAGCGCGGCCCCTCGTCCCCGGCTCCACCGACTTGGACCTTTCGGGGACCCCGCTCTGCGGCCGCCGCTCGGCCCACCCCGCGCCGGGCTCCAGAGGGGTGTCCCGGCCCCTCCCACCTCCTCGCACCCCAACCCCAGGCTCCCGAGTTTTCCGCCCGGGAATGAGCTTTCCTGGCGGATCTCCAAAGACCGGGCAGCATTTGAGAAAGCTGCGCGCGCGGACCTCAGCGGACGAGCACCCCCTCTCGGAGGTCGCGCCTCCCCGCGGGGCCCCCTGCCCGCCTCCCCGGCCGTGCGGCCCCCTCCTTTCCCCTCCCGCCCGCAGCCGCGCCGCGGTCTCCCTCGGGGGGGCTGGGAGCACGCTGGAGTCTGCAGCGCCCCCGCCCCTCGCTCCTTCTTTCTTCCCGGCTTTGGGATCGCTGCCGGAGCGGGAGCGGCTCTGAGAGGAGCAGGACGGAGCGCAGGCTTGGCTGCGGCGCGCGCTCAGAGCTGGCACCAGCGCCCCGGGGTCCCCTCCCGGGACTCACCGCTCCCGCTAGGACGTGACCAAGGAGCCCTGGGCGCCTGCCTCCTGCCCTCGAAGGTGCCCCAGAGAGCGCATCGGGGCCCACGGCTGAGCACAGCGCCCGCAGCGCCGCGGGACCCGCACCGGCTCGCAGTCCTCGGGAAGAGCGCGGGCATCTCCGCCTTCCTGGGGTCGGCTCCACTCCGGGCCCGCAGCGCGCGCTGCACCGAGTCCGCTTGCCGCCGACCCGCCCCGTGGCCCCCGCTCCTCGGCACCTGCGCGGAGCCCCCGAGCCCGGCGCCCGGCCCGGCAGCGCCCCGACCCCGACCCCATGGAGAGCGCGCCGGCCGCCGCTTCCTGAGCCGTCCAAGCTGCAAGCTGGGTCCCCGGCTCGCTCCTCCTAGGACGTCCGAGAAACCGGCGGGGAGCGCGCCATGAAGTCCGTGCTGTTCAGCCGCTTCTTCATCCTGCTGCCCTGGATCCTGATCGTCATCATCATGCTCGACGTGGACACGCGCAGGCCCGCGCTCCCGCTCACCCCGCGCCCCTACTTCTCTCCCTACGCTGGGGGCCGCGGGGGCGCCCGACCCCCGCTCCGCAGGGGCGGCCCGGGGCGCGGCTCCGAGCGGCGCAACGAGTCCGGGCCGCCGCGCGCGCCGCCCCTGCCCACCATCTATGCCATCACGCCCACCTACAGCCGCCCGGTGCAGAAGGCAGAGCTGACGCGCCTGGCCAACACCTTTCGCCAGGTGGCGCAGCTGCACTGGATCCTGGTGGAGGACGCGGCGGCGCGCAGCGAGCTGGTGAGCCGCTTCCTGGCGCGCGCCGGGCTGCCCTGCACGCACCTGCACGTGCCCACGCCGCGGCGCTACAAGCGGCCCGGGCTGCCGCGCGCCACGGAGCAGCGCAACGCCGGCCTGGCCTGGCTGCGCCAGCGGCACCGGCACCAGCGCGCGCAGCCCGGCGTGCTCTTCTTCGCCGACGACGACAACACCTACAGTCTGGAGCTCTTCCAGGAGGTAGCGCCGCCCGCCGCGGGGCGGGAGGGGCCTCGCCGGGACGCCGGGAGGAGCTCCTCGGGGCTCCCGTAGCCCCCGCTGCCCCGGGGATGGAGGGCGGGCGAGAGGACCCCTGTGGCCCGAGGGAGTGAGGCTGGCCGAGGCTGTGCTGCCCCCGGGCCCCGAGGTCGGGCCGAGGGACAGCGCAGGGTGAGGAGTGACTGTGAGGGTGGAGCCCAGAGGTGGAGGGGCGGCGGCCAGGCGAGCTCGGGAGAGCGGGGGACCCTGCACAGGTGTGACTGAGTCCAGAGCCGCATGGGGAGGAAGATGCAGGTGGTGACTCAGAATCAGCCCAGAGACCTTTCTCTCGTCCAGCCCCCTGGCACGGAAATGGGTAGTAGTGACAACACCGACTTCCTGGGGGTCTTCCCTCCCTCTTCCCCCACCCTGCAAAGGCCCTTTCTGACTCCGAAGATGACCTCTTGTGCAAGGAAACCCTCTGGCAAATGAGTTGGGCTGTGCGGCCCGGTGGGTGTGTCTCTTCGCAGCCCGAGGCATCCCCCGGACTGCCGGTTCCTTTTCCGGACCTCTCCCGGGCCTCTCCTGCCCCGGCGCTCGCCCCGGTGCTTGCCGGCGGCCCGGCCGCTGAGGAGCGCTCCTCCCTCGCGTGCCCAGACCGGCGGAGAGGGGGGCCGGTGGTGTTTCTTGAGGCTGCTATTTTGCAGTCTGTGTTTCCTGCAAACGATACTGAGTTGCATGGTTTTGTCAGTTTTCTTCTTCCTCGTACACAAGTAGACCTTAAAAAAAGTGTTGGATTCTTTCACATCCCGTGCGACGGTCGCCTTCCTCTACCCCAAATTCCCGGGCCTCCTGCCTCCAAGACCCCGCCCCCCAGTAAAGTGGGCGGCCTGTGCGTCTAGTAATCATATAGACCCCACACCTGCATCCGAATATCCATGTGGCTTTCTTAACTCAGGGCCGAGGTTCTCTGTACCCTAACAGTTTAATTTTCCTGCCTACGTGGCTTTTAAAAATCCATTTCTTAAGGGCAGTCGCCCCTTCGTACGCATTCACCGCCTCCTTCTTTGTGTGTAAAAGGACCAGTAATTGCTCTCCATCTTTCCTTCTTCATACTTTCACCCTATGGGGCTTTCCTTCCCTGTTTTCGAGTAAGCTTGACGTTGTGTGGTATGGTCTTTGTTATTAGAGATTATAGGTGTCAAGATTAGAGACGTCCTCTGGTTTATTTAAGTTGGGCTTTTATTTTGATCCTGCTTATGTGCTCTTCACCCGAAAGATGTGGTTTGTATTCTGAAGGAAGGACCTTTGCGTTTCAGTACACCATAATTTTAAACCTCAAAGTTTCTTTCTTCTGCAACTTGGAAGCTGCCTTACCTGTGAAAATGTGCCTCCGTGAGAGTGAAGTAATGACGTCGTTGTTAGCTAACCTTTCCGCGGCGTGGGCCGTGAGGGGGTGTGGTTTCAGTGCGTTCCCCGCCGCCAGCCTGTTGGGGTGCTGTGTTAGAGGCATGGGGGAGCGGGCACTATGGGCAGTGAAACGGTCAGAACAGTGTCTGTCTTCAGTGCTTCCCAAACTGAAAGGAAGGCTTGGCGGTAGTGGATGTTAAGCAGCAAGAGAAGCATCCAGTAGGTTTTTTCTTTTTCTTTTTTTTCAGTGAGGAAGATTTGCCCTGAGCTAACATCTGTGCCAACCTTCCTCTACTTTTATGTGGGTCGTCTCCACAGCATGCCTGCCGAGTGGAGTAGGTCCATGCCCAGCATCCCAACGGGCAAACACAGGTGCCGAAGCCAGGATGTGGAACTTTAACCATTCGGCCAGGTTTTTTCATTGGTCCATAGGGGGAAAAAGAAAGAGAAAGAAGATGAAAGAAAGAAGAGAGGGTGAGAAGAAATACTATTGGCCAAAAGGAAACTAGGAAGGGAAAAACTTGCAAAACTTTGAAGACACTAAAGTAAACTTAAGAGCATATGCAACTCTTTTAGAGAGGCGTGCGGAGTATATAAAATACAGAACAGAAGGAAGTTTTTAAAATCATAATATGCATGGTACACTTAGAATTTAAATTCTGTAGTTCCTAGAGGTTCTTCCCAGACAGTAATTTTATGACTAGTCCCTTTCTCCACCACCATTCCTCCTCCCCACATGAGTGTTTTTGACAGAGTAGGCGTCTGTCACCAGCATACACGTTGATACATTCCATTTTTTACAACACATTCTTTTCCTTAGCAAGCAGTGTTTTCATAGAAAGCAGTACTGAACTCTCTAAAACGTCAGATAGTTGAATTTATGCATTCTTAGTCTTGTGCTTTGATGGGATGGTCTACCCTACACCCAGTCTAGGATTGATGATTCCATGTGGATTACAGTCCAGACATTGCTCTCTTGGAGAAAAGATAGGACCAGAAAAACCATCTGAAAACTGCAGCTCCTGGGGGAAGGGAAGATGCTGTAGGGCCGAGGCATAGGTCTCTTTGCATTGTGCACACACACACACACATTAGTTCTTAAGTAATTCTCAGTACTTAAGGAAAGAATGTCCTGGGGCCGGCCGGGGGCATAGTGGTTAAGTTCAAAGATTCCGCTTTG
Organism: Equus caballus; assembly: GCF_041296265.1. Lineage (NCBI taxonomy): Eukaryota > Metazoa > Chordata > Mammalia > Perissodactyla > Equidae > Equus > Equus caballus. The sequence goes on along the minus strand of NC_091703.1, from coordinate 65,884,534 downwards.
TCAGCTGGGGTTCCTGGGTTTGGATCCTGGGCACAGAGCTACACACTGCTCATCAAGCCATGCTGTGGCAGTGTCCCACAAATAAAACAGAGGAAGACTGGCACAGATGTTAGCTGAGGGCCAATCTTCCTCAAACACACACACAAATGTCCCAAGTCAGGCTTCATCTTTTGATCGTAGTGCATCTGATTTCCATGGTTGATGTTAAGTAGATGAGATAAAAGAGGAAAATGAACCAGGTACAAATTAGCTCCCTGAGCACTGGCGGCATAGGAAGGAAGGTAAAGATGAAAGGTCTCCAAATTAAATTAGAGGTGCAACAGGCGGTCCCTGTTCAGTTATCCCTCCCTGGTAACTGGAATGGCGCTTTCTTCTCCCGTACAGCTGACTAATTTTCAGCCTCCCCTTTCACCCGAGCTGTGCCACCAGAGAGAAATATTTGCGTTGAACAGTCCTGCTTCACAGCCACATCCTCCTGCAAATGGAGGTCGATGGGGGTGGCACCTGCAGACCCCGCCTTTGAAAAGGAGGTGGGCGGGGTTCAGGCTCAGGATCTCCAGGGCTCCTCCTGCTCTTCCTGCGGCCTGGGTGCGGTCTCGCCCTGTGGCACACGGGTGAGCCTGCCTGCCAGCGCACCCTATCCATCCAGCTCTCCGGAAAAGCTTATTTGCAGAGGATTTAAACTGCTTTAGGAAAAGCCACAACTGCAGATAAATGCGAGTCTGTAACTAGTCATATTTTCAATAACACTATTGATCAGGTTTCCGTTCTTTGTTAGAAAACCTTCCAAGCTTTCCTGAGTGTAAAGCTGCTGCCTTTCAGGTGAAGTTGCTTTCACCTAGGAAATCAATTGAATTGAAAGGTTAAAAAGTAGCACTTTTCAAGGAAGAAGAAAAAAACTTTAATGAGGTAAGACTGGAAGACAGGCTGACTCTAAGACACTTAAGGGGCCCACTGGGTTAATGAGACTGCATCTCGATGATGTCTCTGGCAAGGAGTGGACTAAAGAGGCCCTGTGTCTGGGTTTTGTGGTTGGTGCTGTTGAGCTGTCTGTGCTCCGGGCAGGTGGAGGGAACGAGGGTTAATTCTGTGGCTCCTTTTCTGAAGCGCTTATATCATTTATATGCTCCCCCTTTACATGCAGCTTATTGGAGCCACAATCCAAAGGGAACTCAAATCTACAATGCTTGGCACTTCTCTCCCTGGGTCGTGAAGTCTATGTGTGTTTCCTGCAAGGAGACAAGAGATGCAGGTGCTTCTGTAGGGTGATTGTCTTTTCAAAGCAAAGAAACCTAGAAGATTCTCTTAGGTATAGTACAAAGAGACTATTTGACCTGAAATGTGCCCCTTGTATTTTATTTCTCTCCATCTAAAAGCATATTAATAGTCATGCCATAGGTCTAATAAAATGTGAGAATTCTGTAAAAATGTATATAGAAAACTACAGCCCATTTTCTGAGGCTGTCGATGTTAGAGCTACAAATGTTTTTACTCTCCCTGGGTGTACAGTACTTGAGTTATGACTAATTTTTACAGAATTTTCTTTGGAGACAAGCGGTTTTCATTTGGGATTTTGATATTTTAATGGACCAGAAATAACTGGTTTGGGTTTAAAAGACGTTCTCCCTTCTGCCCCTTCCTGTTGTCTTTTTCCATCATTCTTTGCCCTCCAGCTACTTTTCTCTGATTAGTCTTTCTCGTGAACAGACCTGGAGACGGCCGGGTTGTGGTTTGGTGCAGTGGCTGTGTGTCTTTTCACATTTAGACTGTTGTCCGCTGCTTCTTGGAGACCCTCTGGGGCGACTCCATTTTCTTCTGTCTGCTCCACTTGCCTCTAAATTACAAGCTGGTAAGTTTTCTCTTGTGTGAACAGTAATGGAATAGTAATTGCTTTAAGGCATACTACAAAAGTAAAATAGAACACCCAAAGTGAGCGGTCTTATTTATTAACTATTCCAGGTGGTATTTAGAGCTTTTTTTGTTACCGGATTCAATAATGCTCAGATGTGTCTATTCAAATATTTTGGACTCTGATGGAATATTTGCTCAGTCTGTACAAGTTAACACATTATTGTATATTTGATTTATGGTGCTGTTGAAATGTGAAATTTAAGTTTTGCATGGTTTTCAAAATCTCTCCCCAAAACATAAAATTGTTGTATCTGCCCACAGATAGATAGATAGGTAGGTGATAAGTAAGTAGGTTTAGAATAGATTTCCAATTTACAGATATGAACTAAGATAATCCATTGCACATACCTGATAATTTTCTTTTTAATTTTATTGAGGTCATAATAGTTTATAATATTGTGAAATTTCAGTTGTACATTATTATTTCTCAGTCACCATATATATGTGCCCCTTTCCCCTTATGCCCACCCCCCAACCCCCTTCCCCTCTGGTAACCACTAAACTGTTCTCTTTGTCCACGTGTTGGTTTATCTTCCTCATATGAGTGAAATCATGCAATATTTGTCTTTTTCTGTCTGGCTTATTTCGCTTAACATAACACCCTCAGGGTCCATCCATGTTGTTGCAAATGGGACAATTTTGTCTTTTTATGGCTGAGTAGTATTCCATTGTGTATATATTCCACATCTTCTTTATCCAATCATTGGTTGATGGGTACTTGGGTTGCTTCCACATCTCGGCTATTGTAAATAATGCTGCAATGAACAGGGGATGCATAAGTCTCTTTGGATTGTTGATTTCAAGTTCTTTAGATAAATACCTGGTAGTGGGGTAGCTAGGTGGTATGGTATTTCTATTTTTAATTTTTTGAGAAATCTCCATACTGTTTTCCATAGTGGCTGTACCAGTTTGCATTCCCACCAGCAGTGGATGAGGGTTCCCTTTTCTCCACATCCTCTCCAACATTTGTTATTTTTTGTCTTGGTGATTATAGCCATTCTAATGAGTGTAAAGTGATATCTCAGTGTAGTTTTGATTTGCATTCCCTGATGATTAGTGATGTTGAACATCATTTCATGTGCCTATTGGCCATCTGTATATCTTCTTTGGAAAAATGTCTGTTCAGATCCTTTGCCCATTTTTTGATTTGTTTGTCTTTTTGTTGTTGAGTTATGTGAGTTCTTTATATGTTTTGGAGATTAACCCCTTGTCAGATATATGATTTGCAAATATTTTTCTCCCAGTTGGTGGGTTGTCTTTTCATTTTGTTCATAGTTTCCTTTGCCTTGCAGAAGCTCTTTAGTCTGATGAAATTCCACTTGTTTATCTTTTCTTTTGTTTCCCTTGTCCAAGTAGACATGGTATTCTAAAACTGATGTCAAAGAGTCTACTGCCTCTATTTTCTTTTAGGAGCTTTGTGGTTTCATGTCTTACCTTCAAGTCATTGATCCATTTTGAGTTAATTTTTATGTATGGTGAAAGATAATGGTCTACTTTCATTCTTTTGTAGGAGGCTGTCCAGTTTTCCCAACACCATTTATTAAAGAGACTTTCCTTTCTCCATTTTATGTTCTTAGCTCCTTTGTTGAAGATTAGCTCTCAGTAAGTGTGTGGTTTTATTTCTGGGCTTTCGTTCTGTTCCATTGATCTGTGTGCCTGTTTTTGTATCGGTACCATGCTGTTTTGATTACTATAGCTTTGTAGTATATTTTGAAGTCGGGGATTGTGATGCCTCAAGCTTTGTTCATTTTTCCTCAGGATTGCTCTGGCTATTCAGGGTCTTTTGTTGCCCCATATGAATTTTAAGATTATTTGTTCTGTTTCCATGAAGAATGTCATTGGGATTCTGATTGGGATTGCGTTGAGTCTGTAGATTGCTTTGGGTAGTAGGGACATTTTAACTATATTTATTCTTCCAATCCATGTGCATAGAATATTTTTCCATTTCTGTATGTCATCATCGACTTCTTTCAATAATGTCTTACAGTTTTCATTGTAGAGGTCTTTCACCTCCTTGGTTAGATTTATTCCTAGATATTTTATTCTTTTTGTTGTGATTATAAATGGGATTGTATTCTTTTTTTTTTTTTTTTTTTTGATGAAGATTAGCCCTGAGTTAACTGTTGCCAATCCTCCTCTTTTTTCTGAGGAAGACTGGCCCTGAGCTAACATCCGTGCCCATCTTCTTCTACTTTATAAGTGGGACGCCTCCCACAGCATGGCTTGCCAAGAGGTGTCATGTCCGCACCCGGGATCCAAACTGGCGAACCCCAGGCTGCCGAAGTGGGACACGCGCGCTTAACCGCTGTGCCACTGGGCCGGCCCCAAGGGATTGTATTATTGAGTTCTCTTTCTGTTAGCTGGTTGTTAGAGTACAGAAATGCAACTGATTTTTGTAAGTTGACTTTGTACCCTGCCACTTTGCTCTAGTTGTTGATTACTTCTAGAAGCTTTGTGATGGATTTTTTAGGGTTTTCTATATATAAGATCATGTCATCTGCAGACAGTGAGAGTTTCACTTCTTGATTGTGTATTTGGATTCCATATATTTCTTTTTCCTGCCTAATTTCTCTGGCCAAAACCTCCAGTACTATGTTAAATAAGAGTGGTGAGAGTGGGCACCCTTGTCTTGTTCCTGTTTTCAGAGGGATGGCTTTCAGTTTTTCCCCATTGAGTATGGTGTTGGCTGTGGGTTTGTCATATGTGGCCTTATTATGTTGAGGTACTTTCCTTCTATCCTCATTTTATTGAGAGTTTTTATCATAAATGGATGTTGGATCTTGTCATAATGTCTTCAAGGTTTAGCTACATGGTATCATGTATTAAAATTTCTTTCTTTTTAAGGCTGAATAATATTCCATTGTATGTATATTCCACATTTTACCTTTCGCCTGGTGAAGGATACTTGGATTGTTTCCACGGTTTGGCTGTTGTGAATGCTGCTGAACGTTGTGAACGTGGGTGTACAAATATCTGTTGAGTTTCTGCTTTCAATTCTTATATGTGTGTATATACAGAAGTGGAGTTGCTGGGTCATGGGGTAGTTCTATGTTTAATTTTGGGGGTAACCACCATACTGTTTTCCACAGTGGCTGTACCATTTTATATTCCCACCAACAGAGCACAAGGGTTTCAGTTGTGCCACATCCTCTCCAACACTCGTTATTTTCTGGTTTTGATAATAGTGTGAAGTGGTATCTTATTGTGGTTTTGATTTGCATTTCCCTAATGATTAGTGATGTTGAGCATCTTTTCATGTACCTGTTGGTCGTTTGTATATATTTTTGTGGAAATGTCTATTCATGTCCTTTGCCCATTTTCAAATTGAGTTATTTGTTTTTGTTGAGTGTTAAGAGTTCTTCATATATTCTGGATATTAATCATGAATCAGATATGTGATTTGCAAATATTTTCTCCCATTCTGAGGGCTGCCTTTTTATTCTGTTGATAGTGTCCTCTGATGCCCTAAAGTTTTTAATTTTGATGAAGTTCAATTATTTTTTTCTTGTTGCTTCTGGTTTTGGTGTCGTATCCAAGGAAACGTTGCCAAATTCAATGTCATGAAACTTTTCCCCTTTTAATAGTTGCATAATTAGCTCTTATGTTTAGTAATTAAGGTGGGTCCCTTTTGAATTAATTTTTGTACGTAGTATTAGGTGAGGTTTCAACTTCATTCTTTTGCATGTGGATGTCCTATTTTCCCAGCACCATTTGTTGAAAAGACTGTCCTTTCCCCATTAGATGGTCTTGGCACCCTTGTTGAAAATCATTTGACTACGTACATGAGGGTTTATTTCTGGGCTCTCTGTCCTGTTCATTGGCCTATATGTTTGTCTTTATGCCAACACCACACTGCTTTGATTCCTGTTGCTTTGCAGTAAGTTTTAGAGTGAGGAAGTGTGAGTCCTCCAACTTGGTTCTTTTTTAAGATTGTTTGGGCTGTCTGCGGTCCCTTGAGATTTCATATGAATTTTAGGATGGATGTTTTTCTCTTTCTGCAAAAGATGTCATTGGGATTTTGATAGGGGTTGCATTAAATTTGCAGATTGCTTTGGATAGTGTTTCATTCTGACCGTATTAAATCTTTAAATCCATGAACATGGAATGCCATTCCACTTATTGGTGTCTTCCTTAACTTCTTTCAGCAATGTTTTATAGTTTTCACTGTACACATATTTTGCTTTCTTAGGTTTATTGTTAATTATTTTCTTTTTGATGCTACCTGTTAGGTTTTATTAATTTAGTTTTGGTCTCTCTCCCATATCTGAAAAATATCATCATATACTACCAATAGAACTAAAAAATCCAGGACTGAGGGAAACTTTGGCTACACAGAGCAACATAAATAGATCTTAAAAATATGGTACAGCATAGAAAAATGGGAGGGGGGGGAGGAATCTGTTCCACAAAGCCATTTATGTACATTTAAAATACTGCACACAAAGTGTTATGCATTTCACAAGGACACACAAATAAAGTAATTCTCCGTTTTCTGGTTGTGTTCCTAGGACGGTGGTCTCTGGTGAGACATTTCCAGGCATGATTTTAAATGACTTGGCTTTTGTTCATGTTCATGATCCCACATGCATGAGAGACTAAACTTCTAAATCCTGAAACACAGAAGGAAGAGCATCCCTTATTCCAGGCCTGAGTGTGTAGCGTTTACATGGTGTAGTTTTTCCTGGAAAGATAGGTGTCTTGTTTCTTAATCACCTGAGAAAGGGTTTGCCTGGTGACAGGTCCCATGGTCTAAGCCACGGTCGGAGAATCTCTGCCCTGAGCAATACGTGGTGATGGTGATGGTGGTGGCAGTGATGGCAGCAGACACTGATACTGTGTTTATTTATGTACCTGTGTTACCTCATTCAATCCTCAAAACAACCCTATGGTACCGTAGTGTTACTATACCCATTTCCATATGTGGGAACAGCACAGAGAGCCTTGCTAACTTGCCCAAGACCACACAGCTAACTAGTGGTGGAGTTGAGATTTGAGTGCTGGGGTCAGGCTCACAGATCCAGCTTTTCACTTGCTTTATCTCTAATTCATTAATTCTTTTGTTTTATTTTGCTCTTTTATTGCCTTCCTTCTTTGTTTTTGATTTAATTTTCTCTTCTTTTTTTGGTTTATTGAGATAAAAACTTAGCTCCTTGATTTTTCTACTTTTCTTTTTTCTGATATATGCTGAAAGCTAAACACACTGTTTGAGCTGCATCCCATAAATGTTGACGCTGTGTTTTCATGTTCACTTCAAAGTATTTTCTAATTTCTGTTGATTTATTTTTTCGTATCTTTTTCTATAATTTTACTAAGTAATTCAAAGTATGTTGCTTAATTTGTGAACACTTATGGCTTTTTAAATTATCTGTGGTTCTGATTTCTAGTTTAATTCTTTGCAGTCTGAATACATAATCTAGTTTCACTGGTTGAAATGTATTGAGGTTTGCTTTATCTTCCAGCATACGGCCGGTTTTTGTGCATGTTCCACGTGTACCTAAAGAGAATGTTTATTCTGCAGTTGTTAGGTTTAGAGTTCTGTACATATCAGTTAGTGGGGTGCTGCTTAAACTCCCTAAATCTGTACTGATATTTGGCGTGCTTGCTCTATCTTGTACAAAGAGAGCTGTGTTAAAATTTCTGACTGTGCTTGTGAATTAGTCTTTTTCCTTTTACATTTATCTACTTTTTGCTTCATGTATTTTGAAGCTATGTTATTTGGTGCATTCACCTGTAGATTTGTTGTTTTGTCTTGATGAAGTGACCTTTTATTGTTATGAGATGTCCCTCAGCACCTCTGGTGATCTCTTTGTCTTGAAAGCTACTTTGTCTGATGCTACTGTAACCACAGTAGCTTTCCTATGCTGACTGTCTGGTGTATCTCTTTCCATCCTTTTACTTTATCCTGTCTCTGTTCTTATATTTAAGGTGTGTCTGTTGTAAATAGCATATAGTTGGTTCTCATTTTTTTAATCCATTTTGCTTTTCTTATACTCTTCTCCCAAGGTAAGGACTTGGGAGAATAACCTGTAAACAAAGCCTTATTTAAATAATTCCTGCCATGAATCTTATACTGAGTAAACAGCCTCTGCATTTTTTATGAATTGGACTTTTCTGAATTAGGTTTTCTTTCAAGTACCACCTGCATCTTTACTTTGAGGGGAAGGTAAACCAAGTAAAGGTTGGTCGTGATAACTTTGTAAAGTAACCATTTGCTGAGGCTACAAAGAGTCTACTTACTGCCCAGGAAAGTTCTATCAAATTCTTCCTTTTTAGTATTTTCTGAGAGTGTTTAATTACTTCTATAATCTTAGAGGGTTCCCTCCCTGTTCCTCTTTTATTCATTTGTCACATATTCTGAGTATATTTCCCATCAGGAGAGCCTGAAAAGTGTTTTTCTTTCTCTCAGATTTCAGGTACAGAGGTGGAGTTGATCGTGCTTCCGCATCCTAACCTACCATCGACATCGTCCTATGCAAGCTCCCTCCCTTCTTGTTGCCTTTGTCCTTACCGTCAGGCATCTATTCTAACATGCATGCTGCGGATTATTTCGTTTCTGTGTCTCCGTGTGAAATGTATCATGTTTTGTGTGCAGTATTTTAAATGTATATAAGTGCCATTATGGAATAGATTTTTTTCTACTTTTCCATGCTGTACCATGATTTAAAGATGTATTTTTATTGCCCTGAGCAATAAATCTAATCCACTGCTTCTGACTGTGGAGCTTTTATTTTCAAGTTGGAATTCTCATAATGCTCTATTTATTTGGGAAATTAGAATTTACCATGAGATGCTTTGCTGTATTGATCACCATAGCACTCTAGTGATTTATTAATAGGTGAAAAAAAATTAAAACTCCAATCCTGCTACTCCAAGAGACTATTTAGTCAAAGACTCCACCAAAATTAAAAGTTCCCAACTTCTTGTGCATTAGGTCCAGTAAATGTGAATCTTACATGGAGAGGACCAGTGCCCCCAGCCCCTGGGCCTGACTCCTCAGTATCCCCCCTCTGCGCACACCCACACTCACATATGCACACACACACACACACACAGCACCAGAAGACATATTCTGAGACCATATTCATTTTTTTAATGCTTTCACGTCAGTGGTATTAGTTTGCAGCTTTATTGAAGTCTGGATTACTTCTTGGTATGTAAGTCTGCCTATTGCATGGAAAGACCAGTGGACTAACGAGACCAGCCATTGTACGTTGGTTAGAGCTCCAGATGCCCATGCCAAGTGAACTGTACACTTGGACACACTTCCTTTTACGTGCTGGACACGCTGCCACAGAGATGAGTTAATATGCCCTCTGCTCTCCTGAGACATTTTGGGGAATGTATAGCAAAAGGGGCACATTTTAAAGGGCAGCAACAGCTTAATATGTTAGAATGTGTTAACAAGCTAATATGCAGAAGTTTTCTGCAAGCCTAACTACACATTTGATTTTATGTAAAGTTTTCCTTTTTGATATCCAAATGAAGATGAATGTGGTATTGGCAATTGTTAATTATGTTCATAATTTCAGTAAACATCGAATTTTACTAAAGTATATAGAGCTGTACAAGGGATAGTAAAATAGATGGGGCTTATTTGAATTTTCCAGAAGGCGTGTGTTTTAACACTGATGGCAGGAGAGAGGATGGGCTCATGTAGGGTAGGGGGACCTCCAAGTAGTAACCCTTTTCTCTTGTCCGTGTCCAATATTGTCACAGTAGCGTTATGCTCTTAGGCAGGAGTTCTTTTCTGCAACAGTGCTACTTTCCTAGAAGCCTGGAGGAAAATAGAAGTTTAAATAGTTTGTAAATTTGGCTAGGATAAGTACACACACACACACACACACGCACGCACGCACTCACACACACACAAATTGCATTTGGCTCTTTAGTCTCCATGACAGTCATCTGTTTCCACATAAATACCTTCAGGCCAAACCTCTTTAGCAAGGACACCAGGTAGATGATTATGTCTTCCTCTCCTGCATCCAGTGAGATGGCACATATTGTCAGGTCATCTTACGGATGGTGAGGCCAAGCTTGACCACTTGATCAAGGTAGTGACCGCCAAGTTCTCCATTGTAAAGGCACATTTTTCTTTTGTAATTACTAGGAAACCCATAGGTTGATACTCTGAGATGGTGTGTAACTAATGACCCATAGATTGATACTCTGAGACAGTGTGTAATTAATAAGTAACCCATAGATTGATACTCTGAGACAGTGTGTAATTAATAAGTAACCCATAGATTGATACTCTGAGACTGTGAATATCTTGTTTCCCAGCAATGTTTACCCAAGGGTTCCAGCATCCGGTAGTGATTCTTGCTTCAATTCATTATTGCACCGGGGAGACCAAATGGTGATTTCCTTACTGGATCATTTCTTCTACATTTGCCAGCTGGCCTTCTTCCTAAAGAACAGCTTCCCTCTCACACCCCCACCCCCCAATCTATAACCACAGGCTTGGGGCTCCCTTTCTCCCCACTGTGTTTTGATCTATGAGTGTCATTCTTTTTGATGCTCAAATTGTTCAGAGATTGGCCGCAATGCTTCAGACCAGCTTCTGTCTTTCTGGCACATGTCCTTGTTTATCTATGAGCATGTCTTTGCTTTTTTGGCACAAAACATTCTAGACTCATCTGATACTTTCTCTGGCCAGCCCTGGAATCAGCCACTTCTCCAAGGAGCTCTGATTGCTTTTAATGGAGAATGGTATTTGCAAACCAAATCTGAGTGTTAGGTTGTATTTATTGCTACTGGGTTGTTAATATTTCCAGGGCTTTTACTCACGAGATCGTATTGAAACCTCCTAATATTTTGTTTTTATCTTAAATCAGATTTATTGAGGTATAACTTACCTATAATAAAATGTCTTGTTTTAAGTGTAGAGTTTGCTGCGTTTTGGCAAACACTTGCAGCCTTGTAATTATCACCTTATAAACATCTGCAGTTGGTTTTTACCACCCGTGGCCTCTACTTTGCTTTCTGTCACTACCGATTTGTTGATCTATTCTAGAATTTCACATGAGGGACTAATACAATATGTAGCCCTTTGTTTCTTTCGCTCAGCATTATGTTTTTGAGATTCATTCATGCTGTCGTGAATATCAATAGTTCATTACTCTGTATGGCTGAGTAGTAATCAATTGTGTGGATAGATCACTGTTTGTTTAATCTGTTCCCAAGATGGTTCACATTAGGGCTGTTTCCAGAGTAAAGCTGCTGTGGACATTCAGCTACAAGTTTTTGTGTGTACCTATGCTTTCGTTTCTCTTGGGTAAATACCTAGAAAATTGCTTGGTCATATGATAAGTATATTTTTTAATTTTACAACAAACTGCCAAATTGTTTTCCAAAGTGGTTGTACCATTTTGTACTCCCACCAGGGATGTATGAGACCTAATTAGTCCACATCTTCATCAACACTTAGTATTGTCAGTCTTTCAATTTTAGCCATTCTAAAGGGGTGTGAAGGTATCTTATTGTGGTTTTGATTTCCATAATCACTGATGATATAGAACATCTTTGCAAGTTCTAATTGCTCATTCATTTTTCTTTGATGAAACGTCTGTTCAAATCTTTTGGCCATATTTTAATTGTCCAGCATGGTTAATGCCAATCATACTTTAGCCTTTTTTATTGAGCTGTAAGAATTCTGTGTATTCTGAATTTGTCTTTTGTAAGATATATGTATTGAGATATTTTCTCCCAGTCTGTGAGTTGCTTTAAAATTTCTAACAGTATCTTTTGGAGAGTAGAAAATTTTAATTTTAAGTCCAATTTGTGAAATTTTTTAGGGTTCATATTTTAAGGTCCTATGTAAGGAATCTTTGCCTACCCTAAGACCTCAAAGACTTTCTTCTATATTTTCTTCTACAGATTTTATAACTAGTTTATGTGTCTAGGTCCATGATTCTATTTTGAGTTAATTTTTATGAGTATTGTGAGGTATAAGGATCAAAGTTCTTTTTCTTTCTTTCTTTTTTTTTAACATAGATGTCCATTTGTTTCAGCACTATGTGTTAAAAAGACTATCCTTTCTCCCATTGAATTGCCTTGGCATCTTAGTAAAAAAGATCAACCAGCCATTTGTGGGAAGAACTATTTCTGAGCTCTCTAATCTTTTCCATTTATCTGTCTATCTTTACACTGATGCCACACTGTCTTGATTACTCTCACTTTATAATAAGCAGAGCTGAGGCTAGCTCCTCCCAGACAGTCCAGGATTCACACATTCATATGCCTTCGAGCAAGTAACATAATTAAGTGAAGCTGGCCATGTGTAAGTATTATGACCTTATTTGTATTAAAACTTAAAGGACTAAAACTTTAACCTGGTTTATTTTCATTTATTAAGATTTTTAATTATGTTCCTTCCCCATATATTTCTCACAGTTCTTATTATTTCTAATGGTGTGTTTTAGACACATACTTTGCATATTAAATATACTGGAATGTTCCTCATTTCCATACATACAACAGTGTTGCCTCCCTGTTTTCTTGTGTTGTCCTTAAACAGCCAGTTATTTCTCCAGCAAAAGTGAGTTTATTTGGGATCTTCAAAGAATTGCAGTTTGGGGTCTGCAACCATGGGGAGCCCCATGCAAGTCTGGAGCAGCAAGGGGAGGAGAAAATCTTTATAGAGGGGAAAAGGAAGTTGGGGGGTTATTGTAAACGAAGAGTCCATTGGAAGAACTGAGAGTTCCATATGCTGTCGCTTCTCAGTGGCTGAGTTGTGACAGTCTCTCCTTGGCTGAGCTTCTTGCTGGTCAAGAAGAGGAAGTCTTTCTTCTTTCTGTTGGGCTCTGCTGTCAAGGTGGGGTGTCAGAGTGTCCCTGTTTGGCCTCCCAACTCCATTTTAATGAGGTTTCTGTTTACTGATTTCCACACTTGACATACACGGCCCGTTTGCTTTGTTTCTGAGCCTCCTGCTTTGGAGAGAAGACTCTCTCCTGTGACAGCACAAGCTGGTCAGGAACGGTGACTGACCTGTAGACTGAGATTTGGGGCTGTGATGGGAATGGTGGGGAACCATGGTGAACAGGGGAGGGTTGGCCCTGCGGAAAGTGGCCTTTCAATGCCACTGCTGCCATCATGGGATCTAGCACAGTTTGCCAAATTTTCAGAGAGGCCAGAAACCTTTGGATTTTAACAGGTCTCAATTTAAGACACAAGCTCTGTGCAGGCCAGACCAGACTTGCCTTTAGGGCCACATATGGCCAAATGCTCCAGCTTGTGACCTCTGGTGTGCACAATAAAGAAGAGTATAGAAAGCGAGTGAAAAATTGACCCCGGGCCAGAGAATAAGTCTGCATCATACCAGACAGGGTGACTCAAGAAGGATGATCGCCTCAGGGACTTTTGAAAGAGATTTCTTTTTTACAATAGACTTTATTTTTAGAACAGTTTTAGCTTTACAGAAAAACTGAGAAGCTGCTAGAAAGTTCCCAAATACCCCACACCCAGTTTCCGTATTATTAACACCCCATATGAGTATGGTACCTGTGTTACAATTAATGAATCAATGCAAACTAAAGTCTGTTCTTTATTCAGATGTCCTTGGTTTTTACCAGTGTGCTTTTTCTGTTCCAAGATCCTGTTCTGGGTACCACATTACATTCAGTTGTCTTGTCTCCAGAGGTTCCCCTTGGCTGTGACAGGTTCTCTTTGTTTTTGATGATCTTGACAGTTTTGAGGAGTACTGGTTAGGTATATTGTAACAGGCCCCTCTATTGGAACTTTCTGAGATTTTTCTCATGATTAGAATGTAGTTGTGGGTTTGGGAGAAGATCACAGGGGTAAAGTTGCATTTTCATCACATCATGTCAAGGGTACATACTGTCAATATTATCTTATAGCTCAGCTTGTTCCGGCTCTGGCCACTGGGAGCTCTTTCAGTTGGCTGTGTGCTTTTCACATGACCCCATCAATGTGGGTTTATTTGGGGTTGTGTTTGCATTTTTAAATACCTCCTTAGTCTCTGGCATTACAAGATGCTTTAGGCTCATCTTGTATTTTTCCCATCCCAGTGCTAGAATCAGTCATTTCTCCAAGAAGCTGGGGTTCCTCTTATTAGAGAAGGGTATTTAAAAAGACCACAGAGGTCAAGTTCCAGTCTCAGCACTTCATGTCAAGGGTACATGCTGTCAACATGACTCGTCACTGTTGATGTTGGCCTTGATCACCTAGCTAAGGGAGGGCTTACTGGTTTCTTCCCTGTGAAGTTACAGCCCCCGCCTCACATAATTATTTGGAATTCTTCTGTATGGGGGATTTGTCTGTTCCCCATATGCTTTTTTATTCAATCATTTATTTATATACCTTAGCTTGTATTTGTTTTCAGCATTTACTTTATACTTTGGATTGTGACCCAATACTGCTTCATTCTGTTGCTCAAATTCTTCCAGCTTTGGCCATTGGGAGGTCTTTCAGTCGACTCCTGTGGGTCTTCTGTGTGCCTCCATCAATTTGTGGGTTTTTCTTTCTGTGCGCATTTCCTTACTTTCTGGCTCTAAAGATACCCCAGGATCATCTTGTATATTTTCTGCCCCAGCCCTAGAATCAGCTACTTCTCCAGGTAGCTCTGCTTCCTTTTATTAGAGCATGGTATCAGAAACCAAGATCTGGGTGCTAGGTGGGCTCATTGCTGCTGGGGTGTCATTGCTTCTAGCCCCCCTCAGCTGACAGAGCAAGGAGAGATACACATATCTATCAATGTATCTATATATGACCATCTCTATATTAGGGTAAATGTGAATTCATACTGCTGTCTCCAGCTCTAATCCATAACCACATGGATCATTCTAGCCTTCTATTTTGCTTATCTGTAAGTTCTCACTCTAACATCCACCATCTGAAATAGATCTTTTTAATTAAGGAATGCAGTGGGACGCCCTGTCAAGGGCCTGTAGCACTTGAGTTCCCTCCTTCCTGGCAGGTTTTTGGTTTTTGGTCTTCCTGTCCACAGTGGTTAATGCTGCTGCTGCTTTAGGCTTAGCTTGTGCTGATGACCTTGAGGAGCCCCAGCAGGTCCCAAACAGTCAGCTTCTCTGCATTGTGCTCGCTCTCCTTGTACCACCTGCTTCCCTTCCAGCCCTGTCAGCGTCAAACTCAAGTGATGAATTTTGCAGGTAGATGTGCCATTGCTTTTATTTTCCTAGAATTTTGGCTCTGTAGGCAAGGACTTTGTCTGCCTTGCTCTGGGGCTAGCCCAGCACTGGACACACAGTAGGTCCGTGAGGGATATTTAGTGGAAAAATACAGGAGAGATGGAGGAAATGTTAGACTCGATCTTCTACCCAGTGACATAGGAGAAGGGTTGAGAATATAAAAGTAGGAACATTTCTGCCTTCTGGAATTCTTAGCTCCTTTAAGTAATTAGCTTTTGCACCTCAGAAGTTCATGCCGTGGGAGTGGTGCTGTATGGAAATCAAAACAGGCAAAAAAAGAGCCAGGGAAATAGAAAGTCATGCGAAGGACACTGTGTGGAGTGAATAGCACTGAGCCAAGTGACAATTAGGAGGAAAGGATGGTGAAATCATTAGGGGGCGGACGCAGGAAAGAGAAAGAGCAGACATGCTGTTAATTTCCAAACTTGTTCCAAAGAAAATTTACAAGTGTGTAGGATCGTAGAAATGTAGACTCCGTGTTGGAGAATTTCAGATGTTTATGGACAAGGACGTTGGAAAGGACCCTTGGCTCCAGGCCATCACTTCTGCGTTCCTTCGTCTTATTGGCACTGCTCTTCCCTTTGTGTCCTTAGTTCATTGGATCCTGATGGATTTGGGGTGGGTTTTGGTTTTGGGTCTTTTTTTTTTTTTTTTTTGCCACTGAAATTATTAGTTTAAAAGCAGGATACAGAGTGTAACATTCTTTATTGTAATTCTATTCCTTGAGATTACCTATAGCATCTGACATTTCAGAAGATCAAGAATTTTTTCATTTCTCTTTGGAAAAAATAAAACAAGATTTCACCTAGTGGTGTGTCTCAAAGGGAGCTGAAGACATTTGTTTAGCTGCTTCTGTTTTCCTCTAAGGGCATTCTGACGATCACCCTCGTGTGATCCTTTCAAGGGCTCCAGTCTCCGGAGCTGGCTGCTAGCCATCTCCCAGGGAGGGACCAAAAGGATGCAGCTTACAGCTGAGGAAAGAGGAGTTGGCTAAAGAAACAGGAGCTGGTTGTTGGTAAGACACGGGAGCGCACAGTTGTTACCTGCCTCCCTCCTTTCCTGGAGAAGATGAAGACCACAAGCTCCACCTGTCCTGGGAAGGTTTCGGCAGCATTTAGCCTGGAGGGGTGTGGACATGTACCGAATCCTCTCCTGTGTCCTTTGTGGCCATTGGGTCTCTGGCAATTACTCTGCCTGGGGTTTTGGCTTGTTAGCATTGCTATGCAAGTCCTGTCCGTTTAATTGTGGGTCATGGTGGGAGGAATAAATGGCAGAATGTGACTTTGAAATTGAATAAATAAACGGGAAGAGAATGCCTTTGGGGATCAGACCTGTTTGTAGTATAACTCTTATAAATCTGTGAATTGCTTCCTCTTTTTCCTAATTTCCAGTGCTTCATTCCTCAGTTTTAGATTGGAGCTCCCACCAGGCACCTGAAGTTGTGCCTGTTATGTAACTGCTATTTTGTGTTAAGAAAGTAACAAAACTCTTAAATACTGACGATCTTTTAGTTATATGAAAGTGCTTTTACTTTTAATAGGAACAGTCCTTGTTACAGTTTCCCCCTCTCAGAAAAGAACTTGGCTGCCAAGGAATCCTTAAAGAGCATAGCTTGAGTGAAAAGGACACAGAACAAAGGAGAGACCCCGGGGGTGAAATGAAGAAGTTCTGTAAACAGCTGTGCTACTTTCCTTTGAAACGTCTGCACGCTCTGTGTGCTGCAGCGATCGTGTGCCCAGGGGCTGTGTGTCTAACTCCGTGACGAAGGTTCCACGCTGAATCTCAGAGCAGCGTATGTGGCAAGGGCATCAGGATCTTTCCGAAGTTTTAAGCTATTTAAATGACAAACTTTTTAAAATTTAGCGTACCTGGAAACGTAAGCCTGCCACATCCCTGCGTTCAAACAGTCATCACTTCACCTTGCACGCCTGACCCTTGGAAAACATAAGACGTGAGCAAGTGGCAACTCTGAGCTGCTCTCAGAAATCTGGAGTGTGCTAAGTGAAACTTACATTTTCTAGCATGAAACTGGCCCAGAAATGTGAAGTTTTGCTTTTTGATTCGTCTCGTCACCTTGAAGCCCAGGCCACTCTGTAGTCTGTGGGCAAAATCCTACACAGCTTAAGCGAAAAGTCTGCCACAAAACTCCCTTGGCCATGTTTAACTCCTCCTTACTAGAGGTCCCGCAGTTATGGCTTATTATTCTCTTCCATGGCCATTTCTCTTTTCCTATTTTCAGAACATTTTTGCCTTCCGTTCTTTTATTGTCTGTCTTCCTCTTTGATTGTGAGCTGTCCCTTGCACGGCACAGGCACACACGGATGGCCTGTTACATGTGGCCCACATTTCTACCTGGGGCTTACACACTTATCAAGAACTTTTTGGCAGCTGCTGTGTGCAGGGCACAGCTGTGTTCTCTCAAGAGGACAGGAGAGTCTGAGATGGAGTCTGCTTCCTAGGCTTGCACAGATTTGAAAATTTAAAGCTCTGGGCAAAAGCAAGTTAGGAGCTGAAAAATCATAGGTATCTTAAGAAAATATTTAAAAAAAAGAATACTATTTTTAGTGCCTTATAGTTATAAGGCCATTCTGTTATTTTAAGAAAAACATATAAATTAGATTTAACTTGGTTTCTTAGTAATTTTGATATATAAGATAAGGAAATTGAAATGTTTTCTCTTTCTGCAGTGAGTGAGGGAACAGGAATCTGAAAGTGGAGTGAGTTGGGGAGGGAGCTGTATTTTTGTGAAAATTTTAGTGAATTTTCTGGGGCTTTTTTCCCACCTATATGGAAGACCTAGGACACAAAAGCATGAAACATTAATGTTGATTCAAGAATTAAATCACCGAAACACTGTTAAGAGAAATTACAGCTCTAAACAACTGAAGAGAGAGATCGTGTCCATGGGCCGGAAGACTCAGTAATGTTAAGATGTCCGTTCTCACCAAGCTGACATGTGGATTCAGCGCAATCCCAGTCAGAGTCCGCTGAAACGGACAGACTGACTCTGGAACTCAAATGGAAATGAAAAGGAGTTTGAACAGTCCAGACGACTTTGATAAAGAACAAAGTTGGAGGACTAAGACTACCTGATTACGAAAGTTATTATAAAGCTCCAGTAAATCAGGACAGTGTGGTGTCAGCATGGAGATCAGCAGGCAGACCAGTGGATCAGACTGGAAAGTCCAGAAATACACTCACTCATACATAGCCACTGATTTTTGACAAAGGTGCAAAGGCAGTTGGGTTGCTTTGGGACAATTAGATATCATTGGAACAACTGGATATCTGTATGCAAAAACAAAGGGAAGAGGACTTCAATCAGTCCTCATACTATACACACAGATTAACTCAAAATAGATCACAACCTAAGTGTAAAACCTACAACTGTGATACTTCTAGAAAGGAAAACGCTTGTGACCTTGAGTTGGCAGCAGAGAAGTCTTAGACACAACACCAGGAGCACAATCCATGAAAGAACCAGCTGGTGGCTTGGCCTTCATCAACATTAAGCGCTTGAAAAAATACTATGATGAGCATGAAAAGATGAGCCACAGACTGGGAGAAAATATTTATAAATCATATATCTGAGAAAGGATTTGTATGTGGGATATATAAATAACCCTCAAAACTCAATAGTAAGGAAATAATTTTAACATAGGCAAAATATTTGCACAGATATTTCACTGAAAAAGAGATACAGATGGCAAATAAGCACATGAAAAGATATGCAACCTCATTAGTCATTAGAAAAATGCAAACTGAAACCACAACCAGACACTATTCGTACCTTTTAGAATGGCTAAAATTAAAGACTGAGCACACCTAGTGCTGGTGAGGATGGGAGGAAGTAGAATGCTCACACACCGCTGGTGGGAATGGAAAATGGCCCAACCACTTTGGAAAATAATTTGGCAGTTTCTTAAAAAATTAAATGTACACCTACCATATGGTCCAGCCATTCCACTCGGAGGTATTTATCAAAAAAATGAAGTTCACATAGACTTGTACACAATGTTCACAGCAGCTTCATCTGTAATTGCCAGAAGCTTGAAACAACCCAAATGTCCATCAACAGGAGAATGAATAAAAAAGAAAAACCTGCAGTCCATCCATATGATAGAATACTACTCAGCAATATAAAGGAATGAACCATTGATACATGTTACAGCATGAACGAATCCCCATATAGTTATGTTCGTGATAGAAGCCAAATTTAAAAAAAATAGCAGAATGTATACTGTAGGAATCCATTCATGTAAAATTCTAGGAAATGCAAACCAATGTATAGTGACAGGAGGGAGATGAGTAGCTGCCTGGGGACAGGGCATGTGGAGAGGTGGAGGGAGGGGTTAAAAGGCACAGGGGGTGATGGATATGTCCATTCTCGTCACAGTGCTGATGGTCTCGTGGTTGTATACGTATGTCAACATGTATCAAATTTTACATTTTAAAAAGTGCATTTTATTCTCTCCAGGGTCCCCGAGACCACCCGCATGTTTGGTGATTTACTAGGACTCACTGTGCTCAGCACACAGTTGTACTTGTGGCCCAGGTTTATTACAGCGACAGTCAGGACACGTAGCTGATCAGTGTGGGAGAAAGACGTGGGGAAGGGTCTGCAGGAATCCATGTGTGGCTTCCCGTGCTCTCCCGCCCATGGGGAGCCACATGCAGCACACCCTCCGTCCAGCAGCAAAAATGCCCAGGGAAACCCATATAAGAATCAGGGCTCAGGGTTTTTCTGGGGGGCTGGTCATATAGACACCCTCTGCCCATCAATATTTCAGATTCCAAGAAGGAAATCAAGTGTTCAGTGCCCCAGGCAGGCAAAGAACCGTATCAGTGTGGGGACTGTTTCAAAAGCCAAGTTCCCATGTGCCTGCCAAGCACCATCCTTGCAAGCAGGCGTTTGGGAAGACGACAGTCTCAGGACTAACTCTCTTCTGTGCTCTGTTATACCAAAAAAAAATCATCATATAAGTTAGTATGAGCTAGCACAAGCAATGGTGATTAATTTATTGGAAAAGGGATGGACTATAAAAATAGTAATTTCAGATTTGGAGAAGCCCAGAACACTGACGTCTTTATTACCTGGAATGCTTTACACCCTTAAATCCTCTCTTTGGAATAGGGGGGATATTAATAAGTAAGTAAAATTGGGATGCTCAGCAAATGGGAGCTTCTAATTATTTTTACTGTTGCCCTGTCCAGCACCCATCCTGGAGGAGGGTGGTGGTTTCCCCAAGACGCTGCCTGATGTCAGCAAGCTTTCTGGTGTACGTGTCTTTCTCCTTGAAGAAATCCAGCAGATGACTTTGAGCTGAGGGTCGTCTTGACCCGAACTCTGCTGGGTGCAGCAGTGTACCTGGGAAAGGAGCCAGCGCTCAGCTGCCCGCCTGGGGCAGCTTCTTCTCTAGTTTGGCCCAGTTGCCCTTGAGAGACAGGTGACTTTAGGGCTCGTTTTTCTTTTTGGCATTCCTGGGGATGCCTGGTGTCTGTTCTGTGTCTGGATCCCATTATGACTATCCCAAGCCAAGATTTCCATGTGTCTGTAGCAATAAAAAATTTGGAGAAAGGCAACTCCCGTGGCCCCTCTGAGCGAAATTTTTGCTGTTGCTGAGTAATAAAGTTTCTGAGATGGGTAGTGAGCCTCTCACCTCCGAACATACAAAGTGTTTTTTGAAATATTCGTCTTTGAAACAAGTAGAAAATATCCTATAGTCACACCTTAGCTTCATCTGAGCGATGTTCACTATGGACGCCTGTGGCATTTCTCTTTGGCCCTGAGCCACTGGCTGCGTCCAGGACCGATGGCCCTCACACAGCGATGGCCCTCAGCCACCAGAGACCAGGAGAAGGGGAGCCGCCAGCCAGCAGAAGGGTCCTGCAGGGAACTTGTGGTTTAGGGAATCTGCACGCCCCCTGCTCATTTCTGCTCTGTGGCTCCCTTCCTTTCCTCCCTTCAAGTTCTTTCCCTAAGGAAACTTTACCAAGTCTCTCTCCCCTTTTTGCAGATGCGAACAACGCGCAAGGTCTCTGTCTGGCCGGTGGGCTTGGTTGGCGGGCGACGCTACGAACGACCCTTGGTGGAGAACGGCAAAGTCGTTGGCTGGTACACGGGCTGGAGAGCAGACAGGCCCTTTGCCATCGACATGGCAGGTGAGGAGTGTGGAGGGTGGCATTTACCCTGCCTGAGTGCTCTTGCCGACACTCTGTTTGTGACAGGGCACTGGAGGGAGGCACCTTTGAAAGACCTGGAAAGGGATTTGAGCCAAAATATACCATATGCAGCAGATGAACTGTTTAACTAAACTTTCAAAACAGTTCTGTGGTCAGTTCAGGTGGAAGTGTTTTTTGGGGGTGATTGGGAAATCCTCTTTCCATTCCATCGTGTCAGCTGACCGTGCGGCCGGCCCTTCATCTAGGACGCATTATGGGCCAGGTCTGTCTGGGTTGGCGTTGGCGATTCAGGGCCTGGCTCCTGCCCCACGGGGCTCTGTCGACTGTACCTTTTGGTACCTCTCTCTAGAAGTCCAATTTGTTATATCTCATGCTTATTGATAAACTTAATAGTGATATGAAATTGACAAGCCAATCATTTTAATGCTCATTGATAAATTTAGTGCTTATTGATACATTTAATAGCTAAAATATGAAGTTGGATTACCATTTTCTCAGGCATTTATTAACTTTGAGTGTAACTGTCTTTTAATGGTTTTATTCTCTGACCAACCAACTGAATTGAGTAAGAACCATGGTAGACCACAAATTCTAAAGAGCTACTTCATCATAAAGTGACTCATTTTCTGTGGGTTATATAAAGTGATGCCTGTGATAACTGTGGAAGGATGCAGTTAGAAACATGAGGCTTAGAGGCAGAAAACGT
The DNA here is from genome assembly GCF_041296265.1 of Equus caballus. NCBI lineage: Eukaryota > Metazoa > Chordata > Mammalia > Perissodactyla > Equidae > Equus > Equus caballus. Next base: position 65,862,565 of record NC_091703.1, on the reverse strand, counting down.
CACTGACATCTATAACCTAGAAGATGAAGGCAGAAGAGCTTCAAAACTGCTCTCACCATCTTCAGCCCGGAGGCAGGGTCCGGCGGGCGGCCTCCTGTGCCTGGCCAATCTTGTGTGCATTTCCCGCTGCAGTCAGAACCCTGATGCTCAGCGTTCTGATGGGTGAAGGCCGTGTTCGGAACTGGATTCCCCACTTCTGTCTGACCACACTGTGAATTTGCAGGAGCGAGATGGTGAAGAATACTGGGAGTGAGAGCTGTGGGGCAAGCGCTCGTGGACAGCACTGTGATGGGTCTGTCACACTGTGTGACAGGAGAGGACAAACTGGGACGTTCTTACTCAGTGTTTAACAAACACTTCCTGCGGGCCCGTTTTGTGGGGCTGTGGCCTCTGACCCCTAGGACAGTCTAGGTCTCTTCCTCTGCCCAGGGCACCCTCTCCCACACCCCGTCTGCTTCCTGGGCTCTCCCTCCTCTTCTAACCCTCAACTTATGCTTCGGTCTTCAGTTCGTGCGGCCCCAGGGCTGAGCTGGCGTCTCGACCAGAGCGTTGACCTGAAGGCGGACGGAGAGGCAGGTGGGCCAGGCTGGGAAGGTCCCGAGGGTTCTCCAGGGAGGCCTGTCCTCGCTCGAGTCCGCGTTCGTGGCTCTGAATATGTCTTTTGATAATCAGATTCCTTCTGATCAGCAGGGTACCTTGAGCAGAAAACCTGGAGAATGTTGAGCAAAGTCTGGCTTCTCTGGGACCTGGCTTCTCCTGGGTAAAATGAGGCAGTGTCGCGAGTGACCGCCGAGGTCTTCTCCAGTGTATCCTTCCTGCTCTGGCTTCCCTCCTGGGAAGCTCGGACAACAGCCCGGGGCGCTGGGCTCTCGGAGGAGTCCTGACGGCTGAAGCAGCCCGCTGACAGATGTTTGGCTCTTCTCCTTCCCAGAGCCTTGTTTCAACACGATCCTCCAAGACACGTCCCTTACACAGGATCCCTTCCCGTCACTCTGCAAGGCCACTGCAGGGTGAGGGCGGCTCAGGTAACTCCTCCTGGACTTGAGGTAATAACCTGATGTAGAAGCTCAAGCATCCAGTGAACCCATTGAGTATTCCGCATTGGTCGCCCCACAGTCTGGATCCCAATAGTTAGAGCTAAAGTTCAAGAAAGGCACATGGGTTTGTGCATTAGGGCTGGCCCACGGCAAGATACTGATGCTCATTCACTGCCACATTCCCTGGGAAACTATTCTCCGTGACATAACTGACGTTTGGATTTTTCTGAGCATTTCAATATATTTGCATAATATAAGACCTGTCATAAAATATGAATGATTTGTATTAATTATCCTTGTTTTAAAATAGGAATAGCATTTCTATCTCTAAGGGAACAACCTTTGCCACGTTAAATGATTTCCTTCACTTCGCACATGAACGTGCTTTGCAAATTAGTTTTCAGTAAGTTACTGATATTTTTGGAAGCCGTTAACTGAGACTGGTTTGGTTGATAAGATAATGATTCTGATTTTGAGGCATTTTGTTCTCATTCTAAAACTTGAAAAGTCCCGGCTTATTTAGGCCCCATGGAAGATTCGTTGCTCCTCTGTGGGGAGAGGGGAGGGCCTTGTGGACCTCCGTGTCCAGTGGCGCTTCCCGCTCATTTTCAAGTTGCACAAACACTCACGATTTCCAGAAGAGAGAGGGAAGCTGGGAGCCGTCTTCCCTGCCGTGCCCTCGTGGACGAGGAGTGCTGCTTATGAGGGGGTCTGTGATCGCGGAGGGAGAGCGCTGCGTGCGAGCTGGGTCCCTCCTGGATTTCCACAGCTGATTAAGAAATGTGGAGCTTAGAGCCAAACGTAACATTTCCACAGCTGTCCTGCTTTGGTGGGGGGGGGGGGGGCGCAGACACTGAGCAGATTTGGTGGGAGCCCCTCAGGGTCTGACCAGCTTGTACTCCTGTGAAGTCGGCCCAGCTCAGCACGAGCCGCCCATTCGAGCGTCAAGCGTTGGGACCGCCGTGCTGTGTCGTCCAAGGAGTTTGACTTAGTGTCTGTCCGTATTCTGCCACATTGGACTTTGTAGATGCTGTTTTTGCTCTCAGATGAGAAAACATTATTTTGAAATTATATGCAAAACGTTAGTGGCAGAAGTAAAGATTATTTCTGTTGTACTGGGCGGAAAAAAAAATTTCTGATGATTAATCCTGGAAAAGAACTTAAGATGCTGACCCACAGATGGAAGGAAGGCATCGGGGCCGCCCCGCGCTGGCAGCAGTGGCAGGTGGCGTCTGCGGTTGGTCAGTGGCTGCACTGCTCTGCCAAGCCATTGGGACCTGGCTGGTCTGTGCCCTGGGCTTCAGTCGCTACACCTCGGGCACTGACCGCTGGCGGGCTCTGAGTGACTGAAAGCGAGGCAGTCCAGGCATTTGTTAGCTCTGTTTTGAAGTCAGGGAGTTACTTTCAAGTGACGCTCACTTCCAGAGAGGTGTCAATAAGAGCGTTGCTTGAAAGAACTGAGCTTAAAGTAATCTTCAGCTGTGCCAAGAGGGGTAGATTTGCTCCCATTCAGAACCTAAGGCTGCGATAATTTATTCTGAGCTCTCAACATTTGCATGCACTTTATTCTTAACTTGAGAAGGTGGCAGACAGGGCGCTGTCCTCCTTCAATGATAGTGTATATGGTTCCCAGTCAAGTGCCTGGCACACAGTAGGGATTCTGTTCCAGTAAAAATCCAACTGGGTGCACTGTCGTTCAGCTCTGGCACTGACCCCCCAGAGTTAGCACAGACCCGCAAGTTAGAGGGCACGGTCCCTCTCAAGACTGCCCTTAGTTCAGACACCAGCCACACTGTGGGGCTTCCCAGGCCGTCTTCACTTTTGACCATGTGGCTATAAATTTGATGTTTCCCACAACCCTCTCGGGTTTGATAATTTTCTAGAAGGACTTGCAGAACTCAGGATGGCACTCTACTTATTATTACAGTTCTATTACAAAAGCTACAATTTAGGACCAGCCAGTGGAGAGACCCGTAGGGTGAGGTCTGTGACAGCAGGCAGAGCCTCTGTGCTTTTCCTGTGGAATCAGGCTGCCTCGCCCTGCCAGCACATTAATGTGCTCACAGCCCAGGGAGCTCCACTGAGCTTCTGCGTTCAGAGTTTTTACTGCAGCTGCATCACGTAGGCATGATTGACCAAATCAGCGGCCACGTGATTGAATTCAGTCTCTAGCTTCCATCCCCAGAGGTCAGGACGGCCCAAAGTGCCAACCCTCTAATCACATGGTTGGTTTTTCTGGTGACCAGCCCCATCCTGAAGCCATCCAGGGCCCACCACCAGCCACCCCATCAGCATTACAGAGTCACTCCTGTCACTTGGGAAATTCTAAGGGTTTGACAAGCTCCTTGCCAAGAACCTGGCAAAAAGGCCAGACAAGTTTTTTCTCAGACCCCAGGCTCAATAAGGGATAACTTTCCTGTCCTAAAGAAGAGTGTCTCCGGCAGCCCCTTTTATCATGCTTTCATCCACAAAGCAGAGGGGTGTGAAGTGGTGTGTCACGGTCACTTTCAGCTTTGCCTGTGGACTTCACTTTCAGCTTTGCCTGTGGACTTCATCAGGACTGATAAAAATGAGACGTGGTTGTCAAGTGATAAAACTGTTTCTCAGGTGTGGTTTCCAGAGGGATGGGAAGTCTCTTGGTGTTGTGGCCTGGAGTCCTGTGGCGTGGGTGTGATGAAGCCCTGGGAACGGACAAGCTCCCAGGGAGGCCTGTGGTGGCCTAGGATTGCGTCCTGGGAGCAGTCATTTAGAGTGGCTGCTGGTGGCGGGAGGCAGGGAAGGGAGGGCCAACGAGGGGGTTTTGGGATGGACTGGCCAGTAGTCCCTGGAGAGAAGAGGTGGACAAATCATGAGTTCAGTTCTTGGGAGGCCTCATGTCATGGATGTGGAAGACGAGGGTGCTGAGGTGGTGGTGGTGGAGAGTGTCCCCTCAGAATTTCAGCGGAATAAAGCTTTCCTTCAGGACTACGAACTTTGAAACCGGAAGTTTTCCCCGTGTCAGGGCAGTCGAGCAGACTTGGTAATGACCGTCTGTGGAGCACTGACCAGGCACCAGGGGCTCTTAGGCACCCTGTGCTTTCTTGCTTAGTCTCCACCCAACCCTGTGAATTGTCCTCACTTCAATATAAGGAAACCGAGGCCTGGACTGGCTGAGCCACTTGTCCGAGGTTGCAAGCAACAAGTGGTAGAGCTGGGATTCAAACTCGGGTCCACTTGTCTCCAGGGATGGCCCTGCCGCCGGGATGAATCCCACCTCACCAGTTTACAGCCAGTGGCTGAGTTCTTGGTCTCTGAGCCTCTGTGTTCTTCATCCGCAGAACAGGAAATGGAATTCTTCACAGAACAAGACCTCATATACGGAGCGCCTGGTTCCGTGTAGACACTCAAATGTGTCTCTGAACCAAGAAGCAAGATCAGACTGTGTGCCTGGGTTCGAGTGGCTCATACGAGTGTCCAGGGGATTCAGCTCAGTGCTGTGTGACTGATGAGCATGGGGGTCAGAGCCGTGCAGGCAGCTGTGGGGAGGGGGCTCACTGACCCCCAGGCCCCACGGGGCACACGCAGGCTGTACTGTCTCGGTTCCTCACCTGTAGGTTAGGGACCGGACACCTGCCTCCTGGGTTATGCAAGGTTGAAAGGGGAGTAGACATGCACAGGAGTCCCTGCCGTTCTGTGAGTGTGGGAATCCTCACTGTGTAGAGCCTTTTCGGGTTTTCTTGAAGCTAATACTTGAGAACATGCAAACGCTTTGCTTTGGGCTCGTGATGAACTTCCTTCCTCTCCAGGCTGGTGGACCTGTGCTCAGCATCCTTCAGTGAATTAGCTCAGCATGCAGGATGACGTGGGGATGAACACTGGCCTTGCTTTACATAAAATACTCCAAAAAGAGAGTGATGAAAAACAAAAACTCAAAAAAAGATCGTTTAAAACTTGTCAAGAAGCAGATATGTGCTCATCTTCATAATTTCCCAGCTGAAAAACTAAACAAACAAACAAAAAGCGTTTGAGCTTTCCAAGGAAAACGCCATTGTGCGCCTAGACTTGGAGGCGTCCGGCGTGGCCTGTGTTCCAGCCCCTGCAGCTGAGGAGAGTTGTTCTCTGTACGCGTTACTGATGGCACCTGGCGGGATTCACAAGAATGTCTCATGTTTTCTAACCAGGTCACAAGGGGGAGAAATGTCCTTTTTCACCACCTTGACTTTCCTGGGACTCCCTCGGAGAGCATCGGTAGCTGGAATTTTCATCTGGAATCTATTAAAGACAGTTCATTGGTGTGAATAATAAGAATTGGGGACTGTTGCTGTGTTCCGCTCACCTGGGGGCCGGCACGCTGCCAGTTTTCCTCGGCACATAGGTTGGTGGCGCTGGCTACACACTTCTCTGTGCTGGCTTCAGAAGCTGAAGTTGGCTGGGTTCTTCCCCGGCCCCTGAGCAGCCACATCACCCTCGTCCCGAACACTGCACTTCAGTCCACCTCGTTTTAATTCCCTCAACCATGCCGACCTCCAGGGTCAGCCAAGCGCTGCCCCAGCTGATGGGCCTGGGGCCATCGAGAGTGGCACCTCTGCCCTCCAGCCCAGAACAAGGAATGTCACCTTGTCTTCCCGTGTTTGCTGGCTGATTTCCAGTCACCTTTCAAGACTCTATTGGTGCAGGAACTGCTTTCTCTGGGAAGTTGGTTCTGATTTTCCATCCAGTGTGGATGGTGCTCTGACATGTTCCCCTAGCGTCCTGCACTTATGCATGTGTCCTCGTGGTGGCGCTGATGTCAGTGTCCCGCCTGCTGATGCCTCCTCTGCTACCTGAGCTCCGCTGGGGGACCTCCCGCTCATCCGTCTCCCTGCGTCTCCAGGCCTCGCAGCATCCCTCGTAATGGTTGCTGAATTCATGATTTTAACTTGTCTTTCTTTTCTACTTCAAGGATTATCAAAACTAAAAGTTTTGCAGCTTGTTATTCCTTCTGAGACCACATTGCCATTATTTCTTAATGGTGAGATTAAAAAAAAAAGGAGGATCTGGAGCTGTATTCCAGGAGCCCTCTAAGGAGGGTCCAGTTGTGTGGGTCTTACCCTGCTACACATCAGAACCCCCTAGGGAACTTGGCACAAACACCCGAAGCTGGGCTCCATTTTGGATCAATTAGGACGTACTCTCTGGGCGGGGGGCCTGGTGTTGGGGGGGGGGTGCTTTTTAAGTCTCAGTGACTGTAGAGTGCAGCCAGAGACAAGAACGGCTGGTGTAGGTGGTCAGAGCTACTCGTGCTCCTTGCTGTAGTTCATTGTAGTTTGTTAGTAGACACAGCCCCTTCCATGGCCCCACCGAGTCAGTCTGGGGGTTTGAGGTAGGATAGCCTCATGCTACCAAAAGTGTGCGAATGCTCCATAGAATTATTTCCATTGGTCAAGCAAGAAGAGAATTTGAGCACAAGGGAGTTTTTTAAATCCTAACAGCTGAAAAGCACCACCAACCATAGAAAAGACCACCTGTATTCACTGGGAATGCAAGTTTATTTTTTTATTGTGGTAAAATTTACCATTTTAACCATTTTAAGTGTACAGTGGCATTAAGAACATTCACATTGTGCCACCATCACAGCCATCCATCTCCAGAACTTTCTCATCATTGCAAACTGAAACTCTGCCCCATTAAACGCTGACCCCTGCCCCACCCCTGGCCCTGGGAACCACCGTTCTCTGTGTCTGTGAGCTGACTGCTCTGGGTCCCTCACAGACCTGCAGTTGTCTCACGTTTGTCCTTCGTGTCTGGCTTGTTTCACTTAGCGTGATGTCGTCAGGGTTCATCCATGTTGTAACGTGTCAGAAGTGCCTCCTTTTTAAGGCTGAGTAGTATTTCGTTGCAGGTATAGACAGCGTTTTGTTTATCCATTCACGCACTGATGGACACTGGGCTGTCTCCACCTTTTGGCTGTTGTGAACAGTGCTGCTGTGAATGTGAGTGTGCGGCTGCCTCTTCAAGTCCCTGCGTTCCGTTCTTTTGAGTACACACCTAGGAGCGGAATTGCTGGATTGCATGGTCATTGTATGTTTAATTTTTTTGAGGAACCACCGTACTTTTTTTCCACAGTGGCTGCATCACTTTACATTCCCATCAGCAATCCACATTCTCCGTGTCCTCACTCACTCTTGTCATTTTAAAATTATTTTCCCGTGTGTGCTGGGGTTTGGGGAACAGGAACATAGATGCCTTTCCCCGTGTTGTGCTGTATTTTCTGGGTTGGGCCAGAGCAGCGTGTGTGGCACAGTCAGTGGTGCTCATGGATAATGTAAAGCAGCAAGTCTCCCAGGCGACAAAGGAGGAAACGGTGGTTCTTAGACAGGCGGCGCCAGGCCCGTGCATCCTGCCCTGCCCAGCGTACGCAGCCATGGGTCACTGCCCATCAGTCTGTCTGGCCATCGAGCCGACAGAACCACGTCCCCCTGTAGCATCAGGATGAGGTTTGCCTTGGTTCCCTCCACCAACTGACTCGAGTCAGTCATGGGTATTTTTAGTTTTCAGTTAATTAAGCCTCCTTAATTTAACTTTTATTCTTAGGATCAAGTTTTCCATCCTTGTTCAGCCTCCTGATTGTTCCCTTAGAAGATTTGGTTTTCTACGATACTTTATTGTTTTCAGAGTAGAGATTTAAATGAACCATTTATAAATTAAATAAAGAATACTTCCTAGAAAGGAAGATCGTTTAATTTTTTCCACAAAGAACAATGGCTGCTAAATGGCTTTTGAGGAGTTTTCAAAACTAGACAAGAAGTTTTAAAAAATGGTTTACCCTGAAGCAGTCACAAAGTCTCCGGCAGTGTTCAGGAGCAGATTAACAGGCCTACCTAACAGCAGGGCCAGGCTTCATGCCTTCTCTGCACCGGAAGAAAATGATTCTAAAGGATAATTGGAAGTAAACCTGGACAGCTATAGTTCTGTCTGGCCCTCAGGAAGCAGAGGACTGGGAAGGAGTCTGTATCCCGTCCTTAGAGAGCACGTCATGACATGCGAGCATCCAGTCTCAGAACCAAGGACGTCTGTAGTTGAACACCTGCATCAAACAGTGGGAACCTGAAGATGACGGTAAATAAGGACACATTCCTTTTATGTAGCCTTCTTTTCTGCTTTCTGTATCTGATTTAAATCTGGTAAAAATGATTCCTAAAACACTACCATTAACGTATTTGTTTTTCAGTTCGCTAGTTCTGAGATGCCAAGGCTGGAAGGTACAAGATGAGGGAAAAAAAGCACTTACGTAGCAGGCTTCCATTTTCACCTTCGTGCCCTACATGCTGTGGCTTTTTCTTCCACGCTTATGTGTGTCAAAGGGTGATAATGGGTTTGGGGGGTGTGAAAAAGAGAAAGGCAGTGACATCATTGGAAACAGTGAGTAAGGGCCTCCAAATATCCACTCCTCCATAAAAAACACGAGAATACTGGCAAAAATTGTCAAAATCACCTCCTTTAGAACGGTGGAAGTTAACCAGAGGTGTGCAACAACCTGGAGAGTGTTTACTCAAGAATAATGGCTAATCTTGGAAAGAGCAGTGAGCACCGCAGTGTTTCAGGCTGCCCTACTCCCACCCCCTTCCCCAGCTCTATGGTCACCATGACAGCCAAGAGCCCTGCAGTCGTGGTGGACGCAGCAGCCACTGACGCTAGCAGTCCCTGGAAGGGGAGGACAGGGTTGGAACTCACTCAAGCTCCATTCTAGAACTGCCATTGTGTGCCCAGCAGTTCCCTAGAAAAACCCCGTCCACAGGCTTGTCTTTATCTGACCTCACTCAGAGCTCACCCAATGCAAACAGCCTTTTCCCTAGCAGTATTTGTCAAAAACAAAACCAAAACAAGCAAAAACTAAAAACAAACCATTGATTTTTACCCTCACTGCTCCCTGAGGCAAGGATAACAGTTGTGAAAAACAGTAAGCTAAGCAAAACATTTGAAAGAAAACGCCAGGAGAATATTTCATTCCATAGAGGGCTTTAAAAAGTCCTGATGTCTTTCTGGGATTCTTGAAGGTCATGTGGATGTGTAGGTCTGTGTACACATGTTCAAAAACCTTACAAGGCCCTGGGTTCTGACCTCGGGCTGAGCTTGCGCCTCTGTGCAAGCAGGAGGTGAAGGCTAGGCCAGAGCTGTGAACCGCCCGGCTGACCCTGGAAGTGCCCAACAAGCACACAGAGCCCCTTGGCAAAGAGCGAGAGACTCTTTGGTTCCAGGCATTTTAGGAAGTCTGTGCCCAATATTTAGCTGACCTCTAAGCTAACTGAGCAGAGACTTCAGTGGCCACACAGAGCAAAGAACACAGACATTACCGCGTTAGTTCAAGAAAGTCACTAAACAAACAGTAACAACAACAACAAACCCTAGAGAGGGGAGAGAATCTGATTCGAGTGGCCGTGTTATGTCACATAAAATGTCCAGTCTTCAACAGGAAAGTACAAGACATGCAAAGAAACAAAGCGTGGTCAGCACACAGGAAAGCAGTCAGTGGAAACTGTCTCTGAGAAAGTCCACACATTGTACTTACTAGGTAAACACTTTTTATTGAGGTAAAATTGGCATACAACATCATATAAGTTTCAGGTGTACAGCATTATAATTTGATATTTGTATACACTACAAAGTGACCACCCACCATAAGCCTGGTTACCACCCATCACCATACAATTGACCCCCTTCACCCATTTTGCCCACCCCCCAACCCCCTTTCCCTCTGGTAACCACCAATCTGTTCTATCTATGAGTTTGTTTTTTAGATTCCACATATAAGTGAAATCATATTGTATTTGTCTTTCTCCATCTGACTTATTTCATTTAGCATAATATCCTCAAGGTCCATCCATGTTGTCACAAATGGCGATACTTCTTTTTATGGCTGCATAGTATCCCATTGTATATATATACCACATCTTCTTTATCCATTCATCCATTCAGTGGACACTTAGATTGTTTCTAAGTCTTGGTTATTGTAAATAATGCTGCAATAAACATAGGGGCACATATCTTTTCAAACTAGTGTTTTATTATTCTTAGGATAAATAACCAGAAGTAGGATAGCTGGATTGTATGGTAGTTCTATTCTTAATTTTTCGAGGAACCTCCATTCTGTTTTCCATAGTGGCTGCACCAATTTACATTCCCACCAACTGCACGAGGGTTCCCTTTTCTCCACATCCTCACCAGCACTTGTTATTTCTTGTCTTTTTGATAATAGCCATTCTGACAGGTGTGAGGTGATGTCTCATTGTGGTTTTGATTTGTATTTCCCTGATAATTAGTGATGGTGTGTTTCATGTGCCTGTTGGCCATTTGTATGTCTTTGGAAAAACGTCTGTTCAGATCCTCTGCCCATTTTTTAATAGGGTCGTTTGTTTTCTGTTGTTGAGCTGTATGTGTTCTTTATATATTTTGGATATTAACTGCTTATTAGATATGATTTGCAAATATCTTCTCCCCTTCAGTACGTTGCCTTTTCATTTTGATGATAGTTTCCTTCGCTGTGCAGAAGCTTCTTGGTTCGATGTAGTTCCACTTGTTTATTTTTGCTCTTGTTTCCCTTGCCATTGGAGTCAGATCAAAAAAAAGCATTGCTAAGACTGACGTCAAGAAGCTTAGGGCCTATGTTTCCTTCTGGGTTCAGGTCTTATATTCAATTCTTTAATCCATTTCGATTGAATTTTTGTGTAGGGTGTAAGTTAGTGATCCAGTTTCATTCTTTTACATGTGGCTGTCCAATGTTCCCAGCAACATTTATTGGAGAGTGTCTTTTCCCCATTTTATATTCTTTCCTCCTGTATCATAAATTAATTGATCATATATGTATAGGTTTAATTCTGGGCTCTCAAGTCTGTTCTGTTGATCTGTGTCTGTTTTTTCTGCCAGTACCATACTGTTTTGATTAGTATAGTTGTAATATACTTTGAAATCAGGGAGTGTGATGCCTCAAGCTTTGTTCTTCTGTCTCAAGATTGCTTTGGTTATTTGGAGTCTTGTATAGTTCCATACAAATTGTAGAATTATTTATCTGGTTTTGTGAAAAATGCCACTGGAATTTTGATAGGGATTGCATTGAATCTGCTGTGGGTACTGTGGACATTTTAACAGTATTAATTTTTCTAATCTAATCTAATTTGTGTCTTCTTCAATTTCTTTTCAGTTTACAGGTCTTTCATCACTTTGGCTACATTTATTCCTAAGTATTTTCTTCTTTTTTGATGCAATTTTAAATGGGCTTTTCTTAATTTCTCTTTCTGATAGTTCATTATTAGTATATAGAAACATTACACAGTTCTGTTTATTGATTTTGTATCCTGCCTGTATTTGTATCCTGTCTGTATTTCAACTTTACTGAATTCATTTATTCTAACAGTTTTTTGGTGGAGTCTTTAAGGTTTTCTGTATATAGTCATTGTCACCTGCAAAGAGTGTTTTACTTCTTCCTGATTTGGATGCCTTTTATTTGTTTTTCTTGCCTAATGGCTGTGGCTAGACTTCCAATACTATATGGAGTAAAAGTGTGAGGGTGGGCATCTTGTCTTGTCCTGATGTTACAGGAAAAGCTTTCAGCTTTTCACCATTGAACATGATGCTAGCTGTGGGCTTGTCATATATGGCCTTTGTTATGTTGAGGTATGTTCCCTCTATATGCACTTTGTTAAGTTTTTCTCATAAATGGATGTTGAACTTTCTCAAATGCTTTTTCTGCATCTATTGAGATGATACCATTTTTATTGCAGATGTTGAACCATCCCTGCACCCCTGGAGTAAATCCCACTTGATCATGGTGTATGATCCTTTTAATGTCTTGCTGAATTCAGTTTGCTGATATTTTGTTGAGGGTTTTTGCATCTGTGTTCATCAGGAATATTGGCCTGCAATCTTCCCTTTTTGTGGTATCCTTGTCTGGTTTCGGTATCAGGGTAATGCTGGCTTTGTAAAATGAGTTGGAAACATTTTCTTCTCTTCAATTTTTTGGAAGAGTTTAAGAAGGATTGGTATTAAATCTTTTTTGAATGTTTGGTAGAATTCACCACTGAAGCCATCTGGTCCTCAACTTTTGTTTGTTTGGAGATTTTTTATTACTGATTCAATCTCCTTGTTAGTAATTCTTCTATTCACATTTTCTATTTTTTCATGATTATTTTGGAAGATTGTATGTTTCTAGGACTTTATCCATCTTTTTCTAGGTTGTCAATTTGTTGGCATATAATTGTTCATAGTAGTCTCTTATGATCTCTTGTGTTTCTGTGGTATCAGTTGTAACTTCTCTTTCATTTCTGATTTTATTTATTTGAACCCTCTCTTTTTTTCTTGGTGAGTTTAGCTAAAGGTTTGTCAGTTTTATCTTTTCAAAGAACCAGCTCTTAGTTTCATTGATCTTTTCTATTTTTTTGTCTGCATTTCATTTATTTCCACTCTGAAATTTGTTATTTTTTTTCCTTCTACTAACTTTGGGCTTTGAGTTTTCTTCTTTTTCTAGATCCTGTAGGTATGAAGTTAGATTGTTTATTTGAGACTTTTCTTGTTTCTTGAGATAGGCCTGTATCACTATGAACTTCTCTCTTTTAACTGCTTTTGCTGCATCCCATAGATTTTGATATGTTGCACTTCCATTTTCATTTGTCTCAAGATATTTTTTGATCTCTCCTTTGATTTCTTTGTTGACCCATTGGTTTTTCAGTAGCATATTGTTTAACCTCCACATATTGATAATTTTTTTCAGTTTTCTTTTTGTGATTGATTTCCAGTTTCATACCATTGTGGCATGAAAAGATGCTTCGTATGATTTCAGTCTTCTTAAATTTATTGAGACTCATTTTCTGCAGTGCCATATGATCTGTCTCGGAGAATGTTCCATGTGTGCCTGAGAAAAATGTGTATTCTGCTGCTTTTGGATGGAATGTTTTGTATATATGTGTTAAGTCCATCTGTTCTAATGTGTCATTTAAGGCCGCTGTTTCCTTATTGATTTCTGTCTGGATGATCTATCCAGTGATGCAAGTCGGGTATTAAAGTCTCCTACTCTTATTGTTGCTGTTGACTTCTCCCTTTAGGTCTGTTAATATTTGCTTTACATATTTAGGTGCTCCTATGTTGGGTGCATAATTATTTATGAATGTTGTATGTTCGTGTTGGACTGGCCCCTTTATCATTCTCTAACGCCCATCTTTGTCTTTTATGACAGTCTTTGTTTTAAAGTCTGTTTTGTCTACGTAGAGCTACCCTAGCTTTCTTTTAGTTACCATGTGCAAGAAACATCTTTTTCCATACCTTCGCTTTCAGTCTGTGTGTGTCTGTTCATCTGAAGTGAGTCTCTTGTACACAGCACATAGATGGGTCTTGTTTTTTTAATCCATTAAGCCACTTTGTGTGTTTTGATTGGATACTTTAGTCCATTTACATTTGAAGTAATTATAGATAGGTATGTGCTTACTGCTGTTTTGTTAATTATTTTCTGGCTGTTTTGTAGTTCCTCTCTCTTCCTTTTTTCTTCTTTTGTTCTCTTTTCTTGTGGTTTGGTGCCTTTCTTTACTGTTATGTTTAGATTCTACTGTACATTATCATTATGTACTATAGGTTTTTACTTTGTGGTTCCCATGAGGCTACCATATATCAGCCTGTATATATACTGGTCTCTTTTAAGTTGATAGCAAATTAAGTTTGAACACATACTAAAACACACAGAATAAAACTCTACATTTTTACTCCCCCCACTCACATTTTATGTATTGGGTTTTTTTGTGTGTGTGTGAGGAAGATTCATCCTGAGCTAACATCCATTGCCAATCCTCCTCTTTTTTTTTGGTTGAGGAAGATTAGCCCTGAGCCAGCATCTGTGCCAATCTTCCTCTACTTTGTATGTGGGATGCCTCCACAGCATGGCTGATGAATGGAGTAGGTCCGCACCTGGGATCCAAACCTGTGAACTCGGGCCACCAAAGCAGAGCATGTGGAAATTTTAACCACTTGGCCATGGGCCCGGCCCCTACATTTTATGTTTTCAGTGTCACATTTTATCTGTTTTTATTTTGTGTATATCTTAATCAATTGTTCTAGTTTTATTTTTACTACTTTTGTTTTTTACCTTCATATTAGCTTTATAATTGATAAGTCTGCTACCTTTACTATATATTTACCTTTGCCAGTAAGATTTTCACTTTCTTGGTGAAATAGTTTCTTGTTACTAATTAGTGTCCTTTCTTTTCAGCTTAAAGGAGTCCCCTTAGCATTTCTTATAAGACCAGTTTGGTGGTAGTGAACTCTTTTAGCTTTTGCTTGTCTGGAAAACTCTTTCTCTCTCCTTTGATTCTGAATGACACCCTTGCCAAGTAGAGTATTTTTGCTTTCAGCACTTTGAATATGTCATACCACTCTCTTCTGGCCTGAACAGTTTCAGCTGAAAAATGTGCTTATAGTCTAATGCGGGTTCCCTTGTACATAACATGTTTTCCTCTTGCTGTTTTTAAGATTTTCTCTTTATCTTTTACTTTTGACATTTTGATTTATTGTGTCTTGGCGTGGATCTCTTTGGGGTCATTTTATTTGGGACTCTCTGGGCTTCTTGGACCTGGACATCTGTTTCCTTCCCCAGGGTAGGGAAATTTTCAGCTTATTTCTTAAAATAGGTTTTCTGTCCCTTTTTCTCTCTCTTCTCCTTCTGGGGCCCCTATAATTTGAATTTTCTTTTAGTTGTGATGTTGTTCCATAGGTCCTTTAAGCTATCTTGGCTTTTAAAAATCCTTCTTCCTTTTTGCTGCTCTGTTTGCATTGTGAGTTCCACTGCCCTGTCTTTCTGATCACTGATCCTTTCGTCTGCTTGTCTAATCTGCTGTTGAACCCCTATAGCGTATTTTTAGTTCAGTTATTCTTCAGCTCTGTGATTTCTGTTTGGAATTTTCTTATATTCTGTCCTTTTGTTGAAGTTCTCACTGTGTTCATCCATTTTTCTCCCAAGATCGGTGAGCATCTTTATGACCATTACTTTGAATTCTTTATCAGGTAAATTACTTATCTCTGTTTCCTTAAGGGTTTTTCCTGAGGTTTTGTCTTGTTCTTTCATTTAGAACATATCCCTCTGTTTCCTCATTTTGCATGACTCTCCATGTTTATTTCTGTGTTTTAGGTGAAACAGCTCTCCCCCATTCTTGAAGGAATGGTCACAGGAAGACTGAGAGTGTGCCTTGGTCTGTTGTCTGTGTGGTGCCCTGGTGGTGGTAGCCTGCCAACAAATGTCTCTCCGATTGTTTCAGTTTGGTAAGGGCCTAGAAATGCAGGGCCCCCAGCCACCAGTGCCAGGTGTTCAAGGGGCATCCACTGTTTACTGCGTGCACCCACAGGGTTTGGCAGGGCAGGGTCACGCCGTGGTAGAGTGCCAGGCCACAGCTGGGCTACAATGGAGCACCAGGCCAGGACAATTGGTGCCAGCAAGGTAGAAGGGAGAACACCAAAACGGAATCCACAAACACTGAGCTAGCAAGGTAGAATGAGAGTGCAAAAATGGCCCCTGCCAGCGATCCATCCCCAGTGGGAGTTCTAACAGACGCCCGCCCCTCAGCAGACACTTTAAGATTAGTTAGTGTATCTCCTTCACATACGGCCCAGATGCTTTCCACACTGCTGCATCTGTGCTGGGTCTTAGGGCAAGTGAGGCTGTGCATGAGCCCAAGAGCAGAGTCTCAGTTTCCTGCAGCCCTCTGGGTCTCCTCGATGTAAGCCCCGTGGGTTTTCAAAGCCAGATGTTCTGGGGGCTCCAGTGCAGATCTCAGGGGTTGGGGTGCGTGACGTTTTGGCAGGAGTGTGTCTCTGCCTCTTCTACCCATCGCAATGTGGCCTTTCTTTTGCCTCGAAAGAGCTGTTCAGCTAGTCTTTAGGTCTTTATCAGAGAGAATTGTTCCCTTTGTAGCCTAGAAATAGGCTATGGATATCTCTGTGGGAATAGGGGAACTCAGGATCTTCCTAGACCGCCATCTTGAGGTTTCTTGTTTAGACAAAGACTTTCAGTCAGCTATTTTAAATATATCCAGTCAACCAAAGGAAACCATGTCTAAATAACGAAAAAGAAATATGAGAATGATGTCTCATCCAATAGAGGATATAAAGAGGTAGAAATTATATTTTAAAAAAGGAATCAAGAAGAAATGCTGGAGTTGAAAAGTACAATAACAGAAATGGAAAATTCACTAGAGAGGCTCAGAGTAGAACTGAGAAGCTCAAAGAATCATAAAACTTGAAAGAAGGTAAATTGAGATGATTGAGTTTGAGGAGCATAAAGAAAAGAAAAATGAATAAAGCCTCAGAGACCTCTGGATGAAGAGTACCAATAAATGCATACTTGAGTCCCAGAAAGAGAAGGAAAGGACCAGAGAGAACAGTTGAAGAAATAATGGTTGAAAACTTCCAAAATTTGTATGAAAAACGTTAATCTACATACCCAAAAGCTTAATGGATTCCAAGTAGGATAAACTCAGAGATCCGCATGTAGACACATCAGAAGCAAATAGTTGAAAGCCAAAGATGAAGAGAATCTTGAGAGTAGCAAAAGAGAAGCAATTCATCACTTAGAAGTGATCATCAGTAAGACTGACAGCTAATTCCTCATCAGGAACCATGGAGGCCAGAAGGCAGTGAGGTGATATATTTAAAACACCAGAAAAAGAAAATTGTCAACCAAGAATTCTATATCCAGCAAAATTATCCTTCACAAATGAAGGAAAAATTAAGATATTCCCAATAAGTAAATGCCATGAATATTCACTGCCAGCATATATGTCCTACAAGACATACTAAAGGTAGTGCTTTAGACTGAAAGGATACTAGACAGTAACTCTAATCCACATTAACAAATAAGAACACCAGTAAAAGTAACTCCATAGATAAATTTAAAACAGTATAAAGGTAATGTTTACCTTTAACTGGTTTTTTTCTCCTCTCTGATTTAAAAGACAACTGCATGAAGCAATAATTAGAAATCTGGGTTGAGAGACATGCAATGTATGTAGATGTAATTTGTATGACAATTACAGCATAAAGGAGAAGATAAAAGAATGGAGCTATGTAGGAGTAAAGTTTTTGTAAACTATTGAAATTAAGTTGGTATTAATCTGAACTGGATTGTTAAAGTTAAGATGCTAATTGTAATCCACAGGGCAACCTCTAGGAAAATAACTCAAAAAACTATTGTAAAAGAAATGGCAAGTCCATTAAAAATCATATACTAGGAAATTTCTATTTAATGCAAAAGAAGATGGTAATGGAGAAATAGAGAAATGAAAATACATTAGACGTATAGAAAACAAATTGCAAAATGGAGATGTAAATCTTATCAGTGATTACATTAAATGTAAATAGATTAAATAATGCAGTCAAAAGGCAGATGGGCAGAATAGATTAAAACAAACACGATCCAACTTTATGCTGTCTACAAGGCAAACATTTTAGATTCAAAGACACAAATTAACTGAAAGCAAAAAGAAAAAGATAACATCATGCAAACAAGAATGAAAAATGAGCTGGAATGGCTGTATGAATAACAGGCAAAATAGACTTTCAGACAAAAATTGTTACTAGACACAAAAATGGTTATTTTATAATGATAAAAATGGCTATTCATCAAAAAGATATAACACTTATAAATATATATGCATCCTACAATAGAGCCCCGAAATACATAAAGCGTCAAAAAAAATGACAGAACTGAAGGGAGAAATAGACAGGTCAGCAATAATAGTTGCAAATGTCAACATTCCACGTTCAGTAATAATAACTAGACAGAAGATCAACTAGAAGCGTTGGAAAGCACTATAAAGCTCGTAGACCAATGACATCTGTAGACACCTCACCCAACAACAGCAGAATGCACATGCTTCTCAGATGCACAACTGAACCTTCTCCAGGATAGACCATGTGTTAGGCCATAAAACAGGTCTCAATAAAGTTAAAATAAATGAAATTATACAAAGTATATTCTTGGACCAAACAACAATGAAATTATAAATCAATACCAAAAAGGAATTTGTGAAATTCACAAGTATGTGAAAATTAAACAGCACACTCCTAAACAACCAGTGGTCAAAGAGGAAATCATAAGGGATATTGGAAAATACTTTGAGATGAATGAAAATGAAACACAGCATACAAAAACTCATGGGGTGCAGCTAAAGTCGTGCTTAGAGGAAAATTCATAGCTGTGAATGCTTATATTAAAAAGAAGAAAGATCTCAAACAAATAAGCTAACCTTTTACCATAAGAAACTAGTAACAGAAGAGGAAACTAAACCCAAAATAAGCAGCAGGAAGGAAATAAGGAATAGAGCAGAAATAAATGAAATAGAGAATAAAAAAGCAATAGAGCCAATCAAAAAACCAAAACTCTATTCTTTGAAAGCATCATCAAAATTGATAACCCCTTAGTTAGACTGCTCAGGAAAAAGGAGAGAAGCCTCAGATTACTAAAATCTGGAATGAAAGCAGAAGCATTATTACCAACATTATAGACATTTTAAAAAAATATAAAGCTAAGAAAAATTATATGCCAACAAACTATATAACCTAGATGACAAGGACAAATTCATAGAAAGACTATTAAAACCAACTCAAAAGGAAACAGACAATCTGAATTGACCTATAAGAAATAGATTGAATTAGTAATCAACATAACTTCCTACAGAGAAAAGCCCAGTTCCAGATGGCTTTACTGGTGAATTCTTCCAAACCTTTAGAGAAGAATTAAGACCAGTTCTTCACAAACGCTTCCAAAACAGTAGAAAGGGGGGAACACTTTTAAAGTCACTCACACCAAAACCAGACAAAGACGTCACAAAGAAAAAACCTAGGGGGCTGGCCCCATGGCTGAGTGGTTAAGTTTGTGTGCTCTGTTGTGGTGGCCCAGGGTTTCACTGGTTTGAATTCTGGCTGCGGACACAGCACAGCTTATCAAGCCATGCTGAGGCAGCGTCCCACATGCCACAACTAGAAGGACCCACAACTAAAAATGTACAGCTGTGTACCAGGGGGCATTGGGAGAAAAAAGGAAAAAAAAGAAAAAAGAAAAAACCTAAACCAATATCCCTTATGAATATAGATGCAAAAGTCCCAAACAAACCACTAGTAAAGTTAAAACAGCAACACAGAAGGAGGATTATACAACATGCCCAGGTGAAGTTCATCCCTGGAGTGTAAGGTTAGTTCATGCACAAAAGTCAATACATGTCACACACCACATCAGTAGAGCCAAGGGCAAAAGCCACATGATCAAATCAATAGATGCAGAAAAAGCACCTGACAAAATTCAACGTTCTTTCATGATAAAAACACTACACAGAAGATGAATAAACGAGGAATGGAACGGAACTTCCTCTACTTGAGGAAGGGCATCTACGAGAAACAGCCAACATCATACCTAATAGTGGAACGCTGAAAGCTTTTCCCCTAAGATCAAGAACACAACAAGGATGAGCCTGCTGATGCCGATTTTCACCAGTGTCCTGTGGCTCGTGGCAGGACAATGAGGCAAGAAAGGGGAATAAAAGCATCCACGTTGGGAGGGAAGAAGCACAACTCTCTCCTTTATCAACATGTTCTTTTACGTAGAAAATACTCAGGCACACACACACACATGCACGACACTCCAAAAGGCAGTGTGTGCTTCGCTAGGAAGTGTGTGAAAGGAGAGTCGGCCACCTCAGGAAGAATTGGAGAAAGGAGGAGAGGGGGTCCTGCCTCTCACACACTTCCTGCTCCAGCAAGTCCCGAGACTACTGTGTGTAGATACGTCAATTTGGAAACTGAAATAGTTTTTTCTTCTTGTTTAAAGTGGGTAGAGAGAGATTTTTGAGATCACCTGATGCTTACTGCCAACAGAAGAGTGTGAAGAGCCCAACATTCTAGTACAGTGATCCACAATGATTGTTCTAGACAAACAGCCATTTGACCAGACAGCAAAGGTACTGTCGCCAAAGACTGTCCTTTGGGAACTGGCAGTGGTTTTGACTTGTAGCAGCCTTGCTGAAATTAGATGATGTGTAGTTAGAGAGTGGGATGAGTGTGTGGAGGTGAGACGAAGTTGACACACAATTGAAGGAACTGATAAGCAATACTGACACTATTAACTCTGAAGGGAGAAGCGGGGTGTGCTGGGCTGGCCTTCTTCCTTTCCAATTTGTGTGCCTTTTTTTTTTTTTTTCCTTATTGCAAAGGCTAGGACCCTCAGTACACTGTTAACTGAAAGTCGAGAGCAGACGTCCTTGCCCCATTCTTCAGGAGTGTAACATTCAATCTTCACCGTGAAGTACGATATTGGCAATAGGTTTTTGTAGATGCCCTTTCTCAGTTGAAGATGTTCATTCTATTCTTAATTTGCTGAGAGACGTTGTTAAAATTATGACTGGATGTTGGATTTTTGTCAAGTGCATTTTCTCCATCCATTGAGATAATCAGATGTTTTTTCACTTTTCAGTCTCTTAATTTGGTGAATTACATTGACTGATTTTGAAATGTTAAGCCAACATTACAGACTTGGGATAAACCTCACTAGTGCTAGTACTTTTTTTCTATTTACTTTTGGTCTTGTTTACTCTTCTTTTTCTAGTATATAAAGGTGAGAGCTTAGGTCATTGAGTTGAGACCTTTCTTCTCATCAAAAGAGTTAAGTATTTTTAAAAATTAATTTTCCATCTAAGTATTACTAGGTGCATCCCACAAATTTTGATTTGTTTTTTTCAATTAACCACTTTTTCATTTCCCTTTTGATTTGTCTTTGATCTGTATTTTATTTTGAATTATGTTTAGTTTCCAAATATTTTGGGGATTTTCCAAATATCTTTATCTCCTTGGTTTCTATTTTACTTCCATTGTGATCCGAGAAATACTTTGTACAGTTTGAATTCTTTTAGTTTTACTGAGATATATGGCCTGTCCTGACAACGTCCCATGTGCACTGAGGAGACTGTGTATCTGCTGTTGTTGGGTGGAGTGGCCCATAAATGCCAGGTCAAGTTGGTTGATAGTGTTAAGTCTTATATATCCTTGCTGGCTTTTCCAATTTGGAAAATTTTCAGTTATTTCTTAAAAAAAATTTTTGTTACCTCTCCCACCTTTCATTCTGTTTCTGTGCCTCCAGTGTGTGTGTACATGTATGAGTGTGTTGTACGTGCATGTGTGTCTTCTGTGTGTTTCATTTTGGTAGTTTCTATTGTTATGCGTTCAAGGTTACTAATCTTTTATTCTGCAATCTCTCGTCAGTTGTTAATCCCACTTTTTCATCTTTCCCACTTTTTTTTTTTTTTTTGAGGAAGATAGCCCTGAGCTCACATCTGCTGCCAATCCCCCTCCTTTTGCTGAGGAAGATTGGCCCTGAGCTAGTATCTGTGCCCATCTTCCTCTACTTTATATGTGGGACGGCTGCCACAGCATGGCTTGCCGAGCGGCGAGGAGGTCCACACCCAGGATCCAAACTGGTGCACCCCGGGCCACTGAAGCAGAACGTGCGAACTTAACCACTGTGCCACAGGGCGAGCCGTCTTCTTTCCCACATTTTTATCACGAGATCACTTTGGGTCTTTTTGTCTTCCATCTCTCCTTAGCGTGCTCCATCTTTCCTCGACCTTTTCAAACATATGAAGTATATTTGTGTTTTATTGTCCTTGTTCTGTAATTCTATCATCTGTGTCATTTCTGGGTTTGTTTCTGCTAGTTTTTTCTCTTCATTATGGAATTATCTTTTCCTGCTTCTTTGTACAGCTGGTAATTTCTGTTTCTCAGGCATTTTAAATTTTATGTTACTAGGTAAGATACATATATGTATATACGCATACACACATAGGTAATATGTGTAACATACATTTCTATACACATGTTTTTTCCTGGAATACAACTAAGTGGGAAACATTTTGATTCTTTCCAGGCTTTTAACGTTTGGTAGGTGGAACCAGCTCAGCCTTTAGTTTTGGGCTAATTTGTCCCCAGAGTGGACACAGTAACTTTGCAAGTACTCTTCCGGATGCCCCAGCTACCACCAGTTCCCTGTGGCTGTTAGGAGCATGGCCTCCGCCCAGCCCTGCACAAGCTCCAGGAGGTGGTCCGTGTGCTTCCTTCCAGTGGTTCTGTGCTTGGCCTTGGCCGTCTCACAGGCATTTGCTGATCCCGCTCAGCTGGACTTGAGGAGAGCCCTCTGCAGAATGGAGCTCTTTCCTCTCCAGTACTTGTCTGTTATGGCCTCCCCCAATTCTCGATTCTGCTTCCTCCGCTCAAGGAGACTGCAAAGCTGAGCGAGTTCCTCCCCCCATGAGAGCCTGCAAGCTCGCTTCAGGCAGGAAGCCGGGCCGACTGCAGGGCTCTTGTTTGTCTCTCTCTTCTGAGATCTCTGTCTTGTGTGCCTCTTTCCCAGTGTCTGGAAGCTGCCCCCCCTAATAGTTTGTCTAGTTTTTAATTACTTAAGACAGTGGGAAAAACCAGTCCTTGTTGCTCCGTCTTGTCCAGAAGTGGAAATGGCTTGTTGGACTTTGAATGTCTCACAAATGTTGTTTCTGCTGACTAATCAGTAAGCATATACTGAGTGGCCCTGTCCCTGAGTGTGAGGGAACAAACTCCCACCCTCCACTGGAAGTCAGGACATCCTGCACTCAGTTGGCAGCCAATTTTCATTTCATTTTTTAAACAACTGACCAGGCAGAGAATCTTACTCCCATGATTTTTGTAAGGCTTCTAGTATCTCAAAAATCTACTGCAAACATCTTTAAAGCTAAATTAATTTCACTAAAATAGGGAAAAAGTACAACTTGTACTACTTGAGGCAAAATACTTGGAAATGAAGAACACTCAAGATATGTTGGGTTGGAAACTAATGGTTTAGGAACTAAAAACTCCTTGTCCACTTTCAGAGGGAGAACTTGAACTCTCCAGCTTCCCAGCAGGTCAGATGGTTCCCAAAAGGCATCCTGGGTTTGGCCTCATTAGCAGGTGGTTCCCATGCTGGCTGCAACCTGCCTCCTTTGAAGGGCTCCCTGAGCAGGAATGCGGCCCAAGAAATGGAGGTGGGCTCTGAGGAGCATCTGAAGCCCCTGTCCCATCTTGTATTAGAAAAGAGAGAGCCTCTCTGCTGCTGAGGCAGCCCCACTCAGATCTCCTGCAGGGAGCTGGCTTCCAGTTCTCCTCTCTCCAGTGAGGCCCGGTGAACAGCATGCAGCTTCCCACCTGCCATCAGCTTTGCTGAACTTGTCTGTTTGCCACGTAACTAACTGCTGTAAGAGCTACAAGGATACTACTGTGCTACGTATGGGAAGCAAGAAAATAACCTGAATCCTTCAGTGTCATGATGGTGAATGTGTACAATCTTAGGAGAAAATGAAGGGACTCAGGTCAGCATGCCTTCACATCATTTTCAGAATGACTTCTGCACAATGTGTGCCCTATTTTTTTATGAGAACGGGGAAATACAATCGGTACCTTGAAGCTATGTGAAAAGTATACCAAGAGCTTCAACGTGATTCAGAAGGGCAGACCCTCAACCAGCAAAAAGATGAATAAGCACATGAAAATAAAGCAAGGAATCAGAGTGACCTCTTAGAAAGGCCCTTCTCATGTTAATCTGAACCTCTAGCTTTCGGTTGAGGAGGCTGGGGCAGTTCTGCTGGGTCTGAGGGCAGCTGGCGGGACTTCCACAAGCCCTTTACCTGCACAGCCTGCTCTCCGGGCCTCGTGATGATGCTGGTGATGGGTTTCACTGATATACCACAGTGCCTTTTGCACCATGCTTCTCAGTTAGTGGAGTCTTCCCATGCAAGGGGTCTACCTGAGAGACAGAGCTGAGAAGGCGCCACACCTCTTGCAAATCAGGAAACGGAAGTTTCAGAACCAAGAACGGCTGAGTGACTTGGCCATTGTCCCATGGCAAGGACCCAGGAAGAACAAAAGGCTTCTAATTCCGAATCCAGTGTTCTTCCTGTGGGCATGCGCTGCCCCTCCAGGACTGGTGGGAGAGACCGCGGCCAGTTCTCGGGCTGATGCTTTGATCGTTCTGCTCCACTCAGCACCCGTCGTGCCCACCTGTCGTGTACAGCTTTGTGCTAAGTTTCCCACAAGGGCAGCAGGGCCTAGAGCATGGCGCTGGCTGGCGTGGCCTCTGGGGAGGATATGGGAAGTTCCTCATTACTGCCTGGTCTCATTTGCTACTTGCTTTGCTAACTATATTCTTGCAAAAAGCAGCATAAATCACTTCAGTTAATGTAGAGATGGGCAAAAAACTGCTGAGCAATGTTCCTGCGTTCTGGTTCTCACAGCTTTCGCTCTGGAGGTGCCTGGCGTACAGTGTCGCCTCAGTCCTGAAGAGCAGAGGTCCTGGGCTTCAGACTTTCAAAGTGGTTGTGAAGGCTGTAGAGTCTTTCACAGCCAAGCCTTTGACACGAGTTTATTAAACTACAGATTAGACAGTAATGAGTTTTCATATGACCAAACCATTGAAGGAAATTGACACTAGTTTATTTCCTTGAAAAGTGAAATACAAAAAACAAGTTTATCAGATGGCCGGTTATCTCCTGCACTGATTTCCAACCGCCCCTTTTCAGATTGAACCAAATTGGAAATTTAGACCAAAGAGTTATGTATTATTCATCTTCTGACTGACCGACTGTGTTTGTCAGTCTTCTAAATTCAAGCTCGATGAGAGCAGTGGTCTGGATGGCACGCGTACGGAGGACGTCAGAAGCAGGCTCTCACGGTGAGTCACTCTGAGGCTCCACAGCTACATCTGCTTCTCAGTTGTTCCCGCGTGTCACCCGCAGGGTGTGCAGCATCTTAGGCAGGTCGCCCTGAATTACCCACAGCCTGGACCCCCCCCAGTTTACAGGAGGCCGGTGCACATGCCTCTCCCACGGCACTGCAGGGGCTGTAGGGTGACCACTGGTCTCCTCTTGAGACCGTGATACATGTCAGGCTCGCGTTCAACTCTGTGAACCAACACCTGGCACAGAGCAGATACTGAAAAATTTTGATGTGACCAAAATTGTACATAGAAAAAAAGAGACGTATACCAATATTTTACTTTAAAGTCTTTTTTCTTTTTCCTAACTTTTCACAAAGGATTTGCTGTAAGCCTTCAAGTCATCTTGTCCAATCCAAAAGCTGTGTTTAAGCGGCGTGGATCCCAGCCGGGGATGCAGGAGTCTGACTTTCTAAAACAGATAACAACAGTTGAAGAACTGGAACCAAAAGCCAGTAACTGTACCAAGGTACTCATTTCACTTGTGCTGCCTGACCACGGCGAGGGTCGGCACTGTGTGGCTACCAAAGGTCTCCCTCCCCTTAGGTCCTCGTCTGGCACACTCGGACTGAGAAGGTTAATCTAGCCAACGAGCCAAAGTACCACCTGGACACAGTGAAAATTGAGGTGTGAATGCCGCAGCACCTGGTGCCATGTGCCTGGCCAGCAGGCGTGGAAGAGGACGCAGGGTGGCCAGGCTGCAGAGCCTGCAGGTACTGTCCACTCCAGTACGACAGCCTCGGTCGTCACCTGGCGGACATCTGCTCACGCAGAGCTTGTCAGCTGACATCAGCCAGCTGGATGGTATACGGTGTCTGTTTTTGTCTTCGTTGTTCTGCATGTTCTCCCTCCAACCAAACTGGAAGATGTATGTACAGCTCAGTGACACTGCAGGGACCATTCTGAGTGTTGCGTACAGTACAGCTCAGTGACACTGCAGGGACCATTCTGAGTATCTCGTAAAGTACAGCTCAGTGACACTGCAGGGACCATTCTGAGTATCTCGTAAAGTACAGCTCAGTGACACTGCAGGGACCATTCTGAGTATCTCGTAAAGTACAGCTCAGTGACACTGCAGGGACCATTCTGAGTATCTCATAAAGTACAGCTCAGTGACACTGCAGGGACCATTCTGAGTACTGCGTACAGTACAGCTCAGTGACACTGCAGGGACCATTCTGAGTATCACATACAGTACAGCTCAGTGACACTGCAGGACCATTCTGAGTATCACGTACAGTACAGCTCAGTGACACTGCAGGGACCATTCTGAGTATTGCGTATACTTGTTTTCCCATTTGGCCTTATAATTGGTGGAAGTGAACAGGTTTCAGAAACAGATGACTGGTATTTCATCATCTAAATGTTCCCAATTCCTGACTTTGCAAGGTTAATTTTTGTAAGGTTAGTGGTAGTATACATCGTAGGAAATAAAACCCACAGAAAAAAGGTCTATGGATTCATCTGTTTAATATAGGGCTATAACATTTGTCAATACTAGGCACCATAAAATGTAAACACAATTACTGTCATAAACCTGGATATACCTTCAAGAAGTGAAAGTGGCTTTGTTTGGTTACCCTGTTTGCGTATAGCGCAGAGAAAGGTCTTCATGTGAGCACTATGTATAGAAGAGATCCAAATTAAGAGAGAGGCAGATAAAATCTGAATTCTTTCAACATTCGTTAAGGTACGTTTTGCAGGAACATCCAGGTTTATCTTCCTTTCACTAACCACGTTCCCTGTTAAGCACATCGTAACCACAGCACAGTGAAGTGAATGATGAAATCAGGGACTCTGGATACACCAGGAAACAGTGCTCAGTGACACACTGACATTCTATTTATATGATTACACATTTGATCGTACAGTACCTTCCTACAGGATTACGGGCTAATCTGGGGTGGGGCTTATACTGTTAGAGGTATTACTAACATGATAACTACTTCCCTTATATGCAAACATTAGATCTATAATTTTATCGAGAGTAAAACTGATTATGCAAGTTGACTGAGCAGCTTCTCAAACAATGTGGTTTATGAAATCATGGGAAACATGAGCAAAGCTGCCCTGGACACAAAATGGTTTCTCAACCTGCTTTTCACCACATCAGATTAAATCAGGACAGACCACATGGCCAATCAGGTAATTCTTAATATGAACAAATGGGGGAAAAGAAAAAAATATTATGTACATGAATAAACAGGGGACTCGATGCGCTCCAGCGAGGAGTGTCAGGCGGTGTGCTGGAGGAAGCTTGCGCTGCAGTTTTCACTTCCACAGCTGCGTGCTGAGAGTCTGACCCGATGAGCTTCCGGACCATCCTGCCGTGGTGCTGGGGGGCTGGCCGAGGCCCACAGGAGGGTTCGCCCCGAGAGTCATGCCAGCCATCTGCTGACTCATCTGTGAGACACAGAAGGCTCAGTCTAAGAGGCTTGCATCAGTCCTCACCCTTGTTTCCTTAGCCACAGTTAGACATTTGTAATAGTCACCCTGTTTTATTAGAAGAGATACTGAAATTTAACAGCAATTATAGTGTTTTTCATCAACATGAAAATCAGTCAAAGCCCTGGGTACAAGCAACAACATACAATTATTCCTGTACAGAAAGCAAAGAGCTACTCTGTTCCCTTCTTAGTCTTTATTTTCTTCCACTTTTTAGCCTGTCCATAAAGTGATCTCAATGTATCTATTCATCTTTTAGACTCAATTTCTTGTCCCCCAAAGATCAGCCACAACCCCAAAAAATGTACCAAAGCAATCTTTGAATTTGTATATGGTTATACGACGAGTCCACTAGTGTAACTTTCAACTGTACTAGGATATTGTGCTTTAACTACTAAGGACTAAGGACATTCTAGAAAGTGCAATAGTCCAAAATTATAAATTGCACATGATTGCTGTTAGAAATCTCAAACGGCTCTATATACTTACTTTCTGAGTATTAAAAACCATGGTCATAAGGCATACATTTTTTCTTTTGCTTAGCTAACCACATAAACATCTAAAATTAACTTTCATTATATGGTATAAGGTGTAAGATTACATGTATTTTTCTTCCAGACTGGAGTCCTGTTTGTATAGAAGCATCTTAACCCTTCCCTGTAGTTCTCTTCCTTCCAAGATTGATGATAAGTGAAGGGAAGGCAAGAAGATTTACCACACAGCACAGAGCAGGTTAAAAACCTGGGCTCAGGGTTGGACTATATTCTTAATAAAGACACTAAGATTAACCATGCCACTGATCATGCAGAAGTGTCTGAAGGGGCAGATCACTTCTTCATACCCACTAAAGGAGCTTTAACCACCTGTCGCTGGCCAGCAGGTCCCACTGAGGGAGACTGGAGGAGGACAGCGCTCCCCTCAGCATGATGGAGCAAGGGCTCACCCGCACCTTAAGCTGAGCAGGTGTGCTTCAGCATGCTGCCTACACGGAAGCTGCTCCTGACATTTCGTACTTACAATGTCTGCGATTCCCAGAGAGTGGAGACCAATGTGATACAGCTACTCCTTTAAACGATGACAGTAAAAGTAACTTGCAGCATCATGGGGCAATACTGACCATTCCCCACATGCCCTCCAGGTAAAGCAGCTGCTAGAGCAGAAACCCAGATCAGCAAACTGAGAGCACAGCAAGCAGCACGTGCGAAGGAGAGCAGGAGTGCGAGCCTGGGCCATGGAGCCAGGAGTCAGGGGGCCCTCAAGGAGGAGTGGGTTTGAAGGAGGGAATACTGAAACATCAGCTCTTGGCTCTAAACTAATAAGTAGAAACAAGATTTTGTATATGAAGGGATGGCTAAGACAAATGTGGGCTTGTTCACATCTTATGGGAATTCTTGAACTAGTGATATTCTTTTTAAACATAAACATAATACAACTCTACAAAAATTTTTGGAAAGATTTTTATAAATCCATGGCCAGAAGCCACATGACATGCAGAACAGCCTAAATCCCTCATAAAATAGCACTTTGAGAATATGAGGCCAGATCTCTTTTCTAATTTGTGAGTTATAAAAAACCCAAAAAGAATTAGTAAAGCTAGTCGGTCTAACTGCACTATAACAACGCCCCAACACATTAGGAGCTGCGTTAGGGCCTTGTGCTAACGTAAAGGGGCAGACAGGGAGTCTCCGAGGGTCCCCAAGATGACTTCCACTGCTACAGTCTGAATACTCTCAATACAGGGCCAAGGACGGCTCATCTGTCTATCTGATAGAAGTTCAGGATATCTATAGACACTGTGACCTTATACAATATCCCTACTCAATTCTTTCTGCTAGATCGTTAGATTTAAATACAAATAAAACCATTTAGAAACTGAATCTGGTTTCTCTGATTTTGGAGAAATTGGAGAGTAAATGACCCCTACCTGAGAGAGGTTCCACTGGGGCTGTTGAGCTTGTGGCAGGCCAAACTTACTCTGGGGCACACCCATCTGGCCCACCATTCCTCCCTGGGCGCCAACAACGTTCGGAGGAAGGGGCATCACACCAGTTTGTGCGTTTCCCATGAACCCATTGGGCATGGGCATGGGCATGCCCACCATCATGCTTGCGCTCTGTCCCATCATACTTCCTATAAGGCCAGGAGCTGCAGGCACAGGTGCGCCCATTGATGGAAAACCTTGAAAAGCAGTTGGTGCTTGTGAGGTAAATGGTATATTTGTGGGTCCCATAAACACACCTGCATCATAAGAAGCAAGAAAAGAAAATGAAGAAAACAGCTGTTATATCCAGGTGCAGCACTCACCTCTGTAATCAAAGAAAAAGCATTACCACCTTTCTGAACTACCCACAGAAAAAATCTAATTCCAGTCTGGCTGCTCCGCCTCCTCAGACCCACTCACACCTGCACCTTCAGAGCTGTTATGTCCCGAATGCAGACACATCAGTTGTTAACCTGAGCAAGTTTAATTCGGATAAAGGAATCCTACGCAACAGCTACAGAAAGCGCCCACTGTGAAACCAGGAGACCACGTGCTGCCTCTGCGACCTGCTCCACTGGCCCCTCCACCAGAGACGGAGCTGACTGTGTCTGCAGTTAATGGAAGCAGCTGGGATGTCACAGTTTCAGCTTCTATATGAAATGCAGCTCATTATTTTAGACGAAATGGTCTGACATTAAAACTGTGTAAACAATAAATCTTACCATGCTAGTATTTCACTATAATCATTTAAAAACACCCAAAGCTTTTTTGGAATCCATGTGATAGTTCAGACTGTGGTGTTTACTTGCAGAGAAAATACCATACTGTACACAAAGTTATAAATTTCATGTAAATCCAATTTAAGTAATTCTTCAAAGATAATCCATGCCCTGTAAGCTTGTGAAACAATATTAAGTATTATGTGCACAGCTTGCTAATTCGAATGAATAAAGTTTTGTGAATCCTGTACATGCTTTTTAATTTTAACGCCTCATTCGGTTCAGTTTTGTAGTTGTATAAATTGCAACAACAAAAGCACCCACTACATAGACAAATAGGTAAGAAATATAAGTGATATTATCATAACCAGAAAGGATATCCTTTTAGTAACGTCACTGCAATTCACTGAAAGCAGACTTCAAGCT